>NW_027458845.1:0-300000 GCF_050624435.1 Tenrec ecaudatus
GGCGTGGGGGTGGGCATGAGGAGGAAGGCTTGGAGCAGGGTAGGGGAACAACCCCACACCCCCAAAAAATACCTTCCCACGAAGCAATTCCAGTGGGCACAGATTAGATAGAAGTTTCATCCTCTGGTCACTTGATGTTTGTCCCTCTCTTTTATCTGAATGCTCTTTCCACATTGCTCAAATGAAGCATCAAATTTATATTAAAATGCAAGTTAGGAAGCATCATCCCCAACCAACCCTGTTCATCAAAATGGTAGTGCTCTCTCCGGGTACCCTGAGTTCAGTTTGTCAACAAGCTGAAGCAGTTGAGCTGGGGCTCTGTGAGGCCCAGGAGCATGAGTTCATTAATATCCGACCCATAATGCCTTGCTGTGTTTCTGCCAACAAAGCCCTGTCACTCCTTACCTAAGGATTTACTCACTCCTTGAAACAGGCATTTATTTACACACAGTTTGACCTCATGATGGTGTTCAGCAGATGTGGATCTTACTTATTTGCATTGTTCTGTGACAGTTGCAAAATTCGTTAGTGGCTCAGGGATCAATCCTCTGTGGACTGCCCTGAAGCTAGATGAAGCAAGTGGGTTCTTGCTGATTCATCCTCCCTCCTTAGGATTGCTTGCTAGTCAGAATAACATAGTGCCCATTAAAGAAACCGCCTGTATCAGTTTAAATTTGTGACCTGGGGGGGAGGGAGGGTCATGATCACAAGTGACAGAAACTGACGCTTGACTAACTTAGGGAAAAAGGCCTATTGGTGGATAAATGGTGGGAAGACAAGAACATGTGGCAAATGCCTGAGCAATCTCAGGGCTGTGAAGCAGGTACTGGCGAAACACTCCTCCTGAGGCCAAAGCGTGCCCTCTGTAGTACATTAAATCACATTCACACACACCCATTCATGTTCACATGGAACCTGAGGCTATGGCCTTACTTGGAGAGGAGGTCTTGGCAGATGTGCTTAGTTAAGGATTTCAAGAGCTCCATCTTTCTGGGTTTAGATTTCAGATGGATGCTACATGCACTGATTGGTGTGTTCTTATAAGAAGAGGACTGGGCACACAGAGACCCCGTGTGAAGACACTGGCAGAGATTGGATCAGTGCATCTATAAGCCAAGAAATATCAAGGATTAGCAGCAGTGACCAGAAGCAGAGAGAGGCTACTTTGATTCTCCTTCAGAGCTCTCAGAAGGAATGAATCTTGCCCACACCTTAATTTTAACCCTTTGCCCTTCAGAAAAGTGAGAGAACAAATGCCTGCTGTTTAAGTCACTCAATTGGTAGCCATTTGTTACAGCTACCCAAAAGAACCATTATGGATTGATCTGTAGCCCCCTCAAAATATGTGAGAAATTTGAACCTTGGTGGACATGATCCTGTTTGAAAAGAATGGAGTTCTTTTGTAATATAAATGAGGCCCTATGGCCACTGGAGATCCCCTCATTGAGGGGTTTAGAAGAGGAGATGGGTCAGTCAGGGTGCGAGGTAGTACCGATGAAGAACACAGCTTTCCCCCAGATCCTGGATGCTTCCTGCCCCCAACTACCATGATCCAAATTCTACCTTGCAGGGCTGGATATGGCAGAGGTTGTACACTGGTGCATATGGGGGCGGGAGGCACAGGGAATCCAGGGTGGATGATACCTTCAGGACCAAAAGTGTGAGGGGCGATGCTGGGAGAGTGGAGGGTGAGTGGGTTGGAAAGGGGGAACTGATTAAGAGGATCCACATGTGACCTCCTCCCTGGGAGATTGACAGCAGAGAAGGGGGGGAAGGAAGACTCGGGATAGGGCAAGATATGACAAAATAACAATGTATAAATTACCAAGGGTACATGAGGGAAGGCGAAGGGGGGAGGGAGAGGAAAAAAAAGGAGACCTGATGCAAAGGGCTTAAGTGGAGAGCAAATGCTTTGAGAATGATTGGGGCAGGGAATGTGCGGATGTGCTTTATACAGTTGATGTATGTATATGTATGAATTGTGATAAGAGTTGTATGAGCCCCTAATAAAATGTAAAAAAAAGAAAATGATTAGGGCAAAGAATGTACAGATGTGCTTTATACAATTGGTGTATGTATATGTATGGATTGTGATAAGAGTTGTATGAGTCCCTAATAAAATGTTAAAAAAAATGAGGCCATATGAGAATAGGCTTGAGCCTAAACCTAAACACTTCTGAGTTAAAGGCCAGGATAGACCCAGTAACACACAGTACGGGGAGAAAAATAGCGAGGAATGCCAAGGAACTTTCTGGTATCCACAAAGAAGGACCCTGACCTAGAGTCGCACCCCAAATTTGAACCTGTAAGCTCCAAAGCAGGGGGAAAAGTGTTTTAAGGCTACTGACTTGTTGGATAATTTTTGGTTAAGGAGATTAAGACAAGAACTTAAGACATCCTCCAATCCTTCCTCTGGCGTCGTTCCATTTTCTCACATTCAAGAGTCCTCCCAGAGGATTCAGTCAGGTGGTGGTTGTTGTTGTTGTTCAGTGTCATAGGGAGGGTTTGGATTCATTGTGACCATACATACAACATAATCATACACTGCCCGGTCCTGTACCATTCTCACAGTTGTTCTTAAGTTTGAGCCCATTGTTGCAGCCACTGTGTCAATCCCATTTGTTGAGGGCCTTCCTCTTTTTCATTGCCCCTCTACTTTCCAGAACACGATGTCCTGCTCCAGGGACTGATCTCTCCGGACAACATGTCAAAGTTAAGGCGAAGTCTCATTATCCTTGCCATGAGGAACATTCTGGCTGTACTTCATCCAAGTTAGATGGGTTTGTTCTTTTGGCAGTCCATGGTACATTCATTACTCTTTTACATCAATACTAATCAAATATATCTATTCTTCTTTGGTCTTCCTTATTCAGTGTTCAACTTTCACATGAATATGAGACAGTTGAAAATACCATGGCCTGGGTCAACCCGCCCCAGTCCTCAAAGTAATCTCTTGCTTTTCAACACTTTAAAGAGGTCTCATGTAGCAGATTTGACTAGTGAAATGTGTCATTTGTTCTCTTCTCTGCTGCTTCCATGAGAATTGATTGTGGATTCAAGCAAGACAAAATCCTTGACAATTTCGATCTTTCCTCCATTTATCATGATGTTATCAATAGGTCCAGTTGTGAGGGTCTGGGCTTTCTTTACATTGAATCATAATCCAAACTGAAGGCTTTAATCCTTCATCTTCAACAGCAAGTGAATCAAGTCCTTCTCATTTTCAGCAAAATTGTGTCATCTGTATAATGCAGGTTGTTAATAAGCCTTCCTCCAACCTGATGCTCCATCAGGCACTGCCCCTTAATGAGTTTAGGTCATGAAGGATAGTCCTCCATAGGCACATTGATTATTACACTACCCCCCTCACATAATAAATTCAGAGAGAGAAAATTTCCCCAAAGCAATGGAAAGCTTACTAGAGAAGTGGAGGGTGCTCAAAGCCAAAGGTGACACAAACTGGAAGTCAATACTAGTTTTCAATACCTGCAGTTATCTAATAGTTCACTGCACTATCTACGAAAAGGTGAGGAGAACTGGGGTAATTCCATTAAAAAAGACAATGCAGGGTATATAAGTCCGTCATTCCTCTGGAGAAGAAAAACACATAGTTGGGTTGTAGAGCTTTGTTTGCTAATCAACCGAATGTAGTTGTAAGGCAGGGGTGTGTGTGCACGCATGTGTGTGTGTGTGTGTGTGTGTGTGTGTGTGTGTGTGTGTTGAAGGGAAGGGCTTGCCATTCTATTTCATAGCCAGGAGAAAGATGAGCCTCTTCCCATATGTTTTGCTCTGTGGCAAGTTACTGATCTACAAGGAACTTTTATTTGACAAGGACATTGCCGAGAAAAAAAACGGGAAGCTTGTGTTCATCTCTGCTGAGAGGTGGAGTCAAAGAGATGGGCTTTATAACAGACACCCTGATCGTGCAACCAAACTATGAAATGGCCTCATACATTCAACACAAATTTGCTGCACCTCCCCAGTGTGCTGCCCACATATTACCAGGCAGAGTGTTTTATGGGCAGCATTTTAGAGTTAGGCAGGCAGAGGGAGTGTCTTTGTGGGTGTTGCCTTTACCAGTCCTTGGATTGTTCTGGGACAGGCATGTCTTTTTCCTCTAAAGTAACTGATCGCGTGTAAAGAATGAGTATGTATATACTCAGTAAGACGGGTTAAACCAAACCCAACCTATGACAATCATCTCAATTGGAACACATAGCGACCCTATACAAATACCCGTAGGGTTTCCAAGTTTGTAACTCTTTTGGGGGGTCAACTACCATATCCTTCTCTTGCAGAACCACTACAGAGTTGACCGTTGTGTTAGCAGCTGAATGCTTAATCACTGTGCCCATTTTGTTTGCTGAGCCGCCCTCAAAACACTGAACAGGTTTTCTGGGTACCAAGTATGTCCACTTCTATATCTGGCATAGGGTGTTTTCTCCAAGTTGATAGGAGGTGCAAATCAGTTACTAGGGGTTTGGCAGAGTCAGTATGGAAACTGCGAGGGTGTGTGAAATTTGAACCAGAGTAGAACAATTCCAAGACACTTCCTAGGGATTCCTGGCATATAATATGCAAATGATAGTCAAGATATATAACTGTGTCTCTGTTCTTGGTTCTGTCAGTACCTGGTGTGGCCACAAAGGAGAAACCTGTTCTCCTGCTATTTTGAGCATCTAGTGTGAATGACAGGAGATAAGTCACATGCTAATGAACCCTGGTGGTGTAGTAGTTAAGCACCATGGTGCCCGGCTATCAAAGGATATAGCATCTGGGGTCTTAAAGACTGGAAGATAAACAGGGGACCATCTAGCTAAGAAACAACAAAGCCCACATAGAAAAAGCACACCAGCCTACCCCAACATGATCGCTGAAGACAAAGCGGGTGCATAAGCACATGCGAGCATGTTTTCTTGATGTGCAATCACCCTTTACATGCAACTCTCTTATACATACGTGTTTCTGTGGATTTGTTTCTCAAATGCACCCAGACTAACATAAGCAGCGTGGAACGCATTTAAGAAGCCTAGACAAGGGCAGGGCAGGATATTCGGAGGGACTGGATCCAGAATTACAGAGGAAGGAGCCCTGGTGGCAAAACGGGCTGCTAGCTCCCTGTCCCAAGGGGGACAATGAGACTGCTGGCTCCCATGAAGATTTACAATCTTGAAAACTCCATATAGGGTCACTGTGGTTGGAATCTACTGGACGGCAGTGACCTTTTGGGATTGAAGGTGGAAGCCACCAATGACTTCCTGCCATTGAGCCAAGGAGCCTCCGGAGAGTGTGTGAATTTCTGGAATGTAGTGAACAACCTCTGCACATCTGCTTTTCGTGCTGCCCAAGTCATGCCCTTGGCCTTTGCTTAAACATATTGATCCAGAAGTGAACCATCACAGCTGCTCCCTCGGGAAGCTGGGGGCTGAGCTCTCTGGTTCCACTCTGTCAGCATTTCTGGTCCGGGTACCTCCCCTCTGCCCCGGCACAGGCAATGTGCTTTTGGAAGCAATGCTCCCTGGGTAGTTGGTGTGATTTGCCTCCTCTGGCCTAACATGATGAATGCTGAGAGGGGGTGGATACTAGGGGGTTAAACTCTCTGAACTTTACCTAGCCCAGGGGGAAACTTATTATTTAAAGTAAGTTTTAGACAGAATCTTTAGAAAGATAAATTGTTAACTTTATGTACACAATTACTCCCAAACACATAGGCTCAACCTCATAGGCTGTGGATGACCTTGAGCAGGTGCTCAGTCACAATGGGTTTCTATCAGGATTGAGAGTTCAGCTCTCTCAACTCTCCAACTGGTTATTAGCACCATAGTCGCGTTTCTATTTATGTAATTACTTTGTTTTAAGGGGCAAAAGACTCCCAATTCAACTATTTTTTATTAGGAACTCCTTTGCTAAGTTTTACACAAGAAAAAGGCACAAACCGCTGTTCTTGATGAAGGAAAGCATCCGCATAAGGCCAAAATGGTGTCGGAAGGACCCACAGCCACAGTGACTTAAATAAAATGACACCCATTCTGTCCTGCTGACTCTGACTCATAATGACTCTGTGTAGAGATCCTGAAGTTGCTACCTTTCCAGGAAGCAATAACCTCATCTTTCTCCTGTGGAATGACTAGTGGCTTTGAACCAGCGACCTTGCTCTTAATAGTCCAACACTATCCAGCATTACCACCTGGGCTCCTGAAAACTTAAACAAGACATAGAAAACAAACAACTTTGTCACAAAATTGTGACTGAAGACAGATCAATTCATGGAGTTTCAGGAGGGCCTGTGAGAGCATGAGCGGGACCTTCATTGGGATGTGCACACTACCGTATATCGTTGAGTCTGGCCCGGGGAGTGGACGCAAGCACACTGCCTGAGGGACAAGCTTTCCACTGCCAGTCAGCAGTAGGAAAGAACTCAATGGCGGCTGAATCTGTGGCCCCTCAAAATGGATGTAGGGTCTCCACATAGACTCTCACTGTGAGCCACAGCCTATTGCTCAAAATTTAAGCTCAAATAAGACTTAAACGCCAAACATTCTGTTTCCTTAAAATAGGGTACTGCCAGGATCAGCTAGAAGTCTGCATGACCTATCAGATCTCAACGCCAATCTCAAATCACTTCACATGATCCATTCTACCAGTCATGTCAAGGACAACTAGAGGTCGGCATGAGCAAGCCCAAATCGCCTCCTCACTTACCCATTCAAGAGGCTGTGCCTGTATAACCTATGGACTAATACATTCCCATATGCCGTGGTTATGAAACCAACCATCATGCTGGAATAAGGACCAATCACAATGCAAGGGTCAGGGTCAATGGGAAAGCAAAATAGGGACTGTGGGGAGCCAAGAGGGGTCCCTTCACTCAATCCCTAAACCTGATCTAATGTCACTAGACTGGGGTCTTCCTCACATCTCAAGGGCACCCGATTCATGATTGAAGTGAATTGTGCTTATTCAATCTTTGTTCTGCTTGCTGTCCTGCTGTGGTGCATCCTCTTCTTGCTTTTTTGTGCATGGCTCCCTCTGTTGTGGTGACAAATGGCCTGAGAGGGATTTGACATAGGGAGAAAGCCCACCCACATCAACTGTCACCAGAAGCAGACACTAAGTCCATTTCTCTCACCTCACAGAACTATGCACACCAGACACTGGTAGGGCTGCCTGGGAGGGGAACACTTAGTGCAGTGGTTCTCAACCTGTGGGTTGCGACCCCTTTGGGAGTCATATGACCCTTTCACAGGGCTCACCCAATTCATAACTGTAGCAAAATTACAGTGATGAAGTAGCAAGAAAATCATTTAATGATTGGGGGAGGGGGGCATCACCACAACAAGAGGACCTGTATTAGGAAAGTTGAGAACCACTGCCAGAGTGTGTTTAGGACTTTGCTGCCCTCAAGGTCATCAGACATTCCTGAAGGCAGAGCCACTGCTGGAAGCCCTTATGGGAAATGGCCTGAAGACAGGTCCGAACCAACTCCACCCTCACCCTCCGAGATCCTAATCATAGGAGGCATAGAAATGCTCCCTGCCACTTCGAAGACTGTAAGTCCATGGGAGCAGAAAACCTCCTCTTTCTCCCTTGGAGTGGTGGCTGGTGAGTTCAAACTGCTCACTTTCTGGCTAAAATAACCCACAGACCAGCTCCCCCTGAGCTCAGTTTGGTTTGCCGAACAGCCTTAGGCTTAGGGAGCCCCTGGGCTGGGGCACCACAGCTCTTAGGCTTAGGGAGCCCCACGCCTGGGGCGGCCCAGCCCTTAGGCTTAGGAAGCCCCTGGCCTGGGGCGCCACAGCCCTTACTCTTAGGGAGCCCCAGGCCTGGGGCGCCCCAGCCCTTAAGCTTAGGGAGCTCGTGGCCTGAGGCGCCCCAGCCCTTAGGCTTACGGAGCCCCAGGCGTGGGGCGTCCCTGCCCTTAGGTTTTGGGAGCCCCAGGCCCGGGCCTCCCCAGCCCTTAGGCTTTGGGAGCCCCGGGCCAGGCGCGCCCCAGCCCTAGGCTTAGGGAGCCCCAGGTCTGTGGTGCCCCAGCCCTTAGGCTTAGGGAGCCCCAGGCTAGGGTGCTCCAACCCTTAAGCTTAGGAAGCCCCAGGCCTGGGGAGCCCCAGCCCTTAGGCTTAAGGAGCCCCAGGCCTGGGACGCCCCAGCCCTTAGTTTTGGAAGCCTCAGGTCTGGGGCGACCCAGCCCTTAGGCTTAGGGAGCCCCAGGCCTGGGACGCATCAGCCCTTAGGTTTAAGGGGCTCCAGGAATGGGGCGCCCCAGCCCTTAGGCTTAGGGAGCCCCAGGCCTGGGGCACCCAAGCCCTTAGGCTTTGGGAGCCCGAGGCCTGGGGCGCCCCAGCCTTTAGGCTTAGGGAGCCCCACGCCTGGGGCGCCCCAGCCCTTAGGCTTAGGGAGCCCCTGGCCTGGGGCGCCACAGCCCTTACTTTTAGGGAGCCACAGGCCTGGGGAGCCCCAGCCCTTAGGCTTAGGGAGCCCCTGGCCTCGGTCGCCACAGCCCTTAGGCTTAGGGAGCCCCAGGCCTGGGGCGCCCCTGCCCTTAGGTTTTGGGAGCCCCAGCCCAGGGCTCACCAGCCCTTAGGCTTTGGGAGCCCTAGGCCTGGGGCGCTCCAGACCTAGGCTTAGGGAGCCAAGGCCTTTGGCGGCCAATCCCTTAGGCTTAGGGAGCCCCAGGCTGGGGTGCTCCAACCCTTAAGCTTAGGGAGCCCCAGGCCTGGGGAGCCCCAGCCTTAGGCTTAGGGAGCCGCAGGCCTGGGACGACTCAGCACTTAGTCTTGGAAGCCTCAGGTCTGGGGCGCCCCAGCCCTTAGTCTTAGGGAGAACCAGGCCTGGGACGCATCAGCCATAGGCTTAGGGGGCCCCAGGTGGGGGGTCCCCGCCCTTAAGCTTAGGGCGCCGCAGGCCTGGAGCGCCCCAGCCCTTAGGTTTAGGAGACCCAGACCTGGGGCGCCCCAGCCCTTAGGCTTTGGTAGCCCCATGCCTGGGGCGCCCCATGCTTTAGGCTTTGGGAGCCCCATGCCTGGGGTGCCCAACCCCTTAGGCTTAGGGAGCCACAGGCCTGGGGCGCCCCAGCCCTTAGGCTTTGGGAGCCCCAGGCCTGGAGCGCCCAGCCCTTAGGCTTAGGGAGCCCCACGCCTGGGGCGCCCCAGCCCTTAGGCTTAAGGAGCCCCTGTCCTCGGGCGCCACAGCCCTTAGGCTTAGGGAGCCCCAGGCCTGGGGCACCCCAGTCCTTAAGCTAAGGGAGCACCTGGCCTGGGATGCCCCAGCCCTTAGGCTTAGGGAGCCGCAGGCCTGGGGCGCCCCTGCCCTTAGGTTTTGGGAGCCCCAGCCCGAGGCTCACCTGCCCTTAGGCTTTGGGAGCCCCAGGCCTGGGGCGCTCCAGCCCTAGGCTTAGGGAGCCCCAGGCCTGTGGCAGACAATCCCTTAGGCTTAGGGAGCCCAAGGCTGGGGTGCTCCAACCCTTAAGCTTATGGAGCCGCAGGCCTGGGGAGGCCCAGCCCTTAGGCTTAGGGAGCCGCAGGCCTGCGACGCCCCAGCACTTAGTCTTGGATGCCTCAGGTCTGGGGCGCCTCAGCCCTTAGGCTTATGGAGACCCAGGCCTGGGACACCCCAGCCCTTAGGCTTTGGCAGCCCCAGGCCTGGGGCGCCCCAGCGCTTATTCTTTGGGAGTCCCAGGCCTGGGGAGCCCCAGCACTTAGGCTTTGGGAGCCCCATGCCTGGGGTGCCCCAGCCCTTAGGCTTAGGGAGCACCAGGCATGGGGCGCCCCAGCCCTTAGGCTTTGGGAGCCCAAATCCTGGGGCGCCCCAGCCCTTAGCCTTAGGGAGCCCCATGCCTGGCACGCCACAGCCCTTAGACTTTGGGAACCCCAGGTGGGTCGCCCCAGCCCATAGGCTTAGGGAGCCCCAGGCCTGGGGCGCCCCTGCCCTTAGGCTTTGGGAGTCCCAGGCCTGGGGAGCCCCCGCCCATAGGCTTAGAGAGCCCCACGCCTGGGGCGCCCCAGCCCTTAGGCATAGGGAGCCTCAGGCCTGGGGCGCCACAGCCCTTAGGCTTAGGGAGCCCCAGACCTGTGGGTCCCCAGCCCTTAGGCTTTGGCAGCCCCAGGCCTGGGGCGCCGCAGCCCTTAGTCTTTGGGAGTCCCGGCCTGGGGTGCCCCAGCCCTTAGGCTTAGGGAGCCCCAGGCCTGGGGCACCACAGCCCTTAGGCTTAGGGAGCCCCAGGCCTGGGGCTCACCAGCACTTAGGCTTAGGGAGCACCTGGCCTGGGACGCCCAAGCCCTTAGGCTTAGGGAGCCCCAGACCTGTGGCGCCCCTGCCCTTTGGTTTTGGGAGCCCCAGGCCTGGGGCGCCCCAGCCCTTAGGCTTTGGGAGACCCAGGCCTGTGGGGCCTCAGCCCTCAGGCTTAGGGAGCCCCAGGCCTGGGACACCCCAGCCCTTAGTCTTTGGAAGCGTCAAGTCTGTTGCGCCCCAGACCTTAGGCTTAGGGAGACCCAGGCCTGGGACTCATCAACCCTTAGGCTTAGGGGGCCCCAGGAATGGGTCGCCTGGACCCTTAGGCTTAGGGAGCCCCAGGCCTGGGGCGCCCCAGCATTTAGGCTTTGGGAGGCCCAGGAATGGTGCGCCCTAGCCATAGGCTTTGGGAGCCCCAGGCCTGGGGCACCACAGCCCTTAGGCTTTGGTAACCCCATGACTGGGGCGCCCCAGCCCTTAGGCTTTGTTAGCTCCATGCCTGGGGCGCCCAAGCCCTTAGGCTTAGGGAGCCCCAGGTCTGGGGCGCCCAGCCCTTAGGCTTAGGGAGCCTCAGGCCTGGGGCGCCCCAGCCCTTAGGCTTAGGGATCCCCTGGCCTGGGGCACCACAGCTCTTAAGATTTGGGAGCCCCAGGCCTGGGGCTCCCCAGCACTTAGGCTTAGGGAGCACCTGGCCTGGGACGCCCAAGCCCTTAGGCTTAGGGAGCTCCAGGCCTGGGGCGCCACTGCCCTTAGGTTTTGGTAGCTCCAGGCCTGTGGCGCCCCAGAACTTAGGTTTGTTAGCTTCATGCCTGGGGCGCCCCAGCCTTTAGGCTTAGGGAGCCACAAGCCTGGGGCGCCCCAGCCCTTAGGCTTTAGGAGCCCCAGACCTGGGACGCCCAGCCTTTAGGCTTAGGGAGCCTCACGCCTGGGGCGCCCCAGCCCTTAGGCTTTGGTTGCCCCAGGCCTGGGGCACCACAGGCCTTAGGCTTAGGGAGCCCCTGGCCTGGGGCTCCCCAGCACTTAGGCTTAGGGAGCACCTGGTCTGGGACGCCCAAGCCCTTAGGCTTTGGGAGACCCAGGCCTGTGGCGCCCCAGACCTTAGGCTTTGTTAACTTCATGCTTGGGGTGGCCAGCCCTTAGGATTAGGGAGCCACAAGCCTGTAGCGCCCCAGACCTTAGGCTTTGTTAGCTTCATGCCTGGGGTGCCCCAGCCCTTAGGATTAGGGAGCCACAAGCCTGGGACGCCCAAGCCCTTAGGCTTAGGGAGCCTCACGCCTGGGGCGCCCCAGCCCTTAGGCTTAGGTTGCCCCAGGCCTGGGGCACCACAGCCCTTAGGCTTAGGGAGCCCCAGGTCTGGGGCTCCCCAGCACTTAGGCTTAGGGAGCACCTGGCCTGGGACGCCCAAGCCCTTAGGCTTTGGGAGACCCAGGCCTGTGGCGTCCCAGACCTTAGGCTTTGTTAGCTTCATGCCTGGGGTGCCCCAGCCCTTAGGATTAGGGAGCCACAAGCCTGGGGCGCCCCAGCTCTTAGGCTTAGGGAGCCCCAGACCTGGGGCGCCCAGCCCTTAGGCTTAGGGAGCCCCAGGCCTGGGAGACCACAGCCCTTAGGCTTAGGGAGCCCCAGGCCTGGGGCTCCCCAGCACTTAGGCTTAGGGAGCACCTGGCCTGGGACGCCCAAGCCCTTAGGCTTAGGGAGCCCCAGGCCTGGGGCGCCCCTGCCATTAGGTTTTGGGAGCCCCAGGCCTGGGGCGCCCCAGCCCTTAGGCTTAGGGAGCCCCAAGCCTGTGGCGCCCAGCCCTTAGGCTTAGGGAGCCCGAGGTCTGGGACGCCGCAGCCCTTAGTCTTTGGAAGCCACAGGTCTGTTGCGCCCCAGCTTTTAGTCTTGGGAGCCCCAGGCCTGCGGCGTCCCAGCCCTTAGGTTTGGGAGCCCCAGGTCTGAGGCGCCCCAGCCCTTAGTCTTGGGAGTCCCAGGTCTGGGGTTTGCCAGCCCTTAGGCTTAGGGAGCCCCAGGCCTTGGGCACCACAGCCCTTAGGGTTTGGGAGCCCCAGGCCTGGGGCGCCCCATCACGTAGGCTTACGGAGCACCACAGTCCTTAGGGTTAGGGAGCCCCAGGCCTGGGGCGCCCCAGCACTTAGGCTTAGGGAGCACATGGACTGGGACGCCCCAGCCTTTAGGCTTAGGGAGTCCCAGGCCTGAGTTGCCATTGCCCTTAGGTTTTGGGAGCCCCAGGCCTGGGGCGCCCCGGCCCTTAGGCTTTGGGAGCCCCAGGCCTGGGGCGCCCCAGCCTTTAGCTTTGGGAGCGCCAGGCTGGGGTTCTCCAACCCTTAAGTTTAGGGAGCCCCAGGCCTGGGGAGCCCCAGCCCTTAGGCTTTGGGAGCCCCAGGCCTGGGACGCCCCAGCCCTTAGTCTTTGGAAGCCTCAGGTCTGGGGCGCCCCACCCTTTAGGCTTATGGAGACCCAGGCCTGGGACGCATCAGCCCTTAGGTTTGGGAGCCCCGGGCCTGGGGCGCCCCAGCCCTTAGGCTTAGTGAGCCCCAGGCCTCGGACTCCCCAGCCCTTAGGCTTAGGGAGCCCCAGGCATGGGGCGCCCAGCCCTTAGTCTTAGGGAGCCTCACGCCTAGGGCGCCCCAGCCCTTAGGCTTAGGGAGCCCCAGGCCTGGGGCACCACAGCCCTTAGGCTTAGGGAGCCCCAGGCCTGGGGCTCACCAACACTTAGGCTTAGGGAGCACTTGGCCTGGGAGGCCCAAGCCCTTAGGCTTAGGGAGCCCCAGGCCTGGGGCGCCCCTGCCCTTAGATTTGGGAGCCCCAGGCTTGGGCGCCCCAGCCCTTAGTCTTAGGGAGCCCCAAGCCTGTGGCGCCCAGTCCTTAGGCTTAGGGAGCCCCAGGCCTGGAACGCCGCAGCCCTTAGTCTTTGGAAGCCTCAGGTCTGTTGTGCCCCAGCCCTTAGGATTTGGGAGCCCCAGGCCTGGGGCGTCCCAACCCTTAGGCTTTGGGAGCCCCAGGTCTGTGGGGACCAGGCCTTAGGCTTTGGGAGCCCCAGTCCAGGGGTGCCACAGCCTTGGGCTTTGGTAGCCCCATGCCTGGGGTGCCCCAGCGCTTAGGCTTAGGGGGCCACAGGCCTGGGGTGCTCCAGCCCTTAGGCTTTGGGAGCCCCAGGCCTGGGGCGCCCCCGCCCTTAGTCTTAGGGAGCCCCACGCCTGGGGCGTCCCAGCCCTTAAGCTAAGGGAGCACCTGGCCTGGGACGCCACAGCCCTTAGGCTTAGGGAGCCCCAGGCCTGGGGCGCCCCTGCCCTTAGGCTTAGGGAGCCCCACGCTGAGGCGTCCCAGAGCTTAGGCTTAGGGAGCCACAGGCCTGGGACGCCCCAGCACTTAGTCTTCGAAACCTCAGGTCTGGGGAGCCCCAGCCCTTAGGCTTAGGGAGACCCAGGCCTGGGACGCATCAGCCCTTAGGCTTAGGGGGCCCCAGGCCTGGGGCGTCCCAGCCTTTAAGCTTAGGGCGCCCCAGGCCTGGGGCTCCCCAGTTTGGGTAGCCCCCTGCCTGGGGCGCCCCAGCGCTTATGCTTTGGGAGCCCCAAGTCTGTGGGTACCCAGCCTTGGGCTTTGGTAGCCCCATGCCTGGGGCACCCCAGCGCTTAGGCTTGCGGGGCCAAAGGCCTGGGGCGCTCCAGCCCTTAAGCTTTGGGAGCCCCAGGCCTGGGACGCCCCTGCCCTTAGGCTTAGGGTGCCCCACGCCTGGGGCGCCCCAGCGCTTACTCTTAAGGAGCCCCAGGCCTGGGACGCCCCAGCACTTAGTATTCGAAACCTCAGGTCTGGGCCGCCCCAGCCTTTAGGCTTAGGGAGACCCAGGCCTGGGACGCATCAGCCCTTAGGCTTAGGGGGCCCAAGGCCTGGGGCGTCCCAGCCATTAAGCGTAGGGTGCCCCAGGCCCGCGACGCCCCTGCTCTTAGGCTTAGGGAGCCCCAGCCCTTAGACTTAGGGAGCCCCAGGCCTGGGACACCCCAGCCATTAGTCTTTGGAAGCCTCAGGTCTTTTGCGCCCCAGACCTTAGGCTTAGGGAGACCCAGGCCTGGGACTCATCAGCCCTTTGGCTTTGGCAGTCCCAGACCTGGGGCGCCAGCCCTTAGGTTTAGGGAACCTCACGCCTGGGGCGCCCCAGCCCTTAGGCTTAGGGAGCCCCAGGCCTGGGGCACCACAGCCCTTAGGATTAGGGAGCCCCAGGCCTGGGGCGCACCTGCCCTTAGGTTTTGGGAGCCCCAGGCCTGGGGCGCCCCAGCCCTTAGGCTTAGGGAGCCCCAGGTCTGTGACGCCGCAGCCTTAGCCTTTGGAAGCCTCAGGTCTGTTGCGCCCCAGCCCTTAGTCTTGGGAGCCCCAGGCCTGCGGCGTCCCAACCCTTAGGTTTCGGAGCCCCAGGCCTGGGGCACCCCAGCCCTTAGTCTTGGGAGTCCCAGGTCTGGGGTTTGCCAGCCCTTAGGCTTAGGGAGCCCCAGGCCTGGGGCACCACAGCCCTTAGGGTTAGGGAGCCCCAGGCCTGGGGCTCCCCAGCACGTAGGCTTAGGGAGCACCAAAGCCCTTAGGGTTAGGGAGCCCCAGGCCTGGGGCGCCCCAGCACTTAGGCTTAGGGAGCACCTGGCCTGGGACGCCCCAGCCCTTAGGCTTAGGGAGTCCCAGGCCCGGGGTGCCCCAGCCCTTAGGCTTTGGGAGCCCCAGGCCTGGGGCGCCCCAGCCTTTAGTTTTGGGAGCGCCAGGCTGGGGTTCTCCAACCCTTAAATTTAGGAAGCCCCAGGCCTGGGGTGCCCCAGCCCTTAGGCTTTGGGAGCCCCAGGCCTGGGACGCCCCAGCCCTTAGTCTTTGGAAGCCTCAGGTCTGGGGCGCCCCACCCTTTAGGCTTATGGAGACCCAGGCCTGGGACGCATCAGCCCTTAGGTTTGGGATCCCCGGGCCTGGGGCGCCCAAGCCCTTAGGCTTAGTGAGCCCCAGGCCTCGGACTCCCCAGCCCTTAGGCTTTGGGAGCCCCAGGCCTGGGGCGCCCCAGCCCTTAGTCTTTGGGAGTCCCATGCCTGGGGTGCCCCAGCCCTTAGGCTTAGGGAGCACCAGGCCAGGGGCACCACAGCCCTTAGGGTTAGGGAGCCCCAGGCCTGGGAAGCCCCAGCACTTAGGCTTAGGGAGCACCTGGCCTGGGACGCCCAAGGCCTTAGGCTTAGGGAGTCGCAGGCCTGGGGTGCCCCTGCCCTTAGGTTTTGGGTGCCCCAGGCCTGGGGCGCCCCAGCCCTTAGGCTTTGGGAGCCCCAGGCCTGTGGTGCACCAGCCCTTAGGCTTAGGGAGCCCCAGGCCTGGGACACCCCAGCCCTTAGTCGTTGGAAGCCTCAGGTCTGTTGCGCCCCAGACCTTAGGCTTAGGGGGACCCAGGCATGGGACTCATCAGCCCTTAGGCTTAGGGGGCCCCAGGAATGGGCGTCTGAGCCCTTAGGCTTAGGGAGCCCCAGGCCTGGGGCGCCCCAGCCCTTAGGCTTTGGGAGCCCCAGGCCTGGGGCGCACCAGCCTTTAGGCTTTGGGAGGCCCAGGAATGGTGCGCCCCAGACCTTAGGCTTTGGGAGACCCAGGCCTGGGGCACCACAGCACTTAGGCTTTGGTAGCCCCATGACTGGGGCGCCCCAGCCCTTAGGCTTAGGGAGCCACAGGCCTGGGGCGCCCCAGCCCTTAGGCTTTGGGAACGCAGGAATGGTGCGCCCCAGCCCTTAAGCTTAGGGCACCCCAGACCTGGAGTGCCCCAGCCCTGAGGCTTTTGGAGACCCAGGCCTGTGGCGCCCCAGACCTTAGGCTTTGTTAGCTTCATGCCTGGGGCACCCCTGCCCTTAGGCTTAGGGAGCCACAAGCCTGGGGCGCCCCAGCCCTTAGGCTTAGGGAAACCCAGGCCTGGGGCACCACAGCCCGTAGGCTTAGGGAGCCCCAGGCCTGGGGCTCACCAGCATTTAGGCTTAGGGAGCACCTGGCCTGGGACGGCCAAGACCTTAGGCTTAGGGAGCCCAAGGCCTGGGGCGCCCCTGCCCTTAGGTTTTGGGAGCCCCAGGCCTGGGGCGCCCCAGCCCTTAGTCTTAGGGAGCCCCAAGCCTGTGGCGCCCAGTCCTTAGGCTTAGGGAGCCCCAGGCCTGGAACGCCGCAGCCCTTAGTCTTTGGAAGCCTCAGGTCTGTTGCGCCCCAGCCCTTAGGATTTGGGAGCCCCAGGCCTGGGGCGCCCCAACCCTTAGGCTTTGGGAGCCCCAGGTCTGTGGGACCCCAGGCCTTAGGCTTTGGGAGCCCCATTCCAGGGGTGCCACAGCCTTAGGCTTTGGTAGCCCCAAGCCTGGGGTGCCCCAGCGCTTAGGCTTAGGGGTCCACAGGCCTGGGGCGCTCCAGCCCTTAGGCTTTGGGAGCCCCAGGCCTGGGGCGCCCCAGCCCTTAGTTTTAGGGAGACCCACGCCTGGGGCGTTCCAGCCCTTAAGCTAAGGGAGCACCTGGCCTGGGACGCCCCAGCCCTTAGGCTTAGGGAGCCCCAGGCCTGGGGCGCCCCTGCCCTTAGGCTTAGGGAGCCCCACGCTGAGGCGTCCCAGAGCTTAGCCTTAGGGAGCCACAGGCCTGGGACGCCCCAGCACTTATCTTCGAAACCTCAGGTCTGGGGCGCCCCAGCCCTTAGGCTTAGGGAGACCCAGGCCTGGGACGCATCAGCCCTTAGGCTTAGGGGGCCCCAGGCCTGGGGCGTCCCAGCCCTTAAGCTTAGGGCGCCCCAGGCCTGGGGCTCCCCAACCCATAGGTTTGGGTAGCCCCATGCCTGGGGCGCCCCAGCACTTATGCTTTGGGAGCCCCAGGTCTGTGGGGACCCAGGCCTTAGGCTTTGGGAGCCCAAGGCAAGGGGCGCCCCAGCCTTAGGCTTTGGTAGCCCCATGCCTGGGGCACCCCAGCGCTTAGTCTTAGGGAGCCCCAGGCCTGGGACGCCCCAGCACTTAGTATTCGTAACCTCAGGTCTGGGCCGCCCCAGCCTTTAGGCTTAGGGAGACCCAGGCCTGGGACGCATCAGCCCTTAGGCTTAGGGGGCCCCAGGCCTGGGGCGTCCCAGCCCTTAAGCCTAGGGTGCCCCAGGCCCGCGGCGCCACTGCTCTTAGGCTTAGGGAGCCCCAGCCATTAGTCTTAGGGAGCCCCACAGGCCTGGGACACCCCAGCCATTAGTCTTTGGAAGCCTCAGGTCTTTTGCGCCCCAGACCTTAGGCTTAGGGAGACCCAGACCTGGGACTCATCAGCCCTTAGGCTTAGGGGGCTCCAGGAATGGGGTGCCCGAGCCCTTAGGCTAAGGGAGCCCCAGGCCTGGGGCGCCCCAGCCCTTAGGCTTTGGGAGCCCCAGGCCTGGGGCGCCCCAGCCTTTAGGCTTTGGGAGCCCCAGGAATGGTGCGCCCCAGCCCTTAGACTTTGGGAGCCTCAGGCCTGGGGTACCACAGCCCTTAGGCTTTGGTAGCCCCATGACTGGGGCGCCCCAGCCCTTAGGCTTATGGAGCCACAGGCCTGGGGCGCCCCAGCCATTAAGCTTTGGGAGCCCCAGGCCTGGGCGTACCAGCCCTTAGGCTTAGGTGGCCCCAGGCCTGGGGCGCACCAACCCTTAAGCTTAGGGCACCCCAGGCCTGGGGTGCCCCAACGCTGAGGCTTTGGGAGCCCCAGGCCTGTGGGGCCCAGACCTTAGGCTTTGTTAGCTTCATGCCTGGGGCGCCCCAGCCCTTAGGCTTAGGGAGCCACAAGCCTGGGGCGCTCCAGCCCTTAGGCTTAGGGAGCCACAAGCCTGGGGCGCTCCAGCCCTTAGGCTTAGGGAGCCTCACGCCTGGGCCGCCCCAGCCCTTAGGCTTAGGTTGCCACAGGCCTGGGGCACCACAGCCCTTAGGCTTAGGGAGCCCCAGGCCTGGGGCTCCCCAGCACTTAGGCTTAGGGAGCACCTGGCCTGGGACGCCCAAGCCCTTAGGCTTTGGGAGCCCCAGGCCTGTGGCGCCCCAGACCTTAGGCTTTTTAGCTTCATGCCTGGGGCGCCCCAGCCCTTAGGCTTAGGGAGCCACAAGCCTGGGGCGCCCCAGCCCTTTGGCTTATGGAGCCCCAGACCTGGGGCGCCAGGCCTTAGGCTTAGGGAGCCTCACGCCTGGGGCGCCCCAGCCCTTAGGCTTAGGGAGCCCCAGGCCTGGGAGACCACAGCCCTTAGGCTTAGGGAGCCCCAGGCCTGGGAGACCACAACCCTTAGGCTTAGGGAGCACCTGGCCTGGGACGCCCAAGCCCTTAGGCTTAGGGAGCCCCAGGCCTGGGGCGCCCAAGCCCTTAGGCTTAAGGAGCACCAGGCCAGGGGCACCACAGCCCTTAGGGTTAGGGAGCCCCAGGCCTGGGAAGCCCCAGCACTTAGGCTTAGGGAGCACCTGGCCTGGGACGCCCAAGGCCTTAGGCTTAGGGAGTCGCAGGCCTGGGGTGCCCCTGCCCTTAGGTTTTGGGTGCCCCAGGCCTGGGGCGCCCCAGCCCTTAGGCTTTGGGAGCCCCAGGCCTGTGGTGCCCCAGCCCTTAGGCTTAGGGAGCCCCAGGCCTGGGACACCCCAGCTCTTAGTCGTTGGAAGCCTCAGGTCTGTTGCGCCCCAGACCTTAGGCTTAGGGGGACCCAGGCCTGGGACTCATCAGCACTTAGGCTTAGGGGGCCCCAGGAATGGGCGATCCGAGCCCTTAGGCTTAGGGAGCCCCAGGCCTGGGGCGCCCCAGCCCTTAGGCTTTGGGAGCCCCAGGCCTGGGGCGCCCAGCCTTTAGGCTTTGGGAGGCCCAGGAATGGTGCGCCCCAGACCTTAGGCTGTGGGAGACCCAGGCCTGGGGCACCACAGCCCTTAGGCTTTGGTAGCCCCATGAGTGGGGCGCCCCAGCCCTTAGGCTTAGGGCGCCACAGGCCTGGGGCGCCCCAGCCCTTAGGCTTTGGGAACGCAGGAATGGTGCGCCCCAGCCCTTAAGCTTAGGGCACCCCAGACCTGGAGTGCCCCAGCCCTGAGGCTTTGGGAGACCCAGGCCTGTGGCGCCCCAGACCTTAGGCTTTGTTAGCTTCATGCCTGGGGCACCCCAGCTCTTAGGCTTAGGGAGCCACAAGCCTGGGGCGCCCCAGCCCTTAGGCTTAGGGAGCCCCAGGCCTGGGGCACCACAGCCCGTAGGCTTAGGGAGCCCCAGGCCTGGGGCTCACCAGCATTTAAGCTTAGGGAGCACCTGGCCTGGGACGCCCAAGACCTTAGGCTTAGGGAGCCCCAGGCCTGGGGCGCCCCTGCCCTTAGGTTTTGGGAGCCCCAGGCCTGGGGCGCCCCAGCCCTTAGGCTTAGGGAGCCCCAAGCCTGTGGCGCCCAGTCCTTAGGCTTAGGGAGCCCCAGGCCTGGAATGCCGCAGCCCTTAGTCTTTGGAAGCCTCAGGTCTGTTGCACCCCAGCCCTTAGGATTTGGGAGCCCCAGGCCTGGGGTGCCCCAACCCTTAGGCTTTGGGAGCCCCAGGTCTGTGGGGCCCCAGGCCTTAGGCTTTGGGAGCCCCAGTCCAGGGGCGCCACAGCCTTAGGCTTTGGTAGCCCCAAGCCTGGGGTGCACCAGCGCTTAGGCTTTGGGAGCCCCAGGCCTGGGGCGCCCCAGCCTTTAGGCTTTGGGAGCCCCAGGAATGGTGCGCCCCAGCCCTTAGGCTTAGGGAGCCACAAGCCTGGGGCGCTCCAGCCCTTAGGCTTAGGGAGCCTCACGCCTGGGCCGCCCCAGCCCTTAGGCTTAGGTTGCCCCAGGCCTGGGGCACCACAGCCCTTAGGCTTAGGGAGCCCCAGGCCTGGGGCTCCCCAGCACTTAGGCTTAGGGAGCACCTGGCCTGGGACGCCCAAGCCCTTAGGCTTTGGGAGCCCCAGGCCTGTGGCGACCCAGACCTTAGGCTTTTTAGCTTCATGCCTGGGGCGCCCAGCCCTTAGGCTTAGGGAGCCACAAGCCTGGGGCGCCCCAGCCCTTTGGCTTAGGGAGCCCCAGACCTGGGGCGCCAGCCCTTAGGCTTAGGGAGCCTCACGCCTGGGGCTCACCAGCATTTAGGCTGAGGGAGCACCTGGCCTGGGACGCTCAAGACCTTAGGCTTAGGGAGCCCCAAGCCTGGGGCGCCCCTGCCCTTAGGTTTTGGGAGCCCCAGGCCGGGGGCGCCCCAGCCCTTAAGCTTAGGGAGCCCCAAGCCTGTGGCGCCCAGTCCTTAGGCTTAGGGAGCCCCAGGCCTGGAACGCCGCAGCCCTTAGTCTTTGGAAGCCTCAGGTCTGTAGCGCCCCAGCCCTTAGGATTTGGGAACCCCAGGCCTGGGGCGCCCCAACCCTTAGGCTTTGGGAGACCCAGGTCTGTGTGGCCCCAGGACTTAGGCTTTGGGAGCCCCAGTCCAGGGGCGCCACAGCCTTAGGCTTTGGTAGCCCCAAGCCTGGGGTGCCCCAGCGCTTAGGCTTAGGGGGCCACAGGCCTGGGGCGCTCCAGCCCTTAGGCTTTGGGAGCCCCAGGCCTGGGGCGCCCCAGCCCTTAGTTTTAGGGAGCCCCACGCCTGGGGCGTCCCAGCCCTTAAGCTAAGGGAGCACCTGGCCTGGGACGCCCCAGCCCTTAGGCTTAGGGAGCCCCAGGCCTGGGGCGCCCCTGCCCTTAGGCTTAGGGAGCCCCAAGCTGAGGCGCCCCACAGCTTAGCCTTAGGGAGCCACAGGCCTGGGACGCCCCAGCACTTAGTCTTCGAAACCTCAGGAGTGGGGCGCCCCAGCCTTTAGGCTTAGGGAGACCCAGGCCTGGGACGCATCAGCCCTTAGGCTTAGGGGGCCCCAGGCCTGGGGCGTCCCAGCCCTTAAGCCTAGGGTGCCCCAGGCCCGCGGCGCCCCTGCTCTTAGGCTTAGGGAGCCCCAGCCCTTAGACTTAGGGAGCCCCAGGCCTGGGACACCCCAGCCATTAGTCTTTGGAAGCCTCAGGTCTTTTGCGCCCCAGACCTTAGGCTTAGGGAGACCCAGGCCTGGGACTCATCAGCCCTTAGGCTTAGGGGGCTCCAGGAATGGGGCGCCCGAGCCCTTAGGCTAAGGGAGCCCCAGGCCTGGGGCGCCCCAGCCCTTAGGCTTTGGGAGCCCCAGGCCTGGGGCGCCCCAGCCTTTAGGCTTTGGGTGCCCCAGGAATGGTGCGCCCCAGCCCTTAGACTTTGGGAGCCCCAGGCCTGGGGCACCACAGCCCTTAGGCTTTGGTAGCCCCATGACTGGGGCGCCACAGCCCTTAGGCTTATGGAGCCACAGGCCTGGGGCGCCCCAGCCATTAAGCTTTGGGAGCCCCAGGCCTGGGCGTACCAGCCCTTGGGCTTAGGTGGCCCCTGGCCTGGGGCGCCCCAACCCTTAAGCTTAGGGCACCCCAGGCCTGGGGTACCCCAGCCCTGAGGCTTTGGGAGCCCCAGGCCTGTGGGGCCCAGACCTTAGGCTTTGTTAGCTTCATGCCTGGGGCGCCCCAGCCCTTAGGCTTAGGGAGCCACAAGCCTGGCGCGCTCCAGCCCTTAGGCTTAGGGAGCCACAAGCCTGGGGCGCTCCAGCCCTTAGGCTTAGGGAGCCTCATGCCTGGGCCGCCCCAGCCCTTAGGCTTAGGTTTCCCCAGGCCAGGGGCACCACAGCCCTTAGGCTTAGGGAGCCCCAGGCCTGGGGCTCCCCAGCACTTAGGCTTAGGGAGCACCTGGCCTGGGATGCCCAAGCCCTTAGTCTTTGGGAGCCCCAGGCCTGTGGCGCCCCAGACCTTAGGCTTTTTAGCTTCATGCCTGGGGCGCCCCAGCCCTTAGGCTTAGGGAGCCACAAGCCTGGGGCGCCCCAGCCTTTTGGCTTAGGGAGCCCCAGACCTGGGGCGCCCAGCCCTTAGGCTTAGGGAGCCTCACGCCTGGGACGCCCCAGCCCTTAGGCTTAGGGAGCCCCAGGCCTGGGAGACCACAGCCCTTAGACTTAGGGAGCCCCAGGCCTGGGGCTCCCCAGCACTTAGGCTTAGGGAGCCCCAGGACTGGGGCGCCCCTGCCATTAGGTTTTGGGAGCCCCAGGCCTGGGGCGCCCCAGCCCTTAGGCTTAGGGAGCCCCAAGCCTGTGGCGCCCAGCCCTTAGGCTTAGGGAGCCCCAGGTCTGGGACGCCGCAGCCCTTAGTCTTTGGAAGCCTCAGGTCTGTTGCGCCCCAGCCCTTAGTCTTGGGAGCCCCAGGCCTGCGGCGTCCCAACCCTTAGGTTTGGGAGCCCCAGGCCTGGGGCGACCCAGCCCTTAGTCTTGGGAGTCCCAGGTCTGGGGTTTGCCAGCCCTTAGGCTTTGGGAGCCCCAGGCCTGGGGCACCACAGCCATTAGGGTTAGGGAGCCCCAGGCCTGGGGCGCCCCAGCACGTAGGCTTAGGGAGCACCACAGCCCTTAGGGTTAGGGAGCCCCAGGCCTGTGGCGCCCCAGCACTTATGCTTAGGGAGCACCTGGCGTGGGACGCCCCAGCCCTTAGGCTTAGGGAGTCCCAGGCCTGGGTTGCCCCTGCCCTTAGGTTTTGGGAGCCCCAGGCCCGGGGCACCCCAGCCCTTAGGCTTTGGGAGCCCCAGGCCTGGGGCGCCCCAGCCTTTAGTTTTGGGAGCGCCAGGCTGGAGTTCTCCAACCCTTAAGTTTAGGGAGCCCCAGGCCTGGGGAGCCCCAGCCCTTAGGCTTTGGGAGCCCCAGGACTGGGGATCCCTAGCCCTTAGCCTTTGGGAGCCCCAGGCTTGGGACGCCCCAGCCCTTAGGCTTTGGAAGCCTCAGGTCTGGGGCGCCCCACCCTTTATGCTATGGAGACCCAGGCCTGGGACGCATCAGCCCTTAGGTTTGGGAGCCCCGGGCCTGGGGCGCCCCAGCCCTTAGGCTTAGTGAGCCCCAGGCCTCGGACTCCCCAGCCCTTAGCCTTTGGCAGCCCCAGGCCTGGGGCGCCCCAGCCCTTAGTCTTTGGGAGTCCCAGGCCTGGGGTGCCCCAGCCCTTAGTCTTAGGGAGCACCAGGCCAGGGTCACCACAGCCCTTAGGGTTAGGGAGCCCCAGGCCTGGTAAGCCCCAGCACTTAGGCTTAGGGAGCACCTGGCCTGGGACGCCCAAGGCCTTAGGCTTAGGGAGTCGCAGGCCTGGGGTGCCCCTGCCCTTAGGTTTTGGGTGCCCCAGGAGTGGGACTCCCCAGCCCTTAGGCTTAGGGAGCCCCAGGCCTGTGGCGCCCCAGTCCTTAGGCTTAGGGAGCCCCAGGCCTGGGACACCCCAGCCCTTAGTCTTTGGAGGCCTCAGGTCTGTTGCGCCTCAGACCTTAGGCTTAGGGAGACCCAGGCCTGGGGCACCACAGCCCTTAGTCGTTGGTAGCCCCATGACTGGGACGCCCCAGCCCTTAGGCTTAGGGAGCCACAGGCTTGGGGCGCCCCAGCCCTTAGGCTTTGGGAGCCCCAGGCCTGGGGCGTACCAGCCCTTAGGCTTAGGTGGCCCCAGGCCTGGGGCGCGCCAGCCCTTACGCTTAGGGCACCCCAGACCTTAGGCTTTGTTAGCTTCTGCCTGGGGCGACCCAGCCCTTAGGCTGAGGGAGCCACAAGCCTGGGGCGCCCCAGCCCTTAGACTTACGGAGCCCCAGGCCTTGGGGGCCCAGCCCTTAGGTTTGGCGAGCCTCACGCCTGGGGCGCCCCAGCCCTTAGGCTTAGGGAGCCCCAGGCCTGGAGCACCACAGCCCTTAGGCTTAGGGAGCCCCAGGCCTGGGGCTCACCAGCACTTAGGCTTAGGGAGCACCTGGCCTGGGACGCCCAAGCCCTTAGGTTTAGGAAGCCCCAGGCCTGGGGCGTCCCTGCCCTTAGGTTTTGGGAGCCCCAGGCTTAGGGCGCCCCAGCCCTTAGGCTTAGGGAGCCCCAAGCCTGTGGCGCCCAGCCCTTAGGATTAGGGAGCCCCAGGCCTGGGACGCAGCAGCCCTTAGTGTTTGGAAGCCTCAGGTCTGTTTCGCTCCAGCCCTTAGGAATTGGGAGCCCCAGGCCTGGGGAGACCCAGCCCTTAGGCTTAGGGAGGCCCAAGCCGGGGACACCCCATTCCTTATGCTTTGGGAGTCCCAGGCCTGCGGCGACCCAGCCCTTAGGCTTTGGGAGCCCCAGGCCTGCGGCAACCCATCCCTTTGGCTTAGCGAGACCCAGGCCTGGGGCGCCCCAACCCTTAGGCTTATGGAGCCCCAGGCCTGGAGCGCCCCAGCCCTTAGGATTAGCGATCTCCAGGCCAGTGGAGCCCCATCCTTTAGGTTTGGGGTGCCCCAGGCCTGGGGAACCCCAGCCATTAGGCTTTGGGAGCCCCAGGCCTGGGGCGCCCCACCCCTTAGGCTTATGGAGCCCCAGGCTTGGGGCGCCCCAGCCTTAGGATTAGGGAGCCCCAGGCCTGGGACGCCGCAGCCCTTAGTCTTTGGAAGCCTCAGGTCTGTTTCGCGCCAGCCCTTAGGAATTGGGAGCCCCAGGCCTGGGGCGCCCCAACCCTTAGGCTTTGGGAGCCCAGGTCTGTGGGGCCCCAGGCCTTAGGCTTTGGTAGCCCCATGCCTGGGGCGCCCCAGCCCTTAGGCTTAGGGGGCCACAGGCCTGGGGCGCTTCAGCTGTTAGGCTTTGGGAGCCCCTGGCCTGGGGCGCCCCAGCCGTTAGTCTTAGGGAGCCCCATGCCTGGTGCGTCCCAGCCTTTAAGCTAAGGGAGCACCTGGCCTGGGACGCCCCAGCCCTTAGGCTTAGATAGCCCCAGGCCTGGGGCGCCCCTGCCCTTAGGCTTAGGGAGCCCCACGCCTGAGGCGCCCCAGCGCTTAGGCTTAGGGAGCCCCAGGCCTAGGACCCCCCAGCACTTAGTCTTCGAAACCTCAGGTCTGGGGCGCCCCAGCCCTTAGGCTTAGGGAGACCCAGGCCTGGGACGCATCAGCCCTTAGTCTTAGGGGGCCCCAGGCCTGGGCGTCCCAGCCCTTAAGCTTACGGCGCCCCAGGCCTAGGGCTCCCCAGCCCATAGTTTTGGGTAGCCCCATGCCTGGGGTGCCCCAGCCCTTATTCTTGGGAGCCCCAGGCCTGGGGCAACGCAGCCCTTAGGCTTTGGAACACCAGGCTTGTGGCGCCCCAGCCCTTAGGCTTTGGGAGGCGAAGGCATGGGGAGCCCCAGCTCTTAGGCTTAGGGAGCCCTAGGCCTGGGTTGCCCCAGCCCTTAGGCTTTGGAACCCCAGGCCTGGGGCACCCCAGCACTTAGGTTTTGGTAGCCCCATGCCTGGGGCGCCCCAGCACTTATGCTTTGGAAGCCCCATGCCTGGGGCGACCCAGCCCTTAGTCTTGGGAGCCCCAGGCCTGCGGCGCCCCAGCCCTTAGGCATAGGGAGCCCCAGGCATGGGACACCCCAGCCCTTAGGCTTTGGCAGCCCCAGGCCTGGAGCGCCCCAGCCCTTAGGCTTTGGCAGCCCCAGGCCTGGAGCGCCCCAGCCCTTAGTCTTTTGGAGCCCCAGGCCTGGGGCGCCCCAGGCCTGGGGCGCCCCAGCCCTTAGGATTAGGGAGCCCCAGGCCTGGGACGCCGCAGCCCTTAGTCTTTGGAAGCCTCAGGTCTGTTTCGCGCCAGCCCTTAGGAATTGGGAGCCCCAGGCCTGGTGCACCCCAACCCTTAGGCTTTGGGAGCCCAGGTCTGTGGGGCCCCAGGCCTTAGGCTTTGGTAGCCCCATGGCTGGGGCGCCCCAGCGTTTAGGCTTAGGGGGCCACAGGCCTGGGGCGCTCCAGCTGTTAGGCTTTGTGAGCCCCAGGCCTGGGGCGCCCCAGCCCTTAGTCTTAGGGAGCCCCACGCCTGGTGCGTCCCAGCCTTTAAGCTAAGGGAGCACCTGGCCTGGGACGCCCCAGCCCTTAGGCTTAGGTAGCCCCAGGCCTGGGTCGCCCCTGCTCTTAGGCTTAGGGAGCCCCACGCCTGAGGCGCCCCAGCTCTTAGGCTTAGGGAGCCCCAGGCCTGGGACCCCCCAGCACTTAGTCTTCGAAACCTCAGGTCTGGGGCGCCCCAGCCCTTAGGCTTAGGGAGACCCAGGCCTGGGACGCATCAGCCCTTAGTCTTAGGGGGCCCCAGGCCTGGGCGTCCCAGCCCTTAAGCTTAGGGCGCCCCAGGCCTAGGGCTCCCCAGCCCATAGTTTTGGGTAGCCCCATGCCTGGGGCGCCCCAGCCCTTATTCTTGGGAGCCCCAGGCCTGGGGCACCCCAGCCCTTAGGCTTTGGAACACCAGGCTTGTGGCGCCCCAGCCCTTAGGCTTTGGGAGGCGAAGGCATTGGGAGCCCCAGCTCTTAGGCTTAGGGAGCCCTAGGCCTGGGTTGCCCCAGCCCTTAGGCTTTGGAACCCCAGGCCTGGGGCGCCCCAGCACTTAGGTTTTGGTAGCCCCATGCCTGGGGCGCCCCAGCACTTATGCTTTGGGAGCCCCATGCCTGGGGCGACCCAGCCCTTAGTCTTGGGAGCCCCAGGCCTGCGGCGCCCCAGCCCTTAGGCTTAGGGATCCCCAGGCCTGGGACACCCCAGCCCTTAGGCTTTGGCAGCCCCAGTCCTGGAGTGCCCCAGCCCTTAGTCTTTGGGAGTCCCAGGCCTGGAGCGCCCCGGAACTTAAGCTTTTGGAGCCCCACGCCTGGGGTGTCCCAGCCCTTAGGCTTAGGGTGCGTCAAGCATGGGGTGCCCCAGCCCTTAGGCCTTGGGAGCCCCAGGCCAGGGGCGCCCCAGCTCTTAGGCTTAGGGAGCCGAAGTTTTGGGGGCCCCTTTCCCTTAGGTTTTGGGAGACCCAGGCCTGGGGCGCCCCAGCCCTTAGGCTTAGGGAGGACCTGGCCTGTGTCGCCCCAGCACTTAGGTTTGGGACCCCAGGCCTGGGGCGCACCAGCACTTAGGCTTTGGAACACCAGGCTTGTGGCGACCCAGCCCTTAGGCTTTGGGAGCCGAAGGCATGGGGAGCCCCAGCCCTTAGGCTTAGGGAGCCCAAGGCCTGGGGCGCCCCAGCCCTTAGTCTTAGGGAACCCCAGGCCTGTGTCGCCCCAGCCCATAGGATAGGGAGCCCCTACTTTGGGCGCCCCAGCCCTTAGCCTTAGGGAGCCCCTGGCCTGGGACGCCCCAGCCCTTAGGCTTAGGGAGTCCCCAGCCGGGAGCACCCCAACCCTTAGGCTAAGGGAGCCCCAGGCCTGGGGAGACCCAGCCCTTAGGCTTAGGGAGGCCCAAGCCGGGGCCACCCCATCCCTTAGGCTTTGGGAGCCCCAGGCCTGCGGCGACCCAGCCCTTAGGCTTTGGGAGCCCCAGGCCTGCGGCACCCCATCCCTTCGGCTTAGCGAGACCCAGGCCTGGGGTGCCCCAAGCCTTAGGCTTATGGAGCCCCAGGCCTGGAGCGCCCAGCCCTTAGGATTAGCGATCTCCAGGCCAGTGGAGCCCCATCCTTTAGGTTTGGGGTTCCCCAGGCCTGGGGAAACCCAGCCATTAGGCTTTGGGTGCCCCAGGCCTGGGGCGCCCCAGACCTTAGGATTATGGAGCCCCAGGCCTGGGGCGCCCCAGCCCTTAGGCTTGGGAACCCTATGCCTGGGGCGACCCAGCCCTTAGGCTTAGCGAGCTCCAGGCCTGGGGAGCCCCAGCCTTTAGGCTTTGGGAGCCCCAGGCCTGGGGCGCCCCAGCCCTTAGGCTTATGGAGCCCTAGGCCAGGGGCTCCCCAGCCCTTAGGAATTGGGAGCCCTAGGCCTGGGGCGCTCAGGCCCTTAGGATTTGGGAGCCCCAGGGCTCGGGCGCCCGAACCCTTAGGCTTTTTGAGCCCCAGGTCTGGGGCGCCCCTTTCCCTTCTGTTTTGGGAGCCCCAGTCCTGGGGCGCCATAGCCCTTAGTCTTAGGGAGGCCTAGGCCTGGGGCGCCCCAGGCCTTAGGCTTTGGAACCCTAGTCCTGGGGCACCCCAGCCCGTAGGCTTTTGTAGCCCCAGGCTGGGGCGCCCCAGCCCTTAGGCTTAGGGAGTCCCAGGCCCGGGCGCCCCGGCCTGTAGGATTTGGTAGCACCATGCTTGGGCGCCCCAGTCCTTAGGCTTAGGGATTCCCAGGCCCGGGGTGCCCCAGCCCTTAGGCTCAGGCAGCCCCAGCCCCGGGGCTCCCCAGCCCTTAGGATTTTGAGCCTCAGGCCTGGGGCGCCCGAGCCCTTAGGCTTTGGGAGCCGCAGGTCAGGAGGCCCCATTCCCTTTGGTTTTGGGAGCCCCAGTCCTGGGGCGCCGCAACCCTTAGGATAAGGGAGGACCTGGCCTGTGTCGCCCCAGCCTTTTGGATTTGGGAGCCCCAGGCCTGGGGCGCCCCAGCCCTTAGGCTTTAGGAGCCCCAGGCCTGGGGCGGCCCAGACCTTAGGCTTTGGGAGCCTCAGGCCTGCGGCGCCCCAGCCCTTAGGATTTGGGAGCCCCAGGCCTGCGGCACACCAGCCCTTAGGCTTAGCGAGCCCCAGGCCTTAGGCTTTGGGAGCCCCAGGCCTGAGGAGCCCCAGTCCTTAGTCTTGGGGAGCCCCAGGCCTGGGGTGCCCCAGCCCTTAGGCTTAGGGAGCGAAGGCCTGGGGCGCCCCAGCCCTTAGGATAAGGGAGGACCTGGCCTGGGTCGCCCCAGCCCTTTGGATTTGGGAGCCCCAGGCCTGGGGCGCCCCAGCCCTTAGGTTTTGGGAGCCCCAGGCCTGGGTCGCCCCAGCCCTTAGGCTTTGGGAGCCTCAGGCCTGGGGCGCCCCAGCCCTTAGGATTTGGGAGCCCCAGGCCTGTGGCGCCCAGCCCTTAGTCTTAGGGAGCTCTAGGCCTGGGACGCCGCAGCCCTTAGTCTTTGGAAGCCTCAGGTATGTTGCGCCCCAGCCCTTAGGATTTGGGAGCCCCAGGCCTGGGGCGCCCCAACCCTTAGGCTTTGGGAGCCCCAGGTCTGTAGGGCCCCAGGCCTTAGGCTTTGGGAGCCCCAGGCCAGGGGCGTGCCAGCCTTAGGCTTTGGTAGCCCCATGCCTCGGGCGCCCCAGCGCTTAGGATTATGGGGCCACAGGCCTGGGCGCTCCAGCCCTTAGGCTGTCGGAGCCCCAGGTCTGAGGCGCACCAGCCCTTAGGATTAGGGAGCCCCACGCCTGGGGCGCCCCAGCCCTTAGGCTTAGGGAGCCCCTGGCCTGGGGCACCACAACCTTTAGGCTTATGGAGCCCCAGGCCTGGGGTGCCCCAGCCCTTAAGCTAAGGGAGCACCTGGCCTGGGGAGACCCAGCCCTTAGTCTTAGGGAGCCCCAGGCCTGTGGCGCCCCAGCCTTTATGCTTTGAGAGCGCCAGGCCTGGGGCGCCCCAGCCCTTAGGATTTGGGACCCTAGTCCTGGGGCGCCACAGCCCTTAGGCTTAGGGAGCACCTGGCCAGGGGACCCCAGCACTTAGGCTTAGGGACTCCCAGGCCGGGGGGCCCCAGAACTTAGGCTTTGGGAGCTCCAGGCCAGTGGCGCCCCAGCCATTAGGTCTTGGAAGCCTCAGGCCTGGGGCTTCACAGCCGTTAGGCTAAGGAGCCCCTGACTGGGGCGCCCCAGCCCTTCGGATTAGGGAGCCCCAGGCTTGGGACTCCCCAACCCTGAGGTTGGGAAGCCCCAGGCTTGGAGCGCACTAGGCCTTAGGCTTAGGAAGCCCCAGGCCCGGGACGCCCCATCCCTTAGGCGAAGGGAGCCCCAGGCCCGGGGCTCCCCAGCCCTTAGGTTTTGGAGCCCCAGGCCAGGGCTGCCCCAGCCGTTAGGCTTAGGGAGCCCCAGGCTCGGGGCTCCCAAACCCTTAGGCTTTGGGAGCCCTAGGCCTGGGTCACCCCAGCTTTTAGGCTTAGGGAGACCCAAGCCTGGGGCGCCCCTGGCCTTAGGTTTTGGGAGCCCCAAGCCTGGGGCGCCCCAGCCCTTAGGCTTAGGGAGCCCCAAGCCTGTGGCGCTCAGCCCTTAGTCTTAGGGAGCTCCAGGCCTGGGACGCCGCATACCTTAGTTTTTGGAAGACTCTGGTCTGTTGCGCCCCAGCCCTTAGGATTCTGGAGCCCCAGGCCTGGGGTGCCCCAACCCTTAGGCTTTGGGAGCCCCAGGTCTGTGGGGACCCAGGCCTTAGGCTTTGGGAGCCCCAGGCCAGGGGCACGCCAGCCTTAGTCTTTGGTAGCCCCATGCCTGGGACGCCCCAGCGCTTAGGCTTAGGGGGCCACAGGCCTGGGGCGCTCCAGCCCTTAGGCTTTGGGAGCACCAGGCCTTGGGCGCCCCAGCCCTTAGGCTTAGGGAGCCCCACGCCTGGGGCGCCCAAGCCCTTAGGCTTAAGGAGCCCCTGGCCTGGGGCACCACAGCCCGTAGGCTTATGGAGCCCCCGGCCTGGGGCGCCCCAGCCCTTAAGCTAAGGGAGCACCTGGCCTGGGGAGCCCCAGCCCTTAGGCTTAGGGAGCCCCAGGCCTGGGACGCCCCAGCACTTAGCCTTCGAAACCTCAGGTCTGGGGCGCCCCAGCCCTTAGGCTTAGGGAGACCCAGACCTGGGACGCATTAGCCCTTAGGCTTAGGGGGCCCCAGGCATGGGGCGACCCAGCCCTTAAGCTTAGGGCTCCCCAGGCCTGGGGTGCCCCAGCCCTTAGGCTTAGCGAGCCCCTGGCCTTAGGCTTTGGGAACCCTAGGCCTGGGGCACCCCAGCCCTTAGGCTTTGGGAGCCCCGTGCCTGGGGCGCCGCAGCTCTTAGCCTTTGGGAGCCCCAGGCTTTTGGCGCCACAGTCCTTAGGTTTAGGAAGCCCCAGGCCCGGGGCACCCCAACATTTAAACTTAGGGAGCCCCAGGCCCAGGGCTTCCCAGCCCTTGGGATTTGGGAGCCCCTGGGCCTGTGGAGCCCCAGCCCTTAGGCTTAGGGAGCCCAGGCCTGGAGCGCCCCAGACTTTAGTCTTAGGGAGCCCCAGTCCTGGGGCGCCACAGTCCTTAGTCTTAGGGAGGCCCAGGCCTGGGTCGCCCCATCCCTTAGGCTTTGGAACCCCAGTCCTGGGGCGCCCCAGCCCGTAGGCTTTGGTAGCCCCAGGCTGGGGCGCCCCAGCCCTTAGGCTTAGGGCGTCCCAGGCCCGGGCAGCCCCAGCCCTTAGGCTTTGGGAGCCCCAGGCCTGGGGCGCCCCAACCCTTAGGCTTTGGGAGCCCCGTGCCTGCGGCCCTCCAGCCCTTTGGCTTTGGGAGCCCCAGGCTTGTTGCGCCCCAGTCCTTAGGCTTAGGACGCCCCACGCCCGGGCGCCCCAACACTTAGGCTTAGGAAGCCCCAGGATTGGGGCGCCCCAGCCTTTAGGCTTAGGGAGCCCCAAGCCTGGGGCGCCAAAGCCCTTAGGCTGTGGGAGACCCAGGCCTGGGGAGCCCCAGACCTTAGTCTTTGTGAGCCCCAGGCCTGTGACGCCCCAGCCCTTAGGCTTAGGGAGCCAGGGCCTGGGGCGCCCCAGCCCTTATGCTTAGGGAGCCCCAGGCCTGGGCGCACCAGCACTTAGGATAAGGGAGCCCCAGGTGTGCGCCCCAGCCTTTAGGCTTAGGGAGCCCTAGGCCTTGGACTCCCCAGCCCTTAGGATTAGGGAGCCCCAAGCCTGGGGTGCCCTAGCCCCGAGGCTTTGGGAGCCCCGGGCCTAGGGTGCTCCAGCCCTTAGGCTTTGGGTACCCAGGCCTGGGGCGGCCCAGCCCTAAGGCTTTCGGAGTCCCAGGTCTGGGGGGCCCCAGCCCTTAGGCTTTGGGAGCCCCAGTTCTGGGGCAACCCAGCCCTTAGGCTTAGGGAGCCCCAGGCCTGTGGCGCCTCAGCCTTTAAGCTTTGAGAGCGCCAGGTCTGGCGCGCCCCAGCCCTTAGGCTTTGGGAGCCCCAGGCCTGTGGCGCCTCAGCCTTTAAGCTTTGAGAGCGCCAGGCCTGGAGCGCCCCAGCCCTTAGGCTTTGGGAGCCCCAGGCCTGGAGTGCCCCAGCCCTTAGGATTTGGGACCCCAGTCCTGGGGCACCACAGCCTTTAGGCTTCGGGAGCACCTGGCCAGGGGCGCCCCAGCCCTTAGGCTTAGGGAGCCCCAGGCCTGGGGCGCCCCAGCCCTTAGGCTTAGGGAGCCCCAGGCCTGGGCGCCCCAGCCCTAAGGCTTAGGGACTCCCAGGCCTGGGGGCCACAGCCCTTAGGCTTAGGGAACCCCTGGCCTGGGTTACCCCAGACCTTAGGCTCTGGGAGCCCCAGGCCTCGGCCGCCCCAGGCATTAGGTTTTGGGAGCCCCAGGCCTGTGGCGCCCCAGCCGTTAGGCTGGGAGCCCCATGCCTGAGGCGCCCCAGCGCTTAGGCTTAGCAAGCCCCAGGCCTTAGGCTTTGGGAACCCTAGGCCTGGGGCGCCCCAGCCCTTAGGCTTTGGGAGCCCCGTGCCTGGGGCGCCGCAGCTCTTAGGTTTTGGGAGCCCCAGGCTTGTGGCGCCCCAGTCCTTAGGCTTAGGAAGCCCCAGGCCCGGGGCGCCCCAACACTTAGGCTTAGGGAGCCCAGGCCTGGAGCGCCCCAGACTTTAGTCTTAGGGAGCCCCAGTCCTGGGGCGCCACAGCCCTTAGTCTTAGGGAGGCTCAGGCCTTGGTCGCCCCATCCCTTAAGCTTTGGGACATAAGGCCTGGGGTGCCCCAGCCCTTAGGCTTTGGAACCCCAGTCCTGGGGCTCGCCAGTCCGTAGGCTTTGGTAGCCCCAGGCTGGGGCGCCCCAGCCCTTAGGCTTAGGGAGTCCCAGGCCCGTGGCGCCCCAGCCCTTCGGCTTTGGTAGCTCCAGGCCTGGGGCGCCCCAGCCCTTAGGATTTGGGAGCTCCAGGCCTGGGGCGCCCCAGCCCTTAGGCTTGGGAGCCCTAGGCCTGGGGCGCCCTAGCCCTTAGGCTTAGCGAGCCCCAGGCCTTAGGCTTTGGGAACCCTAGGCCTGGGGCGCCCCAGCCCTTAGGCTTTGGGAGCCCCGTGCCTGGGGAGCCCCAGCCCTTTGGCTTTGGGAGCCCCAGGCTTGTTGCGCCCCAGTCCTTAGGCTTAGGAAGCCCAAGGCCCAGGGCGCCCCGACACGTAGGCTTAGGGAAACCCTGGCTTGGGTCTCCCCAGCCTTTAGGCTTAGGGAGCCCCAGGCCTGGGGCGCCACAGCCCTTAGGCTGTGGGAGACACAGGCCTGGGCAGCCCCAGGCCTTTGTCTTTGGGAGCCCCAGGCCTGGGGCGCCCCAGCCCTTAGGCTTCGGGAGCCAAGTCTTGGGGTGGCCCAGCCCTTAGACTTAGGGAGCACAAGGCCTGGGGTGCCCCAGGCCTTAGGCTTTGGGAGCCCCAGGCCAGGGGCGCCCCAGCCCTTAGGCTTTGGTAGCCCCATGCCTGGGGCGCCCCAGCGCTTAGGGTTAGGGAGCCACAGGCCTGGGGCACTCAAGCCCTTAGGCTTTGGGAGCCCCAGGCCTGGGGCGCCCCATCCCTTTGGATTAGCGAGACCCAGGCCTGGGGCTCCCCAACCCTTAGGCTTAGGGAGCCCCAGGCCTGGGGCGCCCCAGCCCTTAGGCTTGGGAACCCTAGGCCTGGAGCGACCCAGCCCTTAGGCTTAGCGAACTCCATGCCTGGGGAGCCCCAGCCTTTAGGCTTAGGGAGCCCAACACCTGGGGAACCCCAGTCCTTAGACATTGGGAGCCCTAGGCCTGGGCCTCCCCAGCCCTTGTGCTTATGGAGCCCTTGGCCAGGGGCTCCCCAGCCCTTAGGCATTGGGAGCCCTAGGCCTGGGGCGCTCAGGCCCTTAGGATTTGGGAGCGCCAGGCCTCGGGCGCCCGAGCCCTTAGGCTTTTTGAGCCCCAGGTCTGGGGCGCACCTTTCCCTTCGGTTTTGGGAGCCCAAGTCCTGGGGCGCCACAGCCCTTAGTCTTAGGGAGGCCCAGGCCTGGGGCGCCCCAACCCTTAGGCTTTGGAACCCCAGTCCTGGGGCGCCCCAGCCCGTAGGCTTTTGTAGACCAAAGCTAGGGCGCCCCAGCCCTTAGGCTTAGGGAGTCCCAGGCCCGGGGCGTCCCGGCCCTTAGGCTTTGGGAGCCCCAGGCCCGGGTGCCCCAGCCTTAGCCTTAGGATGCCCCAAGCCCGTGGCACCCCAGCCCTTAAGTTTTGGGAGCCCCAGGCCCGGGGTGCCCCTGCTCTTAGGCTTAGGGAGCCCCAGGCCCGGGGTGCCCCAGCCCTTAGGATTTGGGAGCCTCAGGCCTGGGGCGCCAGAGCCCTTAGGCTTTGGGAGCCGCATGTCTGGGGGCCCCTTTCCCTTAGGTTTTGGGGGCCCCAGGCCTGGGGCACCCCTACCCTTAGGATAAGGGAGGACCTGGCCTGTGTCGCCCCAGGCCTTATGCCTGGGACCCCAGGCCTGGGGCGCCCCAGCCCTTAGGTTTGGGAGCCCCATTCCTGGGGTGCCCCAGCCCTTAGGCTTAGCGAGCCCCAGGCCTTAGGCTTTGGGAACCCTAGGCCTGGGGCGCCCCAGCCCTTAGGCTTTGGGAGCCCCGTGCCTGGGGAGCCGCTGCTCTTAGGCTTTGGGAGCCCCAGGCCCGGGGCGCCTCAACACTTAGGCTTAGGGAGCCCAGGCCTGGAGCGCCCCAGATTTTAGTCTTAGGGAACCACAGTCCTGGGGCGCCACAGCCCTTAGTCTTAGGGAGGCCCAGGCCTGGGTCGCCCCATCTCTTAAGCTTTGGGACATAAGGCCTGGGGTGCCCCAGCACTTAGGCTTTGGAAACCCAGTCCTGGGGCGCCCCAGCCCGTAGGCTTTGGAAGCGCCAAGGTGGGGCGCCCTAGCCCTTAGGCTTAGCGAGCCACAGACCTTAGGCTTTGGGAACCCTAGGCCTGGGGCGCCTCAGCCCTTAGGCTTTGGCAGCCTCGTGCCTGGGGCGCCCCAGCCCTTAGGCTTAGGGAGCCACAGGCCTCGGGCGCCCCAGCCCTTAGGCTTAGCGAGCCCCAGGCCTTAGGCTTTGGGAACCCTAGGCCTGGGTCGCCCCATCCCTTAAGCTTTGGGACATAAGGCCTGGGGCGCCCCAGCCCGTAGGCTTTGGTAGCCCCAGGCTGTTGCGCCCCAGCCCTTAGGCTTAGGGCGTCCCAGCCCGTGGTGCCCCAGCCCTTAGCCTTTGGTAGCTCCAGGCCTTTGGCGCCCCAGCCCTTAGGATCTGGGAGCCCCAGGCCTGGGGCCCCCCAGACCTTAGGCTTAGCGAGCCCCAGGCCCCAGGCCTTTTGCTTTGGGAGCCCCTGGCTTGTTGCTCCCCAGTCCTTAGGCTTAGGAAGCCCCAGGCCCGGGGCTCCCCAACACGTAGGCTTAGGGACCCCCTGGCTTGGGTCGCCCCAGCCTTTAGTCTTAGGGAGCCCCAGGCCTGGGGCGCCACAGCCCTTAGGCTGTTGGAGACCCAGGCCTGGGGAGCCACAGTCCTTAGTCTTTGGGAGCCCCAGTGCTGGGGCGCTCCAGCCCTTAGGCTTCGGGAGCCAAGCCTTGGGGTGCCCCAGCCCTTAGACTTAGGGAGCCCAAGGCCTAGGGCGCCCCAGCACTTCGGATAAGGGAGCCCCAGGTGGGCGCCCCAGCCTTTAGGCTTAGGGAGCCCCAGGCCTGGGGCGCCACAGCCCTTAGGCTGTGGGGGACCCAGGCCTGGGGAGCCCCAGTCCTTAGTCTTTGGGAGCCCCAGGCCTGGGGCGCCCCAGCCCTTAGGCTTCGGAAGCCAAATCTTGGGGTGCCCCAGCCCTTAGACTTAGGGAGCCCAAGGCCTGGGGCGCCCCAGGCCATAGGCTTTGGGAGTCCTAGGCCTGGGGAGCCCCAGCCCATAGGCTTAGGGAGCCCCAGGCCAGGGCGCCCCAGCACTTAGGATAAGGGAGTACCAGGTGGGCGCCCCAGCCGTTAGGCTTAGGGAGCCCTAGGCCTTGGACTCCCCAGCCCTTAGGATTAGGGAGCCCCAGGCCTGGGGTGCCCCAGCCCTTAGGCTTTGGGAGCCCCAGGCCTAGGGCGCCCCAGCCCTTAGGCTTTGGGAACCCAGCCCTGTGGCGGCCCAGCCCTTAGGTTTGGGAGTCCTAGGTCTGAGGCGCCCCAGCCCTTAGGCTTTGGGAGCCCCAGGTCTGGGGCAACCCAGCCCTTAGTCTAACGGAGCCCCAGGTCTGTGGCGCCCCAGGCCTTAGGCTTTGGGAGCCCCAGGCCAGGGGCACCCCAGGCCTTAGGCTTTGGTAGCCCCATGCCTGGGGCGCCCCAACGCTTAGGCTTACGGAGAAACAAGCTTGGGGCGCTCAAGCCCTTAGGCTTTGGGAGCCCCAGGCCTGGGGCGCCCCAGCCCTTAGGCTTAGGGAGCCCCACTCCAGGGGCGCCCCAGCCCTTAGGCTTAGGGAGCCCCTGGCCTGGGGCACCACAGCCCTTAGACTTATGGAGCCCCAGGCCTGTGGCGCCCCAGCCCTTAAGCTAAGGGAGCACCTGGCCTGGGACGCCCCAGCCCTTAGGCTTAGGGTCTCCCAGGCCTGGGGTGCCCCTGCCCTTAGGCTTAGGGAGCCCCACGCCTGAGGCGCCCCAGCGCTTAGGCTTAGGGAGCCCCAGGCTGGGGTGCTTCAACCCTTAAAGTTAGGGAGCCCCAGGCCTGGAGAGCCCCAGCCCTTAGGCTTAGGGAGACCCAGGCCTGGGACGCATCAGCCCTTAGGCTTAGGGGGCCCCAACCCTGGGGCGTCCCAGCCCTTAAGCTTAGGGCGCCCCAGGCCTGGGGCTCCCCAGCCCTTAGGTTGGGAGACCAAGGCCTGGGGCGCCCCAGCCCTTAGGTTTTTGTAGCCCCAGGCCTGGGGCGCCCCAGCCCTTATGCTTTGGGTGCCCCAGGCCTGAGGCGCCCAAGCCCTTAGGTTTGGGAGCCCCAGGCCTGCGGCGACCCAGCCCTTAGGTTTGGGAGCCCCAGGCCTGGGGCGCCCCCGCCCTTAGGCTTAGGGAGCCCCAGGCCTGGGGCGTCCCAGCCCTTAAGCTTAGGGCACCCCAGGCCTGGGGCTCCCCAGCCCTTAGGTTGGGAGACCAAGGCCTGGGGCGCCCCAGCCCTTAGGTTTGGGAGCCCCAGGCCTGGGGCACCCCCGCCCTTAGGCTTAGGGAGCCCCAGGCCTGGGGCGCCCCTGCCCTTAGGCTTAGGGAGCCCCATGCCTGGGACAACCCAGCCCTTAGGCTTTGGCAGCACCAGTCCTGGAGCGCCTCAGCCCTTAGTCTTTGGGATTCCCAGGCCTGGAGCGCCCCAGGACTTAGGCTTTTGGAGCCCCATGCCTGGGGTGCCCCAGCTCTTAGGCTTAGGGTGCCCCAGGCATGGGGCGCCCCAAGCCTTAGGCCTTGGGAGCCCCAGGCCAGGGGCGCCCCAGCCCTTAGGCTTAGGGAGCCGCAGGTCTGGGGGCCGCTTTCCCTTAGGTTTTGGGAGCCCTAGGCCTGGGGCGCCAGCCCTTAGGCTTAGGGAGAACATGGCCTGTGTCGCCCCAGCACTTAGGTTTGGGACCCCAGGCCTGGGGCGCCCCAGCACTTAGGCTTTGGAACACCAGGCTTGGGGCGCCCCAGCCCTTAGGCTTAGGGAGCCGAAGGCATGGGGAGCCCCAGCCCTTAGGCTTAGGGAGCCCTAGGCCTGGGTTGCCCCAGCCCTTAGGCTTGGGGAGCCGCAGGTGTGGGGGCCGCTTTCCCTTAGGTTTTGGGAGCCCTAGGCCTGGGGCGCCAGCCCTTAGGCTTAGGGAGAACATGGCCTGTGTCGCCTCAGCACTTAGGTTTGGGACCCCAGGCCTGGGGCGCCCCAGCACTTAGGCTTTGGAACACCTGGCTTGGGGCGCCCCAGCCCTTAGGCTTAGGGAGCCGAAGGCATGGGGAGCCCCAGCCCTTAAGCTTAGGGAGCCCAAGGCCTGGGTTGCCCCAGCCCTTAGGCTTTGGAACCACAGGCCTGTGGCGCCTCAGCCCTTAGGCTTAGGGAGCCCCAAGCCGGGGGCACCCCAGCCCTTAGGCTAAGGGAACCCCAGGCCTGGGGAGACCCAGCCCTTAGGCTTAGGGAGGCCCAGGCCGGGGACGCCCCATCCCTTAGGCTTTGGGAGCCCCAGGCATGGGGCATCCAAGCCCTTCGGCTTTGGGAGTCCCAGGCCTGGGGCGCCCCATCCCTTTGGCTTAGCGAGCCTCAGGCCTGGGGCGCCCCAACCCTTAGGCTTAGGGAGCCCCAAGCCTGGGGCGCCCCAGGCCTTAGGCTTGGGAACCCTAGGCCTGGGGCGACCCAGCCCTAAGGCTTAGCGAGCTCCAGGCCTGGGTAGCCCCAGCCTTTAGGCTTAGGGAGCCCCAGGCCTGGGGAACCCCAGCCCTTAGGATTAGGAAGCCCCAGGCCCGGGGCGCCCCAACTCATAGGCTTAGGGGCCCCCTGGCTTGGGTCGACCCAGCCTTTAGGCTTAGGGAGCCCCAGGCCTGGGGCGCCACAGCCCTTAGGCAGTGGGAGCCCCAGGCCTGGGGCGCCCCAGCCCTTAGGCTTCGGGAGCCAAATCTAGGGGTGCCCCAGCCCTTAGACTTAGGGAGCCCAAGGCCTGGGGCACCCCAGGCCATAGGCTTTGGGAGTCCCAGGCCTGGGGCGCCCCAGCTCTTAGGCTTAGGGAGCCCCAGGCCTGGGCGCCCCAGCACTTAGGATAAGGGAGCCCCAGGTGGGCGCCCCAGCCTTTAGGCTTAGGGAGCCCTAGGCCTTGGATTCCCCAGCCCTTAGGATTAGGGAGCCCCAGGCCTGGGGTGCCCCAGCCCTTAGGCTTTGGGAGCCCCAGGCCTAGGGCGCCCCAGCACTTAGGCTTTGGGAACCCAGCCCTGGGGCGGCCCAGCCCTTTGGCTTAGGGAGTCCCAGGTCTGAGGCGCCCCAGCCCTTAGGCTTTGGGAGCCTCAGGTCTGGGGCAACCCAGCCCTTAGGCTTACGGAGCCCCAGGTCTGTGGCGCCCCAGGCCTTAGGCTTTGGGAGCCCGAGGCCAGGGGCGCCCCTGCCCTTAGGCTTTGGTAGCCCCATGCCTGGGGCGCCCAACGCTTAGGCTTAGGGAGCCACAGGCCTGGGCGCTCAAGCCCTTAGGCTTTGGGAGCCCCTGGCCTGGGGCGCCCGATCCCTTTGGATTAGCGAGACCCAGGCCTGGGGAGCCCCAACCCTTAGGCTTAGGGAGCCCAAGGCCTGGGGGCCCCAGCCCTTAGGCTTGGGAACCCTAGGCCTGGAGCGACCCAGCCCTTAGACTTAGCGAACTCCAGGCCAGGGGAGCCCCAGCCTTTAGGCTTAGGGAGCCCCAGGCCTGGGGAACCCCAGCCCTTAGACTTTGGGAGCCCCAGCCTGGGGCGCCCCAGCCCTTAGGTTTATGGAGCCCTAGGCCAGGGGCTCCCCAGCCCTTAGGCATTGGGAGGCCTAGGCCTGGGGCGCTCAGGCCCTTAGGATTTGGGAGCCCCAGGCCTCGGGCGCCTGAGCCCTTAGGCTTTTTGAGCCCCAGGTCTGGGATGCCTCTTTCCCTTCGGTTTTGGGAGCCCAAGTCCTGGGGCGCCACAGCCCTTAGTCTTAAGGAGGCCCAGGCCTGGGTCGCCCCAGCCCTTAGGCTTTGGAACTCCAGTCCTGGGGCGCCCCAGCCCGTAGGCTTTTGTAGCCCAAGGTTGGGGCGCCCCAGCCCTTAGGCTTAGGGAGTCCCAGGCCCGGGGAATCCTGGCCCTTAGGCTTTGGGAGCCCCAGGCCCGCGGTGCCCCAGCCTTAGACTTAGGGTGCCCCAAGCCCGTGGCACCCCTGCCCTTAGGCTTTGGGAGCCCCAGGCCCGAGGTGCCCCAGCTCTTAGGCTTAGGGAGCCCCTGGCCCGGGGCGCCCCAGCCCTTAGGATTTGGGGGCCTCAGGCCTGGGGCGCAAGAGCCCTTAGGCTTTGGGAGCCGCAGGTCTGGGGGCCCCTTTCCCTTAGGCTTTGGGAGCCCCATGCCTGGGGCGCCCCAGCCCTTAGGCTTAGCGAGCCTCAGGCCTTAGGCTTTGGGAACCCTAGGCCTGGGGCGCCCCTGCCCTTCGGCTTTGGGAGCCCCGTGCCTGGGGCGCCGCAGCTCTTAGGCTTTGGGAGCCCCAGGACGGGGGCGCCCCAACACTTAGGCTTAGGGAGCCCAGGCCTGGAGCGCCCCAGAATTTAGTCTTAGGGAGCCCCAGTCCTGGGTCACCACAGCCCTTAGTCTTAGGGAGGCCCAGGCCTGGGTCGCCTCATCCCTTAAGCTTTGGGACATAAGGCCTGGGGTGCCCCAGCCCTTAGGCTTTGGAACCCCAGGCCTGGGGCGCCCCAGCCCGTAGGCTTTGGTAGCCCCAGGCTGGGGCGCCCCGGCCCTTAGGCTTAGCGAGCCCCAGGCTTTAGGCTTTGGGAACCCTAGGCCTGGGTCGCCCCAGTCCTTAGTCTTTGGGAGCCCCAGGCTTGGGCACCCCAGCACTTAGGATAAGGGAGCTCCAGGTGGGCGCCTCAGCCTTTAGGCTTAGGGAGCCCTAGGCCTTGGACTCCCCAGCCCTTAGGATTAGGGAGCCCCAGGCCTGGGGTGCCCCAGCCCATAGGCTTTGGGAGCCCCAGGCCTAGGGCGCCCCAGCCCTTAGGCTTTGGGAACCCAGCCCTGTGGCGGCCCAGCCCTTAGGCTTTGGGAGTCCCAGGTATGAGGCGCCCCAGCCCTTAGGCTTTGGGAGCCCCAGGTCAGGGGCAACCCAGCCCTCAGGCTTACGGAGCCCCAGGTCTGTGGCACCCCAGGCCTTAAGCTTTGGGAGCCCAGACCAGGGGCACCCCAGGCCTTAGGCTTTGGTAGCCCCAGGCTGGGGTGCTCCAACACTTAAAGTTAGGGAGCCCCATGCCTGGGGAGCCCCAGCCCTTAGGCTTTGGGAGACCCAGGCCTGGGACGCATCAGCCCTTAGGCTTAGGGATTCCCAACCCTGGGGCGTCCCAGCCCTTAAGCTTAGGGCGCCCCAAGCCTGGGGCTTCCCAGCCCTTAGGTTTGGGAGACCAAGGCGTGGGGCGCCCCAGCCCTTAGGTTTTGGTAGCCCCAGGCCTGGGGCGCCCCAGCCCTTATGTTTTGGGAGCCCAAGGGCTGGGGCGCTCAAGCCCTTAGGCTTTGGGAGCCCCAGGCCTGGCGCGCCCCAGCTCTTAGGCTTAGGGAGCCCCACGCCTGGGGTGCCCCAGCCCTTAGGCTTAGGGAGCCCCTGGCCTGGGGCACCACAGCCCTTAGGCTTATGGAGCCCCAGGCCTGTGGCGCCCCAGCCCTTAAGCTAAGGGAGCACCTGGCCTGGGACGCCCCAGCCCTTAGGCTTAGGGTGCCCCAGGCCTGGGGTACCCCAGCCCGTAGGCTTAGGGAGCCCCACGCATGAGGCGCCCCAGCGCTTCTGCTTAGGGATCCCCAGGCTGGGGTGCTCCAACCCTTAAAGTTAGGGAGCCCCAGGCCTGGGGAGCCCCAGCGCTTAGGCTTAGGGAGACCCAGGCCTGGGACGCATAAGCCCTTAGGCTTAGGGGGCCCCAACCCTGGGGCGTCCCAGCCCTTAAGCTTAGGGCGCCCCAAATGGGGCTCCCCAGCCCTTAGGTTTGGGACACCAAGGCCTGGGGGGCTCCAGCCCTTAGGTTTTGGTAGCCCCAGGCCTGGGGCACCCCAGCCCTTATGCTTTGGGAGCCCCAGGCCTGGGGCGCCCAAGCCCTTAGGTTTGGGAGCCCCAGGCCTGCGGCGCACCAGCCCTTAGGTTTGGGAGCCCCAGGCCTGGGGTGCCCCCGCCCTTAGGCTTAGGGAGACCCAGGCCTGGGCGCCCCTGCCCTTAGGCTTAGGGAGCCCCATGCCTGGGACATCCCAGCCCTTAGGCTTTGGCAGCCCCACGCCTGGAGCGCCTCAACCCTTAGTCTTTGGTATTCCCAGGCCTTGAGCGCCCCAGCACTTAGGCATTTGGAGCCCCAAGCCTGGGGCGCCCCAGCCCTTAGGCTTAGGGAGCCACAGGTCTGGGGGCCGCTTTCCCTTAGGATTTGGGAGCCCTAGGCCTTGGGCGCCCCAGCCCTTAAGCTTAGGGGGACCTGGCCTGTGTCGCCCCAGCACTTAGGTTTGGGACCCCAGGTCTGGGGCGCCCCAGCACTTAGGCTTTGGAACACCAGGCTTGGGGCGCCCCAGCCCTTAGGCTTAGGGAGCCGAAGGCATGGGGAGCCCCAGCCCTTAGGCTTAGGGAGCCCAAGGCCTGGGTTGGCCCAGCCCTTAGGCTTTGGAACCCCAGGCCTGGGGCGCCTCAGCCCTTAGACTTAGGGAGCCCCAGGCCTGGGGAGCCCCAGCCCGTAGGCTTAGGGAGCACAAGGCCTGGGGCGCCCCAGCCCTTAGTCTTAGAGAACCCCAGGCCTGTGGCGCCCCAGCCCATAGGCTAGGGAGCCCCTGCTTGGGGCGCCCCAGCCCTTAGCCTTAGGGAGCCCTCGGCCTGGGACGCCCCAGCCCTTAGGCTTAGGGAGCCCCCGGCCTGGAGCACCCCAGCCCTTAGGCTTAGGGAGCTCCAAGCCGGGGGCACCCCAGCCCTTAGGCTAAGGGAACCCCAGGCCTGGGGAGACCCAGCCCTTAGGCTTAGGGAGGCCCAGGCCGGGGACGCCCCAACCCTTAGGCTTTTGGGAGCCCCAGGCCTGGGTCATCCCTGCCCTTCGGCTTTGGGAGCCCCAGGCCTGGGGCGCCCCATCACTTTGGCTTAGCGAGACTCAGGCCGGGGGTGCCCCAACTCTTAGGCTTAGGGAGCCCCAGGCCTGGGGCGCCCCAGCCCTTAGGCTTGGGAAGCCTAGGCCTGGGGCGACCCAGCCCTTAGGCTTAGCGAGCTCCAGACCCGGGGAGCCCCAGCCTTTAGGCTTAGGGAGCCCCAGGCCAGGGGAACCCTAGCCCTTCGGCTTGGGAGCCCCAGGCCTGGGGCGCCCCAACCCTTAGGCTTATGGAGCCCTAGGCCAGGGGCTTCCCAGTCCACAGGCATTGGGAGCCCTAAGCCTGGGGCGCTCAAGCCCTTAGGATTTGGGAGCCCCGTGCCTGGGGCACCCGAGCCCTTAGGCTTTTTGAGCCTCAGGTCTGGGGCGCCCCTTTCCCTTCGGTTTTGGGAGCCCCAGTCCTGGGGCGCCACAGCCCTTAGTCTTAGGGAGGCCCAGGCCTGGGGCGCCCCAGCCCTTAGGCTTTGGAACCCCAGTCCTGGGGCACCCCTGCCCGTAGGCTTTGGGAGCCCCAGGCTGGGGCGCCCCAGGCCTTAGTCTTAGGGAGTCCCAGGCTCGGGGCGCCCCGGCACTTAAGCTTTGGTAGCCCCAGGCTGGGGCGCCCCAGCCCTTAGGCTTAGGGAGTCCCAGGCCCGGGGTTTCCCAGCCCTTAGGCTTAGGGAGCCCCAGGCCCGTGGCGCCCCAGCCCTTAGGATTTTGAGCCTCAGGCCTGGTGGGGCCGAGCCTTAAGGCTTTCGGAGACGCAGGTCTGGGGGCCCATTTCCCTTAGGTTTTGGGAGCCCCAGGCCTGGGGCGCCCAAACCCTTAGGATAAGGGAGGACCTGGCCTGTGTCGCCCTAGTCCTTTGGATTTGGGAGCCCCAGCCCTTGGGCGCACCAGCCCTTAGGCTTAGCGAGCGCCAGGCCTTAGGCTTTGGGAACCCTAGGCCTGGGTCACCCCATCCCTTAAGCTTTGGGACATAAGGCCTGGGGCACCCTAGCCCTTAGCATTTGGGAGCCCCAGGCCTGGGGTGCCCCAGCCCTTAGACTTTGGGAGCCCCAGGCCTGGGGCGCCCCAGCCCTTAGGCTTAGCGAGCCCCAGGCCTTAGGATTTGGAACCCTAGGCCTGGGGCGCCCCAACCCTTTGGTTTTGGGAGCCCCAGGCTTGTTGAGCCCCAGTCCTTAGGCTTAGGAAGCCCCAGGTCTGGGGCGCCCCAACTCGTCGGCTTAGGGAGCCCCTGGCTTGGGTCGCCCCAGCCTTTAGGCTTAGGGAGCCCCAGGCCTGGGGCGCCACAGCCCTTAGGCTGTGGGAGACCCAGGCCTGGGTGCCCCAGTCCTTAGTCTTTGGGAGCCCCAGCCTGGGGCGCCTCAGCCCTTAGGCTTCGGGAGCCAAGTCTTGGGGTTCCCCAGCCCTTAGACTTAGGGAGCCCAAGACCTGGGGCACCCCAGCCTTTAGGCTTAGGGAGCTCCAGGCCTGGGCGCCCCGCACTTAGGATAAGGGAGCCCCAGGTGGGCGCCCCAGCCTTTAGGCTTAGGGAGCCCCAGGCCTGGCGCGCCACAGCCCTTAGGCTTAGGGTGCCACAGGCATGGGAATCCCCAGGCCTTAGGCCTTGGGAGCCCCAAGCCTGGGGCGCCCCAGCCCTTAGGCTTAGGGAGCCGCAGGTCGGGGGGCCGCTTTCCCTTAGGTTTTGCGAGCCCTAGGCCTGGGGCGCACCAGCCCTTAGGCTTAGGGGGGACCTGGCCTGTGTCGCCCCAGCACTTAGGTTTGGGACCCCAGGCCTGGGGCGCCCCAGCACTTAGGCTTTGGAACACCAGGCTTGGGGCGCCCCAGCCCTTAGGCTTAGGGAGCCGAAGGCATGGGGAGCCCCAGCCCTTAGGCTTAGGGAGCCCTAGGCCTGGGTTGGCCCAGCCCTTAGGCTTTGGAACCCCAGGCCTGGGGCGCCTCAGCCCTTAGACTTAGGGAGCCCCAGGCCTGGGGCGCCCCAGCCCGTAGGCTTAGGGAGCACAAGGCCTGGGGCGCCCCAGCCCTTAGTTTTAGAGAACCCCAGGCCTGTGGCGCCCCAGCCCATAGGCTAGGGAGCCCCTGCTTGGGGCGCCCCAGCCCTTACCCTTAGGGAGGCCCCGGCCTGGGACGCCCCAGCCCTTAGGCTTAGGGAGCCCCCGGTCTGGAGCACCCCAGCCCTTAGGCTTAGGGAGCCCCAAGCCGGGGGCACCCCAGCCCTTAGGCTAAGGGAACCCCAGGCCTGGGGAGACCCAGCCCTTAGGCTTAGGGAGGCCCAGGCCGGGGACGCCCCAACCCTTAGGCTTTTGGGAGCCCCAGGCCTGGGGCATCCCTGCCCTTCGGCTTTGGGGGCCCCAGGCCTGGGGCGCCCCATCCCTTTGGCTTAGCGAGACTCAGGCCTGGGGAGCCCCAACCCTTAGGCTTAGGGAGCCCCAGGACTGGGGCGCCCCAGCACTTAGGCTTGGGAAGCCTAGGCCTGGGGCGACCCAGCCCTTAGGCTTAGCGAGCTCCAGACCCGGGGAGCCCCAGCCTTTAGGCTTAGGGCGCCCCAGGCCTGGGGAACCCCAGCCCTTCGGCTTTGGGAGCCCCAGGCCTGGGGCGCCCCAACCCTTAGGCTTATTGAGCCCTAGGCCAGGGGCTTCCCAGCCCACAGGTATTGGGAGCCCAAAGCCTGGGGCACTCAAGCCCTTAGGATTTGGGAGCCCCGTGCCTGGGGCACCCGAGCCCTTAGGCTTTTTGAGCCTCAGGTCTGGGGCGCCCCTTTCCCTTCGGTTTTGGGAGCCCCAGTCCTGGGGCGCCACAGCCCTTAGTCTTAGTGAGGCCCAGGCCTGGGGCGCCCCAGCCCTTAGGCTTTGGAACCCCAGTCCTGGGGCACCCCTGCCCGTAGGCTTTGGGAGCCCCAGGCTGGGGCGCCCCAGCCCTTAGTCTTAGGGAGTCCCAGGCTCGGGGCGCCCCGGCACTTAGGCTTTGGTAGCCCCAGGCTGGGGCGCCCCAGCCCTTAGGCTTAGGGAGTCCCAGGCCCGGGGTTTCCCAGCCCTTAGGCTTAGGGAGCCCCAGGCCCGTGGCGCCCCAGCCCTTAGGATTTTGAGCCTCAGGCCTGGTGGGGCCGAGCCTTAAGGCTTTCGGAGACGCAGGTCTGGGGGCCCATTTCCCTTAGGTTTTGGGAGCCCCAGGCCTGGGGCGCCCAAACCCTTAGGATAAGGGAGGACCTGGCCTGTGTCGCCCTAGCCCTTTGGATTTGGGAGCCCCAGCCCTGGGGCGCACCAGCCCTTAGGCTTAGCGAGCCCCAGGCCTTAGGCTTTGGGAACCCCAGGCCTGGGTCACCCCATCCCTTAAGCTTTGGGACATAAGGCCTGGGGCACCCCAGCCCTTAGGCTTTGGTAGCTCCAGGCCTGGGGCGCCCCAGCCCTTAGGATTTGGGAGCCCCAGGCCTGGGGCGCCCCAGCCCTTAGGCTTAGCGAGCCCCAGGCCTTAGGATTTGGAACCCTAGGCCAGGGGCGTCCCAACCCTTTGGCTTTGGGAGCCCCAGGCTTGTTGAGCCGCAGTCCTTAGGCTTAAGAAGCCCCAGGCCCGGGGCGCCCCAACTCGTAGGCTTAGGGAGCCCCTGGCTTGGGTCGCCCCAGCCTTTAGGCTTAGGGAGCCCCAGGCCTGGGGCGCCACAGCCCTTAGGCTGTGGGAGACCCAGGCCTGGGTCGCCCCAGTCCTTAGTCTTTGGGAGCCACAGCCTGGGTCGCCCCAGCCCTTAGGCTTCGGGAGCCAAGTCTTGGGGTGCCCCAGCCCTTAGACTTAGGGAGCCCAAGGCCTGGGGCGCCCCAGCCTTTAGGCTTAGGGAGCTCCAGGCCTGGGCGCCCCAGCACTTAGGATAAGGGAGCCGCAGGTGGGCGCCCCAGCCTTTAGGCTTAGGGAGCCCCAGGCCTGGCGCGCCACAGCCCTTAGGCTTAGGGAGACCCAGGTCTGGGACGCATTAGCCCTTAGGCTTAGGGGGCCCCAACCCTGGGGCGTCCCAGCCCTTAAGCTTAGGGCGCCCCAAGCCTGGGCTCCCCAGCCCTTAGGTTTGGGAGACCAAGGCCTGGGGCGCCCCAGCCCTTAGGTTTTGGTAGCCCCAGGCCTGGGGCGCCCCAGCCCTTATGCTTTGGGAGCCCCAGGCCTGGGGCGCCCAAGCCCTTAGGTTTGGGAGCCCCAGGCCTGCGGCGCACCAGCCCTTAGGTTTGGGAGCCCCAGGCCTGGGGCGCCCCCGCCCTTAGGCTTAGGGAGACCCAGGCCAGGGGCGCCCCTGCCCTTAGGCTTAGAGAGCCCCATTCCTGGGACACCCCAGCCCTTAGGCTTTGGCAGCCCCAGGCCTGGAGTGCCTCAACCCTTAGTCTTTGGTATTCCCTGGCCTGGAGCACCGCAGCACTTAGGCTTTTGGAGCCCGATGCCTGGGGTGCCCCAGCCCTTAGGCTTAGGGAGCCGCAGGTCTGGGGGCCGCTTTCCCTTAGGTTTTGAGAGCCCTAGGCCTGGGGCGCCCCAGCCCTTAGGCTTAGGGGGGACCTGGCCTGTGTCGCCCCAGCACTTAGGTTTGGGACCCCAGGCCTGGGGCGCCCCAGCACTTAGGCTTTGGAACACCAGGCTTGGGGCGCCCCAGCCCTTAGGCTTAGGGAGCCAAAGGCATGGGGAGCCCCATCCCTTAGGCTTAGGGAGCCCTAGGCCTGGGTTGGCCCAGCCCTTAGGCTTTGGAACCCCAGGCCTGGGGCGCCTCAGCCCTTAGACTTAGGGAGCCCCAGGCCTGGGGCGCCCCATCCCGTAGGTTTAGGGAGCACTAGGCCTGGGGCGCCCCAGGCCTTAGTCTTAGAGAACCCCAGGCCTGTGGCGCCCCAGCCCATAGGCTAGGGAGCCCCTGCTTGGGGCGCCCCAGCCCTTAGCCTTAGGGAGCCCCCGGCCTGGGACGCCCCAGCCCTTAGGCTTAGGGAGCCCCCGGCCTGGAGCACCCCAGCCCTTAGGCTTGGGGACCCCCAAGCCGGGGGCACCCCAGCCCTTAGGCTAAGGGAACCCCAGGCCTGGGGAGACCCAGCCCTTAGGCTTAGGGAGGCCCAGGCCGGGGACGCCCCATCCCTTAGGCTTTGGGAGCCCCAGGCCTGGGACATCCCTGCCCTTCGGCTTTGGGAGCCCCATGCCTGGGGCACCCCATCCCTTTGGCTTAGCGAGACTCAGGCCCGGGGCGCCCCAACCCTTAGGCTTAGGGAGCCCCAGGCCTGGGGCGCCCCAGCACTTAGGATTGGGAACCCTAGGCCTGGGGCGACCCAGCCCTTAGGCTTAGCGAGCCCCAGGCCTGGGGAACCCCAGCCCTTCGGCTTTGGGAGCCCCAGGCCTGGGGCGCCCCAACCCTTAGGCTTATGGAGCCCTAGGCCAGGGGCTCCCCAGCCCACAGGCATTGGGAGCCCTAAGCCTGGGGCGCTCAAGCCCTTAGGATTTGGGAGCCCCGTGCCTGGGGCGCCAGAGCCCTTAGGCTTTTTGAGCCTCAGGTCTGGGGCGCCCCTTTCCCTTCGGTTTTGGGAGCCCCAGTCCTGGGGCGCCTCAGCCCTTAGTCTTAGGGAGGCCCAGGCCTGGGGCGCCCCAGCCCTTAGGCTTTGGAACCCCAGTCCTGGGGCACCCCTGCCCGTAGGCTTTGGGAGCCCCAGGCTGGGGCGCCCCAGCCCTTAGTCTTAGGGAGTCCCAGGCTCGGGGCGCCCCGGCACTTAGGCTTTGGTAGCCCCAGACTGGGGCGCCCCAGCACTTAGGCTTAGGGAGTCCCAGGCCCGTGGCGCCCCAGCCCTTAGGATTTTGAGCCTCAGGCCTGGGGGGGCCGAGCCTTAAGGCTTTCGGAGACGCAGGTCTGGGGGCCCCTTTCCCTTAGGTTTTGGGAGCCCCAGTCCTGGGGCGCCCAAACCCTTAGGATAAGGGAGGACCTGGCCTGTGTCGCCTTAGCCCTTTGGATTTGGGAGCCCCAGCCCTGGGGCGCACCAGCGCTTAGGCTTAGCGAGCCCCAGGCCTTAGGCTTTGGGAACCCTAGGCCTGGGTCACCCCATCCCTTAAGCTTTGGGACATAAGGCCTGGGGCACCCCAGCCCTTAGGCTTTGGTAGCTCCAGGCCTGGGGCGCCCCAGCCCTTAGGATTTGGGAGCCCCAGGCCTGGGGCGCCCAAGCCCTTAGGCTTGGGAGTCCCAGGCCTGGGGCGCCCCAGCCCTTAGGCTTAGCGAGCCCCAGGCCTTAGGATTTGGAACCCTAGGCCTGGGGCGCACCAACCCTTTGGCTTTGGGAGCTCCAGGCTTGTTGAGCCCCAGTCCTTAGGCTTAGGAAGCCCCAGGCCCGGGGCGCCCCAACTCGTAGGCTTAGGGAGCCCCTGGCTTGGGTCGTCCCAGCCTTTAGGCTTAGGGAGCCCCAGGCCTGGGGCGCCACAGCCCTTAGGCTGTGGGAGACCCAGGCCTGGGTGCCCCAGTCCTTAGTCTTTGGGAGCCCCAGCCTGGGGCGCCTCAGCCCTTAGGCTTCGGGAGCCAAGTCTTGGGGTTCCCCAGCCCTTAGACTTAGGAAGCCCAAGGCCTGGGGCGCCCCAGCCTTTAGGCTTAGGGAGCTCCAGGCCTGGGCGCCCCGCACTTAGGATAAGGGAGCCCCAGGTCGGCGCCCCAGCCTTTAGGCTTAGGGAGCCCCAGGCCTGGCGCGCCACAGCCCTTAGGCTTAGGGTGCCACAGGCATGGGAATCCCCAGGCCTTAGGCCTTGGGAGCCCCAAGCCTGGGGCGCCCCAGCCCTTAGGCTTAGGGACCCGCAGGTCGGGGGGCCGCTTTCCCTTAGGTTTTGCGAGCCCTAGGCCTGGGGCGCACCAGCCCTTAGGCTTAGGGGGGACCTGGCCTGTGTCGCCCCAGCACTTAGGTTTGGGACCCCAGGCCTGGGGCGCCCCAGCACTTAGGCTTTGGAACACCAGGCTTGGGGCGCCCCAGCCCTTAGGCTTAGGGAGCCGAAGGCATGGGGAGCCCCAGCCCTTAGGCTTAGGGAGCCCTAGGCCTGGGTTGGCCCAGCCCTTAGGCTTTGGAACCCCAGGCCTGGGGCGCCTCAGCCCTTAGACTTAGGGAGCCCCAGGCCTGGGGCGCCCCAGCCCGTAGGCTTAGGGAGCACAAGGCCTGGGGCGCCCCAGCCCTTAGTTTTAGAGAACCCCAGGCCTGTGGCGCCCCAGCCCATAGGCTAGGGAGCCCCTGCTTGGGGCGCCCCAGCCCTTACCCTTAGGGAGGCCCCGGCTTGGGACGCCCCAGCCCTTAGGCTTAGGGAGCCCCCGGTCTGGAGCACCCCAGCCCTTAGGCTTAGGGAGCCCCAAGCCGGGGGCACCCCAGCCCTTAGGCTAAGGGAACCCCAGGCCTGGGGAGACCCAGCCCTTAGGCTTAGGGAGGCCCAGGCCGGGGACGCCCCAACCCTTAGGCTTTTGGGAGCCCCAGGCCTGGGGCATCCCTGCCCTTCGGCTTTGGGGGCCCCAGGCCTGGGGCGCCCCATCCCTTTGGCTTAGCGAGACTCAGGCCTGGGGAGCCCCAACCCTTAGGCTTAGGGAGCCCCAGGACTGGGGCGCCCCAGCACTTAGGCTTGGGAAGCCTAGGCCTGGGGCGACCCAGCCCTTAGGCTTAGCGAGCTCCAGACCCGGGGAGCCCCAGCCTTTAGGCTTAGGGCGCCCCAGGCCTGGGGAACCCCAGCCCTTCGGCTTTGGGAGCCCCAGGCCTGGGGCGCCCCAACCCTTAGGCTTATTGAGCCCTAGGCCAGGGGCTTCCCAGCCCACAGGTATTGGGAGCCCAAAGCCTGGGGCACTCAAGCGCTTAGGATTTGGGAGCCCCGTGCCTGGGGCACCCGAGCCCTTAGGCTTTTTGAGCCTCAGGTCTGGGGCGCCCCTTTCCCTTCGGTTTTGGGAGCCCCAGTCCTGGGGCGCCACAGCCCTTAGTCTTAGTGAGGCCCAGGCCTGGGGCGCCCCAGCCCTTAGGCTTTGGAACCCCAGTCCTGGGGCACCCCTGCCCGTAGGCTTTGGGAGCCCCAGGCTGGGGCGCCCCAGCCCTTAGTCTTAGGGAGTCCCAGGCTCGGGGCGCCCCGGCACTTAGGCTTTGGTAGCCCCAGGCTGGGGCGCCCCAGCCCTTAGGCTTAGGGAGTCCCAGGCCCGGGGTTTCCCAGCCCTTAGGCTTAGGGAGCCCCAGGCCCGTGGCGCCCCAGCCCTTAGGATTTTGAGCCTCAGGCCTGGTGGGGCCGAGCCTTAAGGCTTTCGGAGACGCAGGTCTGGGGGCCCATTTCCCTTAGGTTTTGGGAGCCCCAGGCCTGGGGCGCCCAAACCCTTAGGATAAGGGAGGACCTGGCCTGTGTCGCCCTAGCCCTTTGGATTTGGGAGCCCCAGCCCTGGGGCGCACCAGCCCTTAGGCTTAGCGAGCCCCAGGCCTTAGGCTTTGGGAACCCCAGGCCTGGGTCACCCCATCCCTTAAGCTTTGGGACATAAGGCCTGGGGCACCCCAGCCCTTAGGCTTTGGTAGCTCCAGGCCTGGGGCGCCCCAGCCCTTAGGATTTGGGAGCCCCAGGCCTGGGGCGCCCCAGCCCTTAGGCTTAGCGAGCCCCAGGCCTTAGGATTTGGAACCCTAGGCCAGGGGCGTCCCAACCCTTTGGCTTTGGGAGCCCCAGGCTTGTTGACCCGCAGTCCTTAGGCTTAAGAAGCCCCAGGCCCGGGGCGCCCCAACTCGTAGGCTTAGGGAGCCCCTGGCTTGGGTCGCCCCAGCCTTTAGGCTTAGGGAGCCCCAGGCCTGCGGCGCCACAGCCCTTAGGCTGTGGGAGACCCAGGCCTGGGTCGCCCCAGTCCTTAGTCTTTGGGAGCCACAGCCTGGGTCGCCCCAGCCCTTAGGCTTCGGGAGCCAAGTCTTGGGGTGCCCCAGCCCTTAGACTTAGGGAGCCCAAGGCCTGGGGCGCCCCAGCCTTTAGGCTTAGGGAGCTCCAGGCCTGGGCGCCCCAGCACTTAGGATAAGGGAGCCGCAGGTGGGCGCCCCAGCCTTTAGGCTTAGGGAGCCCCAGGCCTGGCGCGCCACAGCCCTTAGGCTTAGGGAGACCCAGGTCTGGGACGCATTAGCCCTTAGGCTTAGGGGGCCCCAACCCTGGGGCGTCCCAGCCCTTAAGCTTAGGGCGCCCCAAGCCTGGGCTCCCCAGCCCTTAGGTTTGGGAGACCAAGGCCTGGGGCGCCCCAGCCCTTAGGTTTTGGTAGCCCCAGGCCTGGGGCGCCCCAGCCCTTATGCTTTGGGAGCCCCAGGCCTGGGGCGCCCAAGCCCTTAGGTTTGGGAGCCCCAGGCCTGCGGCGCCCCAGCCCTTAGGTTTGGGAGCCCCAGGCCTGGGGCGCCCACGCCCTTAGGCTTAGGGAGACCCAGGCCAGGGGCGCCCCTGCCCTTAGGCTTAGAGAGCCCCATTCCTGGGACACCCCAGCCCTTAGGCTTTGGCAGCCCCAGGCCTGGAGCGCCTCAACCCTTAGTCTTTGGTATTCCCTGGCCTGGAGCACCGCAGCACTTAGGCTTTTGGAGCCCGATGCCTGGGGTGCCCCAGCCCTTAGGCTTAGGGTGCCCCAGGCATGGGACGCCCCAGGCCTTAGGCCTTGGGAGCCCCAAGCCTGGGGCGCCCCAGCCCTTAAGCTTAGGGAGCCGCAGGTCTGGGGGCCGCTTTCCCTTAGGTTTTGAGAGCCCTAGGCCTGGGGCGCCCCAGCCCTTAGGCTTAGGGGGGACCTGGCCTGTGTCGCCCCAGCACTTAGGTTTGGGACCCCAGGCCTGGGGCGCCCCAGCACTTAGGCTTTGGAACACCAGGCTTGGGGCGCCCCAGCCCTTAGGCTTAGGGAGCCAAAGGCATGGGGAGCCCCATCCCTTAGGCTTAGGGAGCCCTAGGCCTGGGTTGGCCCAGCCCTTAGGCTTTGGAACCCCAGGCCTGGGGCGCCTCAGCCCTTAGACTTAGGGAGCCCCAGGCCTGGGGCGCCCCATCCCGTAGGTTTAGGGAGCACAAGGCCTGGGGCGCCCCAGGCCTTAGTCTTAGAGAACCCCAGGCCTGTGGCGCCCCAGCCCATAGGCTAGGGAGCCCCTGCTTGGGGCGCCCCAGCCCTTAGCCTTAGGGAGCCCCCGGCCTGGGACGCCCCAGCCCTTAGGCTTAGGGAGCCCCCGGCCTGGAGCACCCCAGCCCTTAGGCTTGGGGACCCCCAAGCCGGGGGCACCCCAGCCCTTAGGCTAAGGGAACCCCAGGCCTGGGGAGACCCAGCCCTTAGGCTTAGGGAGGCCCAGGCCGGGGACGCCCCATCCCTTAGGCTTTGGGAGCCCCAGGCCTGGGACATCCCTGCCCTTCGGCTTTGGGAGCCCCATGCCTGGGGCACCCCATCCCTTTGGCTTAGCGAGACTCAGGCCCGGGGCGCCCCAACCCTTAGGCTTAGGGAGCCCCAGGCCTGGGGCGCCCCAGCACTTAGGATTGGGAACCCTAGGCCTGGGGCGACCCAGCCCTTAGGCTTAGCGAGCCCCAGGCCTGGGGAACCCCAGCCCTTCGGCTTTGGGAGCCCCAGGCCTGGGGCGCCCCAACCCTTAGGCTTATGGAGCCCTAGGCCAGGGGCTCCCCAGCCCACAGGCATTGGGAGCCCTAAGCCTGGGGCGCTCAAGCCCTTAGGATTTGGGAGCCCCGTGCCTGGGGCGCCAGAGCCCTTAGGCTTTTTGAGCCTCAGGTCTGGGGCGCCCCTTTCCCTTCGGTTTTGGGAGCCCCAGTCCTGGGGCGCCTCAGCCCTTAGTCTTAGGGAGGCCCAGGCCTGGGGCGCCCCAGCCCTTAGGCTTTGGAACCCCAGTCCTGGGGCACCCCTGCCCGTAGGCTTTGGGAGCCCCAGGCTGGGGCGCCCCAGCCCTTAGTCTTAGGGAGTCCCAGGCTCGGGGCGCCCCGGCACTTAGGCTTTGGTAGCCCCAGACTGGGGCGCCCCAGCACTTAGGCTTAGGGAGTCCCAGGCCCGTGGCGCCCCAGCCCTTAGGATTTTGAGCCTCAGGCCTGGGGGGGCCGAGCCTTAAGGCTTTCGGAGACGCAGGTCTGGGGGCCCCTTTCCCTTAGGTTTTGGGAGCCCCAGTCCTGGGGCGCCCAAACCCTTAGGATAAGGGAGGACCTGGCCTGTGTCGCCTTAGCCCTTTGGATTTGGGAGCCCCAGCCCTGGGGCGCACCAGCGCTTAGGCTTAGCGAGCCCCAGGCCTTAGGCTTTGGGAACCCTAGGCCTGGGTCACCCCATCCCTTAAGCTTTGGGACATAAGGCCTGGGGCACCCCAGCCCTTAGGCTTTGGTAGTTCCAGGCCTGGGGCGCCCCAGCCCTTAGGATTTGGGAGCCCCAGGCCTGGGGCGCCCAAGCCCTTAGGCTTGGGAGTCCCAGGCCTGGGGCGCCCCAGCCCTTAGGCTTAGCGAGCCCCAGGCCTTAGGATTTGGAACCCTAGGCCTGGGGCGCACCAACCCTTTGGCTTTGGGAGCCCCAGGCTTGTTGAGCCCCAGTCCTTAGGCTTAGGAAGCCCCAGGCCCGGGGCGCCCCAACTCGTAGGCTTAGGGAGCCCCTGGCTTGGGTCGCCCCAGCCTTTAGGCTTAGGGAGCCCCAGGCCTGGGGCGCCACAGCCCTTAGGCTGTGGGAGACCCAGGCCTGGGGTGCCCCAGTCCTTAGTCTTTGGGAGCCCCAGGCCTGGGGCGCCCCAGCTCTTAGGCTTCGGGAGCCAAGTCTTGGGGTGCCCCAGCCCTTAGACTTAGGGAGCCCAAGGCCTGGGGCGCCCCAGCCTTTAGGCTTAGGGAGCTCCAGGCCTGGGCGCCCCAGCACTTAGGATAAGGGAGCCCCAGGTGGGCGCCCCAGCCTTTAGGCTTAGGGAGCCCCAGGCCTGGCGCGCCACAGCCCTTAGGCTTAGGGAGCCAATGCCTGGCGCGTCACAGACCTTAGGCTTAGGGAGACCCAAGCCTGGGACGCATCAGCCCTTAGGCTTTGGGGGCCCGAACCCTGGGGCGTCCCAGCCCTTAAGTTTAGGGCGCCCCAAGCCTGGAGCTCCCAAGCCCTTCGGTTTGGGAGACCAAGGCCTGGGGCGCCCCAGCCCTTAGGTTTTGGTAGCCCCAGGCCTGGGGCGCCCCAGCCCTTATGCTTTGGGAGCCCCAGGCCTGGGGCGCCCAAGCCCTTAGGTTTGGGAGCCCCAGGCCTTCGGCGCCCCAGCCCTTAGGTTTGGGAGCCCCAGGCCTGGGGCGCCCCCGCCCTTAGGCTTAGGGAGACCCAGGCCTGGGGCACCCCTGCCCTTAGGCTTAGGGAGCCCCATGCCTGAGACACCCCAGCCCATAGGCTTTGGCAGCCCCAGGCCTGCAGCGCCTCAACCCTTAGTCTTTGGTATTCCCAGGCCTGGAACACCCCAGCACTTAGGCTTTTGGAGCCCCATGCCTGGGGTGCCCCAGCCCTTAGGCTTAGGGTGCCCCAGGCATGGGATGCCCCAGGCCTTAGGCCTTGGGAGCCCCAAGCCTGGGGCGCCCCAGCCCTTAGGCTTAGGGAGTCGCAGGTCTGGGGGCCGCTTTCCCTTAGGTTTTGGGAGCCCTAGGCCTCGGGCTCCCCAGCCCTTAGGCTTAGGGGGGATCTGGCCTGTGTCGCCCCAGCGCTTAGGTTTGGGACCCCAGGCCTGGGGTGCCCCAGCACTTAGGCTTTGGAACACCAGGCTTGGGGCGCCCCAGCCCTTAGGCTTAGGGAGCCGAAGGCATGGGGAGACCCAGCCCTTAGGCTTAGGGAGCCCTAGGCCTGGGTTGGCCCAGTCCTTAGGCTTTGGAACCCCAGGCCTGGGGCGCCTCTGCCCTTAGACTTAGGGAGCCCCAGGCCTGGGGCGCCCCAGCCCTTAGCCTTAGGGAGCCCCAGGCATGGGACGCCCCAGCCCTTAGGCTTAGGGAGCGCCCGGCCTGGAGTTCCCCAGCCCTTAGGCTTAGGGAGCCCCAAGACGGGGGCACCCCAGCCCTTAGGCTAAGGGAACCCCAGGCCTGGGGAGACCCAGCCCTTAGGCTTAGGGAGGCCCAGGCCGGGGACGCCCCATCCCTTAGGCTTTGGGAGCCCCAGGCCTGGGGCATCCCTGCCCTTCGGCTTTGGGAGCCCCAGGCCTGGGGCGCCCCAGCCCTTAGACTTGGGAACCCTAAGCCTGGGGCGACCCAGTCCTTAGGCTTAGCGAGCTCCAGACCTGGGAAGCCCCAGCCATTAGGCTTACGGAGCCCCAGGCCTGCGGAACCCCAGTCCTTCGGCTTTGGTAACCCCAGGCCTGGGGCACCCCAACCCTTAGGCTTATGGAGCCCTAGGCCAGAGGCTCCCCAGCCCAAAGGCATTGAGAGCCCTAGGCCTGGGGCGCTCAGGCCCTTAGGATTTGGGAGCCCCGTGCCTGGGGCGCCCGAGCCCTTAGGCTTTTTGAGCCCCAGGTCTGGGGCGCCCCTTTCCCTTCGGTTTTGGGAGCCCCAGTCCTTGGGCGCCACAGTCCTTAGTCTTAGGGAGGCCCAGGCCTGGGGCGCCCCAGCCCTTAGGCTTTGGAACCCCAGTCCTGGGGCACCCCTGCCCGTAGGCTTTGGTAGCCCCAGGCTGGGGCGCCCCAGCCCTTAGTCTTAGGGAGTCCCAGGCTCGGGGCGCCCGGGCACTTAGGCTTTGGTAGCCCCAGGCTGGGGCGCCCCAGCTCTTAGGCTTAGGGAGTCCCAGGCCCGGGGTTTCCCAGCCCTTATGCTTAGGGAGCCAAACCCCGGGGCGCCCCAGCCCTTAGGATTTTGAGCCTCAGGCCTGGGGGGGCCGAGCCTTAAGGCTTTGGGAGACGCAGGTCGGGGGGCCCCATTTCTTAGGTTTTGGGAGCCCCAGTCCTGGGGAGCCCCAGGCCTTAGGCTTTGGGAGCCCCAGGCTTTGGGCGCCCCAGCCCTTAGGCTTTGGGAGCCCCGTGCCTGGGGCGCCGCAGCTCTTAGGCTTTGGGAGCCCCAGGATTGTGGCGCCCCAGTCCTTAGGCCTAGGAAGCCCCAGTCCTGGGGCGCCCCAGCCCTTAGGCTTAGGGAGCCAAGGCCTGGAGCTCCCCAGACTTTAGTCTTAGGGAGCCCCAGTCCTGGGGCGCCACAGCCCTTAGTCTTAGGGAGGCCCAGGCCTTGGTCGCCCCATGCCTTAGGCTTAGGGAGCCAAGGCCTGGGGCGCCCCAGCCCATAGGCTTAGGGAGCCCCAGGCCTGGGGCGCCCCAGGCCTTAGGCTTTGGGAGTCCCAGGCCTGGGTCGCCCCAGGCCTTAGGCTTTGGGAGTCCCAGGCCTGGGGCGCCACAGCCCTTAGGCTTTGGGAGCCCCAGGCCTGGTGCGCCCCAGCCCTTAGGCTTTGGGTGCCCCAGGCCTGGGGCGCCCCAGCCCTTAGGTTTAGCGAGCCCCAGGCCTTAGGCTTTGGGAACCCTAGACCTGGGGCGCCCCAGTCCTTAGGCTTTGGGAGCCCCGTGCCTGGGGCGCCGCAACTCTTAGGCTTTGGGAGCCCCAGGCTTGTGGCGCCCCAGTCCTTAGGCTTATGAAGCCCCAGGGTCGGGGCACCCCAACACTTAGGCTTAGGGAGCCCCAGGCCCAGGGCTTCTCAGCCCTGGGGCTTTGGGAGCCCCTGGGCCTGGTTGCCCCAGCCCTTAGGCTTAGGGAGCCCAGGCCTGGAATGCCCCAGACTTTAGTCTTAGGGAGCCCCAGTCCTGGGGCGCCACAGTCCTTAGTTTTAGGGAGGCCCAGGCCTTGGTCGCCCCATCCTTAGGCTTTGGGACCTAAGGCCTGGGGTGCCCCAGCCCTTAGGCTTTGGAACCCCAGTCCTGGGGCGCCCCAGCCCGTAGGTTTTGGTAGGCCCGTGCCTGGGGTGCCCCAGCCCTTTGGCTTTGGGAGCCCCAGGCTTGTTGTGCCCCAGTCCTTAGGTTTATGAAGCCCCAGGGTCGGGGCACCCCAACCCAGGCCTTAGGCTTTGGGAACCCTAGACCTGGGGCGCCCCAATCCTTAGGCTTTTGGAGCCCCGTGCCTGGGGCACCGCAACTCTTAGGCTTTGGGAGCCCCAGGCTTGTGGTGCCCCAGTCCTTAGGCTTATGAAGCCCCAGGGTCGGGGCACCCCAACACTTAGGCTTAGGGAGCCCCAGGCCCAGGGCTTCCCAGCCCTTGGGCTTTGGGAGCCCCTGGGTCTGGGGCGCCCCAGCCCTTAGGCTTAGGGATCCCAGGCCTGGAATGCCCCAGATTTTAGTCTTAGGGAGCCACAATCCTGGGGCGCCACAGTCCTTAGTCTTAGGGAGGCCCAGGCCTTGGTCGCCCCATCCCTTAGGCTTTGGGACCTAAGGCCTGGGGTGACGCAGCCCTTAGGCTTTGGAACCCCAGTCCTGGGGCGCCCCAGCCCGTAGGATTTGGTAGCCCCGTGCCTGGGGCGCCCCAGCCCTTTGGCTTTGGGAGCCCCAGGCTTGTTGCGCCCCAGTCCTTAGGCTTAGGAAGCCCCACGCCCGGGGCGCCCCAACACTTAGGCTTAGGGAGCCCCAGCCCTTAGGCTTAGGGAGCTCCAGGCCTGGGCACCACAGCACTTAGGATAAGGGAGCCCCAGGTGGGCGCCCCAGCCTTTAGGTTTAGGGAGCCCTAGGCCGTGGACTCCCCAGCCCTGAGGATTAGGGAGACCCAGGCCTGGGGTGCCCCAGCCCTTAGGCTTTGAGAGCCCCAGACCTAGGGCGCCCCACCCCTTAGGCTTTGGGAACCCAGGCCTGGGGCGGCCTAGCCCTTAGGTTTTGGGAGTCCTAGGTCTGGGGCGCCCCAGCCCTTAGGCTTTGGGAGCCCCAAGTCTGGGGCAACACAGCCCTTAGGCTTAGGGAGCCCCAGGCCTATGGCGCCCCAGCCTTTAGGCTTTGGGAGCCCCAGGCCTGGAGTGCCCCAGCCCTTAGGATTTGGGACCCCAGCCCTGGGGCGCCACAGCCCTTAGGCTTAGGGAGCACCTGGCCAAGGGCGCCCCAGCACTTAGGCTTAGGGAGCCCCAGGCCTGGTGCACCCAAGCCCTTAGGCTTCGGAAGCCCCAGGCCTGGTACGCCCCAGCCCTTAGGCTTAGGGAGCCCCAGGCCTGTGGCGCCCCAGGCTTTAGGCTTTGAGAGCGCCAGGCCTGGGGCGCCCCAGCAGTAGGATTTGGGACCCTAGTCCTGGGGCGCCATAGCCCTTAGGATTAGGGAGCACCTGGCCAAGGGCCCCCAGAATTTAGGCTTAGGGAGCCCCAGGCCTGGGGCACCCCAGCCCTTAGGCTTAGGGACTCCCAGGCCTGGGGGCCACAGCCCTTAGGCTTAGGGAACCCCAGGCCTGGGTTGCCCCAGACCTTAGGCTTTGGGAGCTCCAGGCCTGGGGCGCCGCAGCTCTTAGGTTTTGGGAGCCCCAGGCTTGTGGCGCCCCAGTCTTTAGGCTTAGGAAGCCCCTGGCTCTGGGCGCCCCAACACTTAAGCTTTGGGAGCCCCAGGCCTGTGGCGCCCCAGTCTTTAGGCTTTGAGTGCGCCAGGCCAGGGGCGCCCCAGCATTAGGATTTGGGGCCCCCCAGCCCTTAGGCTTTGGTAGCCCCATGCCTGGGGCGCCCCAGCGTTTAGGCTTTGGGAGCCCCTGGCCTGGGGCGCCCCAACTCTTTGGATTAGCGAACCAGGCCTGGGGCGCCCCAACCCTTAGGCTTAGGGAGCCCTAGGCCTGGGGCGCCCCAGCCCTTAGGCTTGGGAACCCTAGGCCTGTAGCGACCCAGCCCTTAGGCTTAGCGAACTCCAGGCCTGGAGAGCCCCAGCCTTTAGGCTTAAGGAGCCCCAGGCCTGGAGTGCCCCAGACTTTAGCCTTAGAGAGCCCCAGTCCTGGGGCGCCACAGCCCTTAGTCTTAGGGAGGCCCAGGCCTTGGTCGCCCCATCCTTAGGCTTTGGGACCTAAGGCCTGGGGTGCCCCAGCCCTTAGGCTTTGGGAGCCCCAAGCCTAGGGCGCCCGAGCCCTTAGGCTTAGCGAGCCCCAGGCCATAGGCTTTGGGAGTCCCAGGCCTGGGGCGCCCCAGCCCTTAGATTTAGGGAGCCCCAGGCCTGGGCGCCCCAGCACTTAGGATAAGGGAGCCCCAGGTGGGCGCCCCAGCCTTTAGGCTTAGGGAGCCCTAGTCCTTGGACTCCCCAGGCCTTAGGATTAGGGAGACCCAGGCCTGGGGTGCCCGAGCCCTTAGGCTTTGGGAGCCCCAAGCCTAGGGCGCCCGAGCCCTTAGGCTTTGGGAACCCAGCCCTGGGGCGGCCCAGACCTTAGCCTTTGGGAGTCCCAGGTCTGAGGCTCCCCAGCCCTTAGGCTTTGGGAGCCCCAGGCCTGGGGCGCCCCAGCCCTTAGGCTTTGGTTGCCCCATGCCTGGGGCGCCCCAGCGTTTAGGCTTTGGGAGCCCCAGGCCAGGGGCGCCCCATCCCTTTGGATTAGCGAGACCCAGGCCTGGGGTGCCCCAACCCTTAGGCTTAGGGAGCCCTAGGCCTGGGGCGCCCCAGCCCTTAGGCTTGGGAAACCTAGGCCTGGAGCGACCCAGCCCTTAGGCTTAGCGAACTCCAGGTCTGGGGAGCCCCAGCCTTTAGGCTTAAGGAGCCCCAGGCCTGGAGTGCCCCAGACTTTAGTCTTAGGGAGCCACAGTCTTGGGGCGCCACAGCCCTTAGTCTTATGGAGGCCCAGCCTTGGTCGCCCCATCCTTAGGCTTTGGGACCTAAGGCCTGGGGTGCCCCAGCCCTTAGGCTTTGGGAGCCCCAAGCCTAGGGCGCCTGAGCCCTTAGGATTAGCGAGCCCCAGGCCATAGGCTTTGGGAGTACCAGGCCTGGGGCGCCCCAGCCCTTAGGCTTAGGGAGCCCCAGGCCTGGGCGCCCCAGCACTTAGGATAAGGGAGCCCCAGGTGTGCGCCCCAGCCTTTAGGCTCTGGGAGCCCCAGGCCCGGGGTGCCCCAGCCTTAAGCTTAGGGTGCCCCAAGCCCGTGACACCCCAGCCTTTAGGCTTAGGGAGCCCCAGGTCTGTGGCGCCCCAGCCTTTAGGCTTTGAGAGCGCCAGGCCTGGCAAGCCCCAGCGCTTAGGCTTTGGGAGCCCTAGACGTGGAGTGCCCCAACACTTAGGATATGGGACCCCAATCCTGGGGCGCCACAGCCCTTAGGCTTGGGAAGCACCTGGCCAGGGGCGCCCCAGCACTTAGGCTTAGGGAGCCCTAGGCCTGGGGCGCCCCAGCCCTTAGGCTTTGGGAGGCCCAGGCCTGGGGCGCCCCAGCCCTTAGGCTTTGGGAGCCCCAGGCCTGGAGCGCCCCAGCCCTTAGGATTAGCGAGCCCGGGCCTTAGGCTTTGGGAACCCTAGGCCTGGGGCACCCCAGCCCTTAGGCTTCGGGAGCCAAGTCTTGGGGTGCCCCAGCCCTTAGACTTATGGAGCCCAAGGCCTGGGGCGCCCCAGGCCATAGGCTTTGGGAGTCCAAAGCCTGGGGCGCCCCAGCACTTAGGCTTAGGGAACCCCAGGCCTGGGCGCCCAAGCACTTAGGATAAGGGAGCCCCAGGTGGGCGCCCCAGCCTTTAGGCTTAGGGAGCCCTAGGCCTTGGACTCCCCAGGCCTTAGGATTAGGGAGACCCAGGCCTGGGGTGCCCCAGCCCTTAGGCTTTGGGAGCCCCAGGCCTAGGGCGCCCCAGCCCTTAGGCTTTGGGAACCCAGCCCTGGGGCGGCCCAGCCCTTAGGCTTTGGGAGTCCCAGGTCTGAAGTGCCCCAGCCCTTAGGCTTTGGGAGCCCCAGGCTTGTGGCGCCCCAGTCCTTAGGCTTAGGAAGCCCCAGGCCGGGGGCACCCCAACACTTAGGCTTAGGGAGCCCCAGGCCCAGGGCTTCCCAGCCCTTGGGCTTTGGGAGCCCCTGGGCCTGGGGCGCCCCAACCCTTAGGCTTAGGGAGCCCCAGGCCTGGGGCGCCCCAGCCCTTAGGCATGGGAACCCTAGGCCTGGAGCGACCCAGCCCTTAGGCTTAGCGAACTCCAGGCCTGGGGAGCCCCAGCCTTTAGGCTTAGGGAGCCCCAGGCCTGGGGAACCCCAGCCCTTAGACTTTGGGAGCCCCAGGCCTGGGGCGCCCCAGCCCTTAGGCTTATGGCGCCCTAGGCCAGGGGCTCCCCAGCCCTTAGGCATTGGGAGCCCTAGGCCTGGGGTGCTCAGGCCCTTAGGATTTGGGAGCCCCAGGCCTCGGGCACCCGAGCCCTTAGGCTTTTTGAGCCCCAGGTCTGGGGCGCCCCTTTCCCTTCGGTTTTGGGAGCCCAAGTCCTGGGGCGCCAAAACCCTTAGTCTTAGTGAGGCCCAGGCCTGGGGCGCCCCAGCACTTAGGCTTTGGAACCCCAGTCCTGGGGTGCCCCAGCCCGTAGGCTTTTGTGGCCGAAGGCTGGGGCGCCCCAGCCCTTAGGCTTAGGGAGTCACAGGCCCGGGGCGTCTCGGTCCTTAGGCTTTTGGAGCCCCAGGCCCGGGGTGCCCCAGCCTTAGGCTTAGGGTGCCCAAGCCCATGGCACCCCAGCCCTTAGGCTTTGGGAGCCCCAGGCCTGAGGCGCCCTAGCTCTTAGGCTTAGGGAGCCCCAGGCCCGGGGCGCCCCAGCCCTTAGGATTTGGGAGCCTCAGGCCTGGGGCGCCAGAGCCCTTAGGCTTTGGGAGCCGCAGGTGTGGGGGCCCCTTTCACTTAGGTTTTGGGAGCCCCAACCTGGGGCGCCCCAACCCTTAGGATTAGGGAGGACCTGGCCGGTGTTGCCCCAGCCCTTTGGATTTGGGAGCCCCAGGCATGGGGCGCCCCAGCCCTTAGGCTTTGGGGGCCCCATGCCTGGGGCGCCCCAGCCCTTAGGCTTTGGTAGCACCAGGCCTGGGGCGCCCCAGCCCTTAGGCTTTGGGAGGCCGAGGCCTGGGGCGCCCCAGGCCTTATGCTTTGGGAGCCCCAGGCCTGGGGCGCCCCAGTCCTTAGGCTAGCGAGCCGCAGGCCTTAGGCTTGGGAACCTTAGGCCTGGGGCGCCCCAGCCCTTAGGCTTCGGGAGCCAAGTCTTGGGGTGCCCCAGCACTTAGACTTAGGGAGCCCAAGGCCTGGGGCGCCCCAGGCCATAGGCTTTGGGAGTCCCAGGCCTGGGGCGCCCCAGCCCTTAAGCTTAGTGAGTCCCAGGCCTGGGCACCCCAGCACTTAGGATAAGGGAGCCCCAAGTGGGCGCCCCAGCCTTTAGGCTTAGGGAGCACTAGTCCTTGGACTCCCCAGCCCTTAGGATTAGGGAGACCCAGGCCTGGGGTGCCCCAGCCCTTAAGCTTTGGGAGCCCCAGGCCTAGGGCGCCCGAGCCCTTAGGCTTTGGGAACCCAGCCCTGGGGCGGCCCAGACCTTAGGCTTTAGGAGGCCCAGGTCAGGGGCAACCCAGTCCTTAGGCTTACGGAGCCCCAGGTCTGTTGTTCCCCAGGCCTTAGGCTTTGGGAGCCCCAGGCCAGGGGAGCCCCATCCCTTAGGCTTTGGTAGCCCCATGATGGGGCGCCTCAGCCCTTAGGCTTTGGTAGCCCCATGCCTGGGGCGCCCCAGCGCTTAGGCTTAGGGAGCCACAGGCCTGGGGCGCTCAAGCCCTTAGGCTTTGGGATCCCAGGCCTTGGGCGCCCCATCCCTTTGGATTAGCGAGACCCAGGCCTGGGGCGCCCCAACCCTTAGGCTTAGGGAGCCCCAGGCCTGGGGCGCCACAGCCCTTAGGCTTGGGAACCCTAGGCCTGGAGCGACCCAGCCCTTAGGCTTAGCGAAGTCCAGGCCTGGGGAGCCCCAGCCTTTAGGCTTAAGGAGCCCCAGGCCTGGGGAACCCAAGCCCTTAGACTTTGGGAGCCCCAGGCCTGTGGCGCCCCAGCCCTTAGGCTTATGGAGCCCTAGGCCAGGAGCTCCCCAGCCCTTAGGCATTGGGAGCCCTAGGCCTGGGGCGCTCAGGCCCTTAGGATTTGGGAGCCCCAGGTCTCGGGCGCCCGAGCCCTTAGGCTTTTTGAGCCCCAGGTCTGGGGCGCCCCTTTCCCTTTGGTTTTGGGAGCCCAAGTCCTGGGGCGCCACAGCCCTTAGTCTTAGGGAGGCCCAGGCCTGGGGCGCCCCATCCCTTAGGCTTTGGAACCCCAGTCCTGGGGCGCCCCAGCCTGTAGGCTTTTGTGGCCCAAGGCTGGGGCGCCCCAGCCCTTAGGCTTAGGGAGTCCCAGGCCTGGGGCGTCCTGGCCCTTAGGCTTTGGGAGCCCCAGGCCCGGGGTGCCCCAGCTTTAGTCTTAGGGTGCCCCAAGCCCGTGGCACCCCAGCCCTTAGGCTTTGGGAGCCCCAAGCCCGGGGTGCCCCAGCTCTTAGGCTTAGTGAGCCCCAGGCCCGGGGCGCCCCAGCCCTTAGGCTTTGGGAGTCGCAGGTCTGGGGGCCCCTTTCCCTTAGGTTTTGGGAGCCCCAGGCCTGGGGCGCCCCAACCCTTAGGATAACAGAGGACCTGGCCTATGTCGCCCCAGCCCTTTGGATTTGGGAGCCCCAGGCATGGGGCGCCCCAGCCCTTAGGCCTGGGACCCCAGGGCTGGGGCGCCCCAGCCCTTAGGCTTTGGGAGCCCCATGCCTGGGGCGCCCCAGCCCTTAGGCTTAGTGAGCCCCAGGCCTTAGGCTTTGGGAACCCTACGCCTGGGGCACCCCAGCCCTTAGGCTTTGGGAGCCCCGTGCCTGTGGCGCCGCAGCTCTTAGGCTTTGGGAGCCCCAGTACCCGGGGCGCCTCAAAACATAGGCTTAGGGAGCCCAGGCCTGGAGCGCCCTAGATTTTAGTCTTAGGGAGCCCCAGTCCTGGGGCGCCACAGTCCTTAGTTTTAGGGAGGCCCAGGCATGGGTCGCCCCATCCCTTAAGCTTTGGGACATAAGGCCTGGGGTGCCCCATCCCTTAAGCTTTGGGAGCCCCAGGCCTGCGGCGCCCCAGCCCTTAGGCTTAGCGAGCCCCAGGCCTTAGGCTTTGGGAACCCTAGGCATGGGGCGCCCCAGCCCTTAGGCTTTGGGACCCCCGTTCCTAGGGCGCCCCAGCCCTTTGGCTTTGGGAGCCCCAGGCTGGTTGCGCTCCAGTCCTTAGGCTTAGGAAGCCCCTGTCCTGTGGCGCCCCAACACTTAGGCTTAGGGAGCCCCAGGCTTGGGGCGCCCCTGCCTTTAGGATTTGGGATCCCCGTACCTGGGGCGCCCCAGCCCTTTGGCTTTGGGAGCCCCAGGCTTGTTGCGCCCCAGTCCTTAGGCTTAGGAAGCCCCTGGCCTGTGGCGCCCCAACACTTAGGCTTAGGGAGCCCCAGGCCTGGGGCGCCACAGCCCTTAGGTTGTGGGAGCCCCAGGCCTGGGGAGCCCCATTCCTTAGTCTTCGGTAACCCCAGGCCTGGGGCGACCCAGCCCTTAGGCTTAGGGGCCAAGGCCAGGGGTGCCCCAGCCCTTAGGCTTAGGGAGCCCCAGGCCTGAGGCGCCCCAGGCATTAGGCTTTGGGAGTCCGTGGCCTGGGGTGCCCCAGCCCTTAGTCTTAGGGAGACCCAGGCCTGGGCGCCCCAGCACTTAGGATAAGGGAGCCCCAGGTGGGCACCCCAGCCTTTAGGCTTAGGGAGCCCTAGGCCTTGGACTCCCTAACCCTTAGGATTAGGGAGCCCCAGGCCTGGGGTGCCCCAGCCCTTAGGCTTAGGAAGCACCTGGCCAGGGGCGCCCCAGCACTTAGGCTTATGGAGCCTCAGGCTTGGGGCGCCCCAGCCCTTAGCTTTGGTAGCTCCAGGCCTGGGGCGCCCCAGCCCTTAGGCTTTGGGAGGCCCAGGCCTGGGGCGCCCCAGCCCTTAGGCTTTGGGAGGCCCAGGCCTGGGGCTCCCCAGCCCTTAGGCTTTGGGAGCCCGAGGCCTGGGGCGCCCCAGCCCTTAGGCTTAGCGAGCCCCAGGCCATAGGCTTTGTGAGTCCCAGGCCTGGGGCGCCCCAGCCCTTAGGCTTAGGGAGCCCCAGGCCTGGGCGCCCCAGCACTTAGGATAAGGGAGCCCCAGGTGGGCGCCCCAGCCTTTAGGCTTAGGGAGCCCTAGGCCTTGGACTCCCCAGCCCTTAGGATTAGGGAGACCCAGGCCTGGGGTGCCCCAGCCCTTTGGCTTTGGGAATCCCAAGCCTAGGGCGCCTGAGCCCTTAGGCTTTGGGAACCCAGCCCTGGGGCGGCCCAGACCTTATGCTTTGGGAGTCCCAGGTCTGAGGCGCCCCAGCCCTTAGGCTTTGGGAGCCCCAGGTCTGGGGCAACCCAGCCCTTAGGCTTATGGAGCCCCAGGTCTGTGGCGCCCCAGGCCTTAGGCTTTGGGAGCCCCAGGCCAGGGGCGCCCCAGCCCTTAGGCTTAGGTAGCCCCATGCCTGGGGCGCTCCAGCGTTTAGGCTTTGGGAGCCCCAGGCCTGGGGTGCCCCATCCCTTTGGATTAGCGAGACCCAGGCCTGGGTCGCCCCAACCCTTAGGCTTAGGGAGCCCTAGGCCTGGGGCGCCCCAGCTCTTAGGCTTGGGAACCCTAGGCCTGGAGCGACCCAGCCCTTAGGCTTAGCGAACTCCAGGCCTGGGGAGCCCCAGCTTTTAGGTTTAAGGAGCCCCAGGCCTGGCGTGCCCCAGACTTTAGTCTTAGGGAGCCCCAGTCCTGGGGCGCCACAGCCCTTAGTCTTAGGGAGGCCCAGGCCTTGGTCGCCCCATCCTTAGGCTTTGGGACCTAAGGCCTGGGGTGCCCCAGCCCTTAGGCTTTGGAACCCCAGTCCTGGGGCGCCCCAGCCCGTAGGCTATGGTAGCCCCGTGCCTGGTGCGCCCCAGCCCTTTGGCTTTGGGAACCCCAGGCTTGTTGCGCCCCAGTCCTTCAGCTTAGGAAGCCCCAGGCTGGGGCGGCCCAACACTTAGGCTTAGCGAGCCCCAGGCCATAGGCTTTGTGAGTCCCAAGCCTGGGGCGCCCCAGCCCTTAGGCTTAGGGAGCCCCAGGCCTGGGCGCCCCAGAACTTAGGATAAGGGAGCCCTAGGTGGGCACCCCAGCCTTTAGGCTTAGGGAGCCCTAGGCCGTGGACTCCCCAGCCGTTAGGATTAGGCAGACCCAGGCCTGGGGCGGCCCAGCCCTTAGGCTTTGGGAGTCCCAGGTCTTGGGCGCCCTAGCCCTTAGGCTTTGGGAGCCCGAAGTCTGGGGCAACCCAGCCCTTAGGCTTAGGGAGCCCCAGGCCTGTGGGGCCCCAGCCTTTAGGCTTTGAGAGCGCCAGGCCTGGCGCGCCCCAGCCCATAGGCTTTGGGAGCCCCAGGCCTGGAGTGCCCCAGCCCTTAGGATTTGGGACCCCAGTCCTGGGGCGCCACAGCCCTTAGGCTTAGGGAGCACCTGGCCAGGGGCGCCCCAGCACTTAGGCTTAGGGAGCCCCAGGCCTGGGGCGCCACAGCCCTTAGGCTTCGGGAGCCCCAGGCGTGGGCACCCCAGCCATTAGTCTTAGGGAGCCCCAGGCCTGTGGCGCCCCAGCCTTTAGGCTTTGAGTGCGCCAGGCCTGGGGCGCCCAAGCGTTTAGGCTTTGGGAGCCCCTGGCCTGGGGCGCCCCATCCCTTTGGATTAGCGAACCCAGGCCTGGGGCGCCCCAACCCTTAGGCTTAGGGAGCCCTAGGCCTGGGGCGCCCCAGCCCTTAGGCTTGGGAACCCTAGGCCTGGAGCGACCCAGCCCTTAGGCTTAGCGAACTCCAGGCCTGGGGAGCCCCAGCCTTTAGGCTTAAGGAGCCCCAGGCCTGGAGTGCCCCAGACTTTAGCCTTAGAGAGCCCCAGTCCTGGGGCGCCACAGCCCTTAGTCTTAGGGAGGCCCAGGCCTTGGTCGCCCCATCCTTAGGCTTTGGGACCTAAGGCCTGGGGTGCCCCAGCCCTTATGCTTTGGGAGCCCCAAGCCTAGGGCGCCCGAGCCCTTAGGCTTAGCGAGCCCCAGGCCATAGGCTTTGGGAGTCCCAGGCCTGGGGCGCCCCAGCCCTTAGATTTAGGGAGCCCCAGGCCTGGGCGCCCCAGCACTTAGGATAAGGGAGCCCCAAGTGGGCGCCCCTGCCTTTAGGCTTAGGGAGCCCTAGGCCTTGGACTCCCCAGGCCTTAGGATTAGGGAGACTCAGGCCTGGGGTGCCCCAGCCCTTAGGCTTTGGGAGCCCCAGGCCTGAGGCGCCCCAGGCATTAGGCTTTGGGAGTCCCTGGCCTGGGGTGCCCCAGCCCTTAGTCTTAGGGGCCAAGGCCAGGGTGCCCCAGCCCTTAGGCTTAGGGAGCCCCAGGCCTGAGGCGCCCCAGGCATTAGGCTTTGGGAGTCCCTGGCCTGGGGTGCCCCAGCCCTTAGTCTTAGGGAGACCCAGGCCTGGGCGCCCCAGCACTTAGGATAAGGGAGCCCCAGGTGGGCACCCCAGCCTTTAGGCTTAGGGAGCCCTAGGCCTTGGACTCCCTAACCCTTAGGATTAGGGAGCCCCAGGCCTGGGGTGCCCCAGCCCTTAGGCTTTGGGAGCCCCAGGCCTAGGGCGCCCCAGGCCTTAGGCTTTGGGAACCCAGGCCTGGGGCGGCCCAGCCCTTAGGCTTTGGGAGTCCCAGGTCTGGGGCGCCCCAGCCCTTAGGCTTTGGGAGCCCCAGGTCTGGGGCAACCCAGCCCTTAGCTTAGGGAGCCCCAGGCCTGTGGCGTCCCAGCCTTAAGGCTTTGAGAGCGCCAGGCCTGGCGCGCCCCAGCGCTTAGGCTTTGGGAGCCCCAGGCCTGGAGTGCCCCAGCACTTAGGATTTGGGACCCAATCCTGGGGCGCCACAGCCCTTAGGCTTAGGAAGCACCTGGCCAGGGGCGCCCCAGCACTTAGGCTTATGGAGCCTCAGGCTTGGGGCGCCCCAGCCCTTAGCTTTGGTAGCTCCAGGCCTGGGGCGCCCCAGCCCTTAGGCTTTGGGAGGCCCAGGCCTGGGGCGCCCCAGCCCTTAGGCTTTGGGAGCCCGAGGCCTGGGGCGCCCCAGCCCTTAGGCTTAGCGAGCCCCAGGCCATAGGCTTTGTGAGTCCCAGGCCTGGGGCGCCCCAGCCCTTAGGCTTAGGGAGCCCCAGGCCTGGGCGCCCCAGCACTTAGGATAAGGGAGCCCCAGGTGGGCGCCCCAGCCTTTAGGCTTAGGGAGCCCTAGGCCTTGGACTCCCCAGCCCTTAGGATTAGGGAGACCCAGGCCTGGGGTGCCCCAGCCCTTTGGCTTTGGGAACCCCAAGCCTAGGGCGCCCGAGCCCTTAGGCTTTGGGAACCCAGCCCTGGGGCGGCCCAGACCTTATGCTTTGGGAGTCCCAGGTCTGAGGCGCCCCAGCCCTTAGGCTTTGGGAGCCCCAGGTCTGGGGCAACCCAGCCCTTAGGCTTATGGAGCCCCAGGTCTGTGGCGCCCCAGGCCTTAGGCTTTGGGAGCCCCAGGCCAGGGGCGCCCCAGCCCTTAGGCTTAGGTAGCCCCATGCCTGGGGCGCCCCAGCGTTTAGGCTTTGGGAGCCCCAGGCCTGGTGTGCCCCATCCCTTTGGATTAGCGAGACCCAGGCCTGGGTCGCCCCAACCCTTAGGCTTAGGGAGCCCTAGGCCTGGGGCGCCCCAGCTCTTAGGCTTGGGAACCCTAGGCCTGGAGCGACCCAGCCCTTAGGCTTAGCGAACTCCAGGCCTGGGGAGCCCCAGCCTTTAGGTTTAAGGAGCCACAGGCCTGGCGTGCCCCAGACTTTAGTCTTAGGGAGCCCCAGTCCTGGGGCGCCACAGCCCTTAGTCTTAGGGAGTCCCAGGCCTTGGTCGCCCCATCCTTAGGCTTTGGGACCTAAGGCCTGGGGTGCCCCAGCCCTTAGGCTTTGGAACCCCAGTCCTGGGGCGCCCCAGCCCGTAGGCTATGGTAGCCCCGTGCCTGGTGCGCCCCAGCCCTTTGGCTTTGGGAACCCCAGGCTTGTTGCACCCCAGTCCTTCAGCTTAGGAAGCCCCAGGCTGGGGCGGCCCAACACTTAGGCTTAGCGAGCCCCAGGCCATAGGCTTTGTGAGTCCCAGGCCTGGGGCGCCCCAGCCCTTAGGCTTAGGGAGCCCCAGGCCTGGGCGCCCCAGAACTTAGGATAAGGGAGCCCTAGGTGGGCGCCCCAGCCTTTAGGCTTAGGGAGCCCTAGGCCGTGGACTCCCCAGCCGTTAGGATTAGGCAGACCCAGGCCTGGGGCGGCCCAGCTCTTAGGCTTTGGGAGTCCCAGGTCTTGGGCGCCCCAGCCCATAGGCTTTGGGAGCCCCAGGCCTGGAGTGCCCCAGCCCTTAGGATTTGGGACCCCAGTCCTGGGGCGCCACAGCCCTTAGGCTTAGGGAGCACCTGGCCAGGGGCGCCCCAGCACTTAGGCTTAGGGAGCCCCAGGCCTGGGGCGCCCCAGCCCTTAGGCTTCGGGAGCCCCAGGCCTGGGCACCCCAGCCATTAGTCTTAGGGAGCCCCAGGCCTGTGGCGCCCCAGCCTTTAGGCTTTGAGTGCGCCAGGCCTGGGGCGCCCCAGCATTAGGATTTGGGGCCCCCCAGCCCTTAGGCTTTGGTAGCCCCATGCCTGGGGCGCCCCAGCGTTTAGGCTTTGGGAGCCCCTGGCCTGGGGCGCCCCATCCCTTTGGATTAGCGAACCCAGGCCTGGGGCGCCCCAACCCTTAGGCTTAGGGAGCCCTAGGCCTGGGGCGCCCCAGCCCTTAGGCTTGGGAACCCTAGGCCTGGAGCGACCCAGTCCTTAGGCTTAGCGAACTCCAGGCCTGGGGAGCCCCAGCCTTTAGGCTTAAGGAGCCCCAGGCCTGGAGTGCCCCAGACTTTAGCCTTAGAGAGCCCCAGTCCTGGGGCGCCACAGCCCTTAGTCTTAGGGAGGCCCAGGCCTTGGTCGCCCCATCCTTAGGCTTTGGGACCTAAGGCCTGGGGTGCCCCAGCCCTTATGCTTTGGGAGCCCCAAGCCTAGGGCGCCCGAGCCCTTAGGCTTAGCGAGCCCCAGGCCATAGGCTTTGGGAGTCCCAGGCCTGGGGCGCCCCAGCCCTTAGATTTAGGGAGCCCCAGGCCTGGGCGCCCCAGCACTTAGGATAAGGGAGCCCCAAGTGGGCGCCCCTGCCTTTAGGCTTAGGGAGCCCTAGGCCTTGGACTCCCCAGGCCTTAGGATTAGGGAGACCCAGGCCTGGGGTGCCCCAGCCCTTAGGCTTTGGGAGCCCCAAGCCTAGGGCGCCCGAGCCCTTAGGCTTTGGGAACCCAGCCCTGGGGCGGCCCAGACCTTAGGCTTTGGGAGTCCCAGGTCTGAGGCTCCCCAGCCCTTAGGCTTTGGGAGCCCCAGGCCAGGGGCACCCCAGCCCTTAGGCTTTGGTTGCCCCATGCCTGGGGCGCCCCAGCGTTTGGGCTTTGGGAGCCCCAGGCCAGGGGCGCCCCATCCCTTTGGATTAGCGAGACCCAGGCCTGGGGCGCCCCAACCCTTAGGCTTAGGGAGCCCTAGGCCTGGGGTGCCCCAGCCCTTAGGCTTGGGAACCCTAGGCCTGGAGCGACCCAGCCCTTAGGCTTAGCGAACTCCAGGTCTGGGGAGCCCCAGCCTTTAGGCTTAAGGAGCCCCAGGCCTGGAGTGCCCCAGACTTTAGTCTTAGGGAGCCACAGTCCTGGGGCGCCACAGCCCTTAGTCTTAGGGAGGCCCAGGCCTTGGTCGCCCCATCCTTAGGCTTTGGGACCTAAGGCCTGGGGTGCCCCAGCCCTTAGGCTTTGGGAGCCCCAAGCCTAGGGCGCCTGAGCCCTTAGGCTTAGCGAGCCCCAGGCCATAGGCTTTGGGCGTCCCAGGCCTGGGGCGCCCCAGCCCTTAGGCTTAGGGAGCCCCAGGCCTGGGCGCCCCAGCACTTAGGATAAGGGAGCCCCAGGTGTGCGCCCCAGCCTTAAGCTTAGGGTGCCCCAAGCCCGTGACACCCCAGCCTTTAGGCTTAGGGAGCCCCAGGTCTGTGGCGCCCCAGCCTTTAGGCTTTGAGAGCGCCAGGCCTGGCACGCCCCAGCGCTTAGGCTTTGGGAGCCCTAGACTTGGAGTGCCCCAACACTTAGGATTTGGGACCCCAATCCTGGGGCGCCACAGCCCTTAGGCTTGGGAAGCACCTGGCCAGGGGCGCCCCAGCACTTAGGCTTAGGGAGCCCTAGGCCTGGGGCGCCCCAGCCCTTAGGCTTTGGGAGGCCCAGGCCTGGGGCGCCCCAGCCCTTAGGGTTTGGGAGCCCCAGGCCTGGGGCGCCCCAGCCCTTAGGTTTAGCGAGCCCCAGGCCTTAGGCTTTGGGAACCCTAGGCCTGGGGCACCCCAGCCCTTAGGCTTCGGGAGCCAAGTCTTGGGGTGCCCCAGCCTTTAGACTTATGGAGCCCAAGGCCTGGGGCGCCCCAGGCCATAAGCTTTGGGAGTCCAAGGCCTGGGGGGCCCCAGCACTTAGGCTTAGGGAGTCCCAGGCCTGGGCGCCCCAGCACTTAGGATAAGGGAGCCCCAGTCCTGGGGCGCCCCAGCCCGTAGGCTTTTGTTGCCGAAGGCTGGGGCGCCCCAGCCCTTAGGCTTAGGGAGTCCCAGGCCCGGGGCGTCTCGGTCCTTATGCTTTGGGAACCCCAGGCCCGGGGTGCCCCAGCCTTAGGCTTAGGGTGCCCAAGCCCATGGCACCCCAGCCCTTAGGCTTTGGGAGACCCAGGCCTGAGGTGCCCTAGCTCTTAGGCTTAGGGAGCCCCAGGCCCAGGGCGCCCCAGCCCTTAGGATTTGGGAACCTCAGGCCTGGGGCGCCAGAGCCCTTAGGCTTTGGGAGCCGCAGGTGTGAGGGCCCCTTTCCCTTAGATTTTGGGAGCCACAGGCCTGGGGCGCCCCAACCCTTAGGATAAGGGAGGACCTGGCCGGTGTTGCCCCAGCCCTTTGGATTTGGGAGCCCCAGGCATGGGGCGCCCCAGCCCTTAGGCTTTGGGGGCCCCATGCCTGGGGCGCCCCAGCCCTTAGGCTTAGCGAGCCCCAGGCCTTAGGCTTTGGGAACCCTAGGCCTGGGGCGCCCCAGCCCTTAGGCTTTGGGAGCTGCGTGCCTGGGGCGCCGCAGCTCTTAGGCTTTGGGAGCCCCAGGCCCGGGGCGCCCCAACACTTAGGCTTAGGGAGCCCAGGCTTGGAGCGCCCCAGACTTTAGTCTTAGGGAGCCCCAGTCCTGGGGCGCCATAGCCCTTAGTCTTAGGGAGGCCCAGGCCGGGGTCGCCCCATCCCTTAATCTTTGGGACATAAGGCCTGGGGTGCCCCATCCCTTAGGCTTTGGAACCCCAGTCCTGGGGCGCCCCAGCCCGTAGGCTTTGGTAGCCCCAGGCTGGGGCGCCCCAGCCCTTAGGCTTAGGGCGTCCCAGGCCCGTGGCGCCCCAGCCCTTAGCATTTGGTAGCTCCAGGCCTGGGGCGCCCCAGACCTTAGGATTTGGGAGCCCCAGGCCTGGGGCACCCCAGCCCTTAGGCTTTGGGAGCCCCAGGCCTGGGGCACCCCAGCCCTTAGGCTTTGGGAGCCCCAGGCCTGGGGCGCCCCAGCCCTTAGGCTTAGTGAGCCCCAGGCCTTAGGCTTTGGGAACCCTAGGCCTGGGGCGCCGCATCCCTTAAGCTTTGGGACATAAGGCCTGGGGTTCCCCTGCCCTTAGGCTTTGGAACCCCAGTCCTGGGGCGCCCAGCCCGTAGGCTTTGGTAAACCAGGCTAGGGCGCCCTAGCCCTTAGGCTTAGGGCGTCCCAGGCCCGTGGCGCCACAGCCCTTAGGCTTTGGTAGCTCCAGGCCTGGGGCGCCCCAGCCCTTAGGATTTGGGAGCCCCAGGCCTGGGGCGCCCCAACCCTCAGGCTTAGCGAGCCCCAGGCCTTAGGCTTTGGGAACCCTAGGCCTGGGGCGCCCCAGCTCTTTGGCTTTGGGAGCCCCAGGCTTGTTGCGCCCCAGTCCTTAGGCTTAGGAAGCCCCAGGCCCGGGGTGCCCCAACACGTAGGCTTAGGGAGCCCCTGGCTTGGGAGATTTTAGGCTTAGGGAGCCCCAGGCCTGGGGCGCCACAGCCCTTAGGCTGTGGGAGACCCAGGCCTGGGGAGCCCCAGTCCTTAGTCTTTGGGAGACCCAGGCCTGGGGCGCCCCAGCCCTTAGGCTTCGGGAGCCAAGTCTTGGGGTGCCCCAGCCCTTAGACTTAGGGAGCCCAAGGCCTGGGGCGCCCCAGCCTTTAGGCTTAGGGAGCTCCAGGCCTGGGCACCCCAGCACTTCGGATAAGGCAGCCCCAGGTGGGACCCCCAGCTTTTAGGCTTAGGGAGCCCTAGGAATTGGACTCCCCAGCCCTTAGGATTAGGGAGTCCCAGGCCTGGTGTGCCCCAGCCCTTAGGCTTTGGGAACCCAGGCATGGGGCAGCCCAGCCCTTAGGCTTTGGGAGCCCCAGGTCTGGGACACCCCAGCCCTTAGGCTTTGGCAGCCCCAGGCCTGGAGAGCCTCGGCCATTAGTCTTTGGGATTCCCAGGCCTGGAGCGCCCCAGCACTTAGGCTTTTGGAGCCCCATGCCTGGGGTGCCCCAGCCCTTAGGCTTAGGGTGCCCCAGGCATGGGGCGCCCCAGGCCTTAGGCCTTGGGAGCCCCAGGCCTGGGGCGCCCCAGCCCTTAGGCTTAGGGAGCCGCAGGTCTGGGGGCCGCTTTCCCTTAGGTTTTGGGAGCCCTAGGCCTGGGGCGCCCCAGCCCTTATGCTTAGGGAGGAACTGGCCTGTGTCGCCCCAGCACTTAGGTTTGGGACCCCAGGCCTGGGGCGCCCCAGCACTTAGGCTTTGGAACACCAGACTTGGGGCGCCCCAGCCCTTAGGCTTAGGGAGCCGAAGGCATGGGGAGCCCCAGCCCTTAGGCTTAGGGAGCCCTTGGCCTGGGTTGCCCCAGCCCTTAGGCTTTGGAACCCCAGGCCTGTGGCGCCTCAGCCCTTAGACTTAGGGAGCCCCAGGCCTGGGGCGCCCCAACCCTTAGAATAAGGGAGGACCTGGCCTGTGTCGCCCCAGCCCTTTGGATTTGGGAGCCCCAGGCATGGGGCGCCCCAGCCCTTAGGCTTTGGGGGCCCCATGCCTGGGGCGCCCCAGCCCTTAGGCTTAGCGAGCCCCAGGCCTTAGGCTTTGGGAACCCTGGGCCTGGGGCGCCCCAGCCCTTAGGCTTTGGGAGCCACGTGCCTGGGGCGCCGCAGCTCTTAGGCTTTGGGAGCCCCAGGCCCGGGGCGCCCCAACACTTAGGCTTAGGGATCCCAGGCTTGAAGCGCCCCAGACTTTAGTCTTAGGGAGCCCCAGTCCTGGGGCGCCATAGCCCTTAGTCTTAGGGAGGCCCAGGCCGGGGTCTGCCCATCCCTTAATCTTTGGGACATAAGGCCTGGGGTGCCCCATCCCTTAGGCTTTGGAACCCCAGTCCTGGGGCGCCCCAGCCCGTAGGCTTTGGTAGCCCCAGGCTGGGGCGCCCCAGCCCTTAGGCTTAGGGCGTCCCAGGCCCGTGGCGCCCCAGCCCTTAGCATTTGGTAGCTCCAGGCCTGGGGCGCCCCAGACCTTAGGATTTGGGAGCCCCAGGCCTGGGGCGTCCCAGCCCTTAGGCTTTGGGAGCCCCAGGCCTGGCGCGCCCCAGCCCTTAGGCTTAGTGAGCCCCAGGCCGTATGCTTTGGGAACCCTAGGCCTGGGGCGCCCCAGCCCTTAGGCTTTGGGAGCCCCGTGCCTGGGGCGCCCCAGCCCTTAGGCTTTGGGAGCCCCAGGCCTGGGGCGCCCCAGCCCTTAGGCTTAGCGAGCTCCAGGCATTAGGCTTTGGGAACCCTAGGCCTGGGTCGCCCCATCCCTTAAGCTTAGGGACATAAGGCCTGGGGTTCCCCTGCCCTTAGGCTTTGGAACCCCAGTCCTGGGGCGCCCAGCCCGTAGGCTTTGGTAAACCAGGCTGGGGCGCCCTAGCCCTTAGGCTTAGGGCGTCCCAGGCCCGTGGCGCCCCAGCCCTTAGGCTTTGGTAGCTCCAGGCCTGGGGCGCCCCAGCCCTTAGGATTTGGGAGCCCCAGTCCTGGGGCGCCCCAGCCCTTAGGCTTTGGGAGCCCCAGGCCTGGGGCGCCCCAACCCTCAGGCTTAGCGAGCCCCAGGCCTTAGGCTTTGGGAACCCTAGGCCTGGGGCGCCCCAGCCTTTTGGCTTTGGGAGCCCCAGGCTTGTTGCGCCCCAGTCCTTAGGCTTAGGAAGCCCCAGGCCCGGGGTGCCCCAACACGTAGGCTTAGGGAGCCCCTGGCTTGGGAGACTTTAGGCTTAGGGAGCCCCAGGCCTGGGGCACCACAGCCCTTAGGCTGTGGGAGACCCAGGCCTGGGGAGCCCCAGTCCTTAGTCTTTGGGAGACCCAGGCCTGGGGCGCCCCAGCCCTTAGGTTTTGGGAGCCAAGTCTTGGGGTGCCCCAGCCCTTAGACTTAGGGAGCCCAAGTCCTTGGGCGCCCCAGCCTTTAGGCTTAGGGAGCCCCAGGCCTGGGCACCCCAGCACTTCGGATAAGGCAGCCCCAGGTGGGACCCCCAGCCTTTAGGCTTAGGGAGCCCTAGGCCTTGGACTCCCCAGCCCTTAGGATTAGGGAGCCCCAGGCCTAGGGCGCCCCAGCCCTTAGGCTTTGGGAACCCAGCCATGGGGCGGCCCAGCCCTTAGGCTCTGGGAGTCCCAGGTCTGAGGCGCCCCAGCCCTTAGGCTTTGGGAGCCCCAGGTCTGGGACACCCCAGCCCTTAGGCTTTGGCAGCCCCAGGCCTGGAGAGCCTCAGCCCTTAGTCTTTGGGATTCCCAGGCCTGGAGCACCCCAGCACTTAGGCTTTTGGAGCCCCATGCCTGGGGTGCCCCAGCCCTTAGGCTTAGGGAGCCCCAGGCCTGGGGCGCCCCAGCCCTTAGGCTTAGGGAGCCGCAGGTCTGGGGGCCGCTTTCCCTTAGGTTTTGGGAGCCCTAGGCCTGGGGCGCCCCAGCCCTTAGGCTTAGTGAGGACCTGGCCTGTGTCGCCCCAGCACTTAGGTTTGGGACCCCAGGCCTGGGGCGCCCCAGCACTTAGGATTTGGAACACCAGGCTTGGGGCGCCCCAGCCCTTAGGCTTAGGGAGCCGAAGGCATGGGGAGCACCAGCCCTTAGGCTTAGGGAGCCCTTCGCCTGGGTTGCCCCAGCCCTTAGGCTTTGGAACCCCAGGCCTGGGGGGCCTCAGCCCTTAGACTTAGGGAGCCCCAGGCCTGGGGCACCCCAGCCCGTTGGCTTAGGGCGCACAAGGCCTGGGGCGCCCCAGCCCTTATTCTTAGAGAACCCCAGGCCTGTGGCGCCCCAGCCCATTGGCTAATGAGCCCCTGCTTGGGGCGCCCCAGCCCTTAGCCTTAGGAGCCCCCGGCCTGGGACGCCCAGCCCTTAGGCTTAGGGAGCCCCCGGCCTGGAGCACCCCATCCCTTAGGCTTAGGGAGCCCCAAGCCGGGGGCACCCCAGACCTTAGGCTAAGGGAGCCCTAGGCCTGGGGTGACCCAGCCCTTAGGCTTAGGGAGGCCGAGGCCGGGGACGCCCCATCACTTAGGCTTAGCGAGACTCAGGCCTGGGGCGCCCCAACCCTTAGGCTTAGGGAGCCCCAGGCCTGGGGCACCCCAGCCCTTAGGTTTGGGAACCCTAGGCCTGCGGCGACCCAGCCCTTAGGCTTAGCGAGCTCCAGGCCTGGGGAGCCCAAGCCTTTAGGCTTAGGGAGCCCCAGGCCTGGGGAACCCCAGCCCTTAGGCTTTGGGAGCCCCAGGCCTGGGGAGCCCCAGCCCTTAGGCTTATGGAGCCCTAGGCCAGGGGCTCCCCAGCCCTTATTCATTGGGACCCCTAAGCCTCGGGCGCTCAGGCCCTTAGGATTTGGGAGCCCCAGGCCTCGGGCGCCCGAGCCCTTAGGCTTTTTGAGCCCCAGGTCTGGGGCGCCCCTTTCCCTTCGGTTTTGGGAGCCCCAGTCCTGTGGCGCCACAGCCCTTAGTCTTAGGGAGGCCCAGGCCTGGGGCGTCCCAGCCCTTAGGCTTTGGAACCCCAGTCCTGGGGCGCCCCAGCCCGTAGGCTTTGGTAGCCCCAGGCTGGGGCACCCCAGCCCATAGGCTTAGGGAGTCCCAGGCTCGGGGCGCCCCGGCACTTAGGCTTTGGTAGCCCCAGGCTGGGGCGCCCCAGCCCTTAGGTTTGGGAGTCCCAGGTCCGGGGTTCCCCAGCCCTTAGGCTTTGGGAGCCCCGGGCCCGGGGCGCCCCAACCATTAGGATTTTGAGCCTCAGGCCTGGGGCACCCGAGCCCTTAGGATTTGGGAGATGCCGGTCTGGGCGCCCTTTTCCCTTAGGTTTTGGGAGCCCCAGGCCTGGGGCGCCCCAACCATTAGGATAAGGGAGGACTGGGCCTGTGTCGCCCCAGCCCTTTGGTTTTGGGAGCCCCAGGCCTGGGGGCCCCAGCCCTTAGGCTTTGGGAGCCCCGTGCCAGGGGTGCCGCAGCTCTTAAGCTTTGGGAGCTCCAGGCTTGTGGCGCCCCAGTCCTTAGGCTTAGGAAGCCCCAAGCCTGGGGCGCCCCAACACTTAGTCTTAGGGAGCCACAGGCCCAGGGCTTCCCAGCCCTTGGGCTTTGGGAGCCCCTGGGCCTGAGGCGCCCCAGTCCTTAGGCTTAGGGAGCCAAGGCCTGCAGCGCCCCAGACTTTAGTCTTAGGGAGCCCCAGTCCTGGGCGCCACAGCCCTTAGTCTTAGGGAGGCCCAGGCCTTGGTTGCCCCATGCCTTAGGCTTTGGGACCTAAGGCCTGGGGTGCCCCAGCCCTTAGGCTTTGGAATCCCAGTCCTGGGGCGCCCCAGCCCGTAGGCTTTGGTAGCCCCAGGCTGGGTCGCCCCAGCCCTTAGGCTTTGGCAGCCCCGTGCCTGGGGCGCCCCAGCTCTTTGGCTTTGGGAGACCCAGGCTTGTTGCGCCCCAGTTCTGAGGCATAGGAAGGCCCAGGCCCGGGGCGCCCCAACACTTAGGCTTAGGGAGGCCCAGTCTTGGGGCGCCCCAGCCTTTAGGCTTAGGGAGCCCCAGGCCTGGGGCGCCCTAGCCCTTAGGCTTAGGGAGCCAAGGCCTGGGGCGCCCAGCCCATAGGCTTAGGGAGCCCCAGGCCTGGGGCGCCCCTGGCCTTAGGCTTTGGGAGTCCCAGGCCTGGGGCGCCCCAGCCCTTAGGCTTAGGGAGCCCCAGGCCTGGGGCGCCCCAGCCCTTATGCTTTGGGAGCCCCAGGCCTGGGGCAGCGAGCCTCAGGCCTTAGGCTTTGGGAACCCTAGGCCTGGGGCGCCCCAGCCCTTATGCTTTGGCAGCCCCAGGCCTGGGGCGCCCCAGCCCTTAGGTTTAGCGAGCCCCAGGCCTTAGGCTTTGGCAACCCTAGGCCTGGGGCGCCCCAGCCCTTAGGCTTTGGGAGCCCCAGGCTTGTGGCGCCCCAGTCCTTAGGCTTAGGAAGCCCCAGTCCTGGGGCGCCCCAGCCCTTAGGCTTAGCGAGCCCATGCCTGGAGTGCCCCAGACTTTAGTATTAGGGAGCCCCAGTCCTGGGGCGCCACAGCCCTTAGTCTTAGGGAGGCCCAGGCCTTGGTCGCCCCATCCCTTAGGCTTTGGGACCTAAGGCCTGGGGCGCCCCAACCCTTAGGCTTAGGGAGCCCCAGGTCTGGGGCGCCCCAGCCCTTAGGCATGGGAACCCTAGGCCTGGAGCGACCCAGCCCTTAGGCTTAGCGAACTCCAGGCCTGGGGAGCCCAAGCCTTTAGGCTTAGGGAGCCCAAGGCCTGGGGAACCCCAGCCCTTAGACTTTGGGAGCCCCAGGCCTGGGGCGCCCCAGCCCTTAGGCTTATGGAGCCCTAGGCCAGGGCCTCACCAGCCCTTAGGCATTGGGAGCCCTAGGCCTGGGGTGCTCAGGCCCTTAGGATTTGGGAGCCCCAGGCCTCGGGTGCCCGAGCCCTTAGGCTTTTTGAGCCCCAGGTCTGGGGCGCCCCTTTCCCTTCGGTTTTGGGAGCCCAAGTCCTGGGGCACCACAGCCCTTAGTCTTAGGGAGGCCCAGGCCTGGGGCGCCCCAGCACTTAGGCTTTGGAACCCCAGTCCTGGGGCGCCCCAGCCCGTAGGCTTTTGTGGCCGAAGGCTGGGGCGCCCCAGCCCTTAAGCTTAGGGAGTCCCAGGCCTGGGGCGTCTCGGCCCTTAGGCTTTGGGAGCCCCAGGCCCGGGGTGCCCCAGCCTTAGGCTTAGGGTGCCCAAGCCCGTGGCACCCCAGCCCTTAGGCTTTGGGAGCCCAAGGCCTGAGGTGCCCTAGCTCTTAGGCTTAGGGAGCCCCAGGCCCGGGGCGCCCCAGCCTTTAGGTTTTGGGAGCCTCAGGCCTGGGGCGCCAGAGCCCTTAGGCTTTGGGAGCCGCAGGTGTGGGGGCCCCTTTCCCTTTGGTTTTGGGAGCCCCAGGCCTGGGGCGCCCCAACCCTTAGGATAAGGGAGGACCTGGCCTGTGTCGCCCCAGCCCTTTGGATTTGGGAGCCCCAGGCATGGGGCGCCCCAGCCCTTAGGCTTTGGGGGCCCCATGCCTGGGGCGCCCCAGCCCTTAGGCTTAGCGAGCCCCAGGCCTTAGGCTTTGGGAACCCTAGGCCTGGGGCGCCCCAGCCCTTAGGCTTTGGGAGTCACGTGCCTGGGGCGCCGCAGCTCTTAGGCTTTGGGAGCCCCAGGCCCGGGGCGCCCCAACACATAGGCTTAGGGAGCCCAGGCTTGGAGCGCCCCAGACTTTAGTCTTAGGGAGCCCCAGTCCTGGGGCGCCATAGCCCTTAGTCTTAGGGAGGCCCAGGCCGGGGTCGCCCCATCCCTTAATCTTTGGGACATAACCCTGGGGTGCCCCATCCCTTAGGCTTTGGATCCCCAGTCCTGGGGCGCCCCAGCCCGTAGGCTTTGGTAGCCCCAGGCTGGGGCGCCCCAGCCCTTAGGCTTAGGGCATCCCAGGCCCGTTGCGCCCCATCCCTTAGCATTTGGTAGCTCCAGGCCTGGGTTGCCCCAGACCTTAGGATTTGGGAGCCCCAGGCCTGGGGCGCCCCAGCCCTTAGGCTTTGGGAGCCCCAGGCCTGGCGCGCCCCAGCCCTTAGGCTTAGTGAGCCCCAGGCCTTAGGCTTTGGGAACCCTAGGCCTGGGGCGCCCCAGCCCTTAGGCTTTGGGAGCCCCGTGCCTGGGGTGCCCCAGCCCTTAGGCTTTGGGAGCCCCAGGCCTGGGGCGCCCCAGCCCTTAGGCTTAGCTAGCTCCAGGCATTAGGCTTTGGGAACCCTAGGCCTGGGTCGCCCCATCCCTTAAGCTTTGGGACATAAGTCCTGGGGTTCCCCTGCCCTTAGGCTTTGGAACCCCAGTCCTGTGGCGCCCCAGCCCGTAGGCTTTGGTAAACCAGGCTGGGGCGCCCTAGCCCTTAGGCTTAGGGCGTCCCAGGCCCGTGGCTTCCCAGCCCTTAGGCTTTGGTAGCTCCAGGCCTGGGGCGCCCCAGCCCTTAGGATTTGGGAGCCCCAGGCCTGGGGCGCCCCAGCCCTTTGGCTTTGGGAGCCCCAGGCTAGTTGCGCCCCAGTCCTTAGGCTTAGGAAGCCCCAGGCCCGGGGCGCCCCAACACGTAGGCTTAGGGAGCCCCTGGCTTGGGAGACTTTAGGCTTAGGGAGCCCCAGGCCTGGGGCGCCACAGCCCTTAGGCTGTGGGAGGCCCAGGCCTGGGGAGCCCCAGTCCTTAGTCTTTGGGAGACCCAGGCCTGGGGCGCCCCAGCCCTTAAGCTTCGGGAGCCAAGTCTTGGGGTGCCCCAGCCCTTAGACTTAGGGAGCCCAAGGCCTGGGGCGCCCCAGCCTTTAGGCTTAGGGAGCCCCAGGCCTGGGCACCCCAGCACTTCGGATAAGGCAGCCCCAGGTGGGCCCCCCAGCCTTTAGGCTTAGGGAGCCCTAGGATTTGGAATCCCCAGCCCTTAGGATTAAGGAGCCCCAGGCCTGGTGTGCCCCAGCCCTTAGGCTTTGGGAGCCCCAGGCCTAGGGCGCCCCAGCCCTTAGGCTTTGGGAACCCAGCCATGGGGCGGCCCAGCCCTTAGGCTTTGGCAGCCCCAGGCCTGGAGAGCCTCAGCCCTTAGTCTTTGGGATTCCCAGGTTTGGAGCGCCCCAGCACTTAGGCTTTTGGAGCCCCATGCCTGGGGTGCCCCAGCCCTTAGGCTTAGGGTGCCCCAGGCATGGGACGCCCCTGGCCTTAGGCCTTGGGAGCCCCAGGCCTGGGGCGCCCCAGCCCTTAGGCTTAGGGAGCCGCAGGTCTGGGGGCCGCTTTCCCTTAGGTTTTGGGAGCCCTAGGCCTGGGGCGCCCCAGCCCTTAGGCTTAGGGAGGACCTGGCCTGTGTCGCCCCAGCACTTAGGTTTGGGACCCCAGGCCTGGGGCGCCCCAGCACTTAGGCTTTGGAACACCAGGCTTGGGGCGCCCCAGCCCTTAGGCTTAGGGAGCCGAAGGCATGGGGAGCCCCAGCCCTTAGGCTTAGGGAGCCCTTGGCCTGGGTTGCCCCAGCCCTTAGGCTTTGGAACCCCAGGCCTGGGGGGCCTCAGCCCTTACACTTAGGGAGCCCCAGGCCTGGGGCACCCCAGCCCGTAGGCTTAGGGCGCACAAGGCCTGGGGCGCCCCAGCCCTTATTCTTAGAGAACCCCAGGCCTGTGGCGCCCCAGCCCATTGGCTAATGAGCCCCTGCTTGGGGCGCCCCAGCCCTTAGCCTTAGGAGCCCCCGGCCTGGGACGCCCCAGCCCTTAGGCTTAGGGAGCGCCCGGCCTGGAGCACCCCATCCCTTAGGCTTAGGGAGCCCCAAGCCGGGGGCACCCCAGACCTTAGGCTAAGGGAGCCCTAGGCCTGGGGAGACCCTGCCCTTAGGCTTAGGGAGGCCGAGGCCGGGGACGCCCCATCACTTAGGCTTAGCGAGACTCAGGCCTGGGGCGCCCCAACCCTTAGGCTTAGGGAGCCCCAGGCCTGGGGCACCCCAGCCCTTAGGTTTGGGAACCCTAGGCCTGCGGCGACCCAGCCCTTAGGCTTAGCGAGCTCCAGGCCTGGGGAGCCCAAGCCTTTAGGCTTAGGGAGCCCCAGGCCTGGGGAACCCCAGCCCTTAGGCTTTGGGAGCCCCAGGCCTGGGGAGCCCCAGCCCTTAGGCTTATGGAGCTCTAGGCCAGGGGCTCCCCAGCCCTTATTCATTGGGAGCCCTAGGCCTGGGGCGCTCAGGCCCTTAGGATTTGGGAGCCCCAGGCCTCGGGCGCCCGAGCCCTTAGGCTTTTTGAGCCCCAGGTCTGGGGCGCTCCTTTCCCTTCGGTTTTGGGAGCCCCAGGCCCGGGTCGCCCCAACCATTAGGATTTTGAGCCTCAGGCCTGGGGCGCCAGAGCCCTTAGGATTTGGGAGACGCCGGTCTGGGGGCCCTTTTCCCTTAGGTTTTGGGAGCCCCAGGCCTGGGGCGCCCCAACCATTAGGATAAGGGAGGACCTGGACTGTGTCGCCCCAGCCCTTTGGTTTTGGGAGCCCCAGGCCTGGGGCGCCCCAGCCCTTAGGCTTTGGGAGCCCCGTGCCAGGGGTGCCGCAGCTCTTAGGCTTTGGGAGCCCCAGGCTTGTGGCGCCCCAGTCCTTAGGCTTAGGAAGCCCCAGGCCTGGAGCGCCCCAACACTTAGGCTTAGGGAGCCACAGGCCCAGGCCTTCCCAGCCCTTTGGCTTTGGGAGCCCCTGGGCCTGAGGCGCCCCAGACCTTAGGCTTAGGGAGCCAAGGCCTGCAGCGCCCCAGACTTTAGTCTTAGGGAGCCCCAGTCCTGGGGCGCCACATCCCTTAGTCTTAGGGAGGCCCATGCCTTGGTTGCCCCATGCCTTAGTCTTTGGGACCTAAGGCCTGGGGTGCCCCAGCCCTTAGGCTTTGGAACCCCAGTCCTGGGGCGCCCCAGCCCGTAGGCTTTGGTAGCCCCAGGCTGGGTCGCCCCAGCCCTTAGCCTTTGGCAGCCCCGTGCCTGGGGTGCCCCAGCCCTTTGGCTTTGGGAGCCCCAGGCTTGTTGCGCCCCAGTTCTTAGGCTTAGGAAGGCCCAGGCCCGGGGCGCCCCAACACTTAGGCTTAGGGAGGCCCAGTTTTGGGGCGCCCCAGCCTTTGGGCTTAGGGAGCCCCAGGCCTGGGGCGCCCCTGGCCATAGGCTTAGGGAGCCCCAGGCCTGGGGCGCCCCTGGCCTAAAGCTTTGGGAGTCCCAGGCCTGGGGCGCCCCAGCCCTTAGGCTTAGGGAGCCCAGGCCTGGAGTGCCCGAGACTTTAGTCTTAGGGAGCCCCAGTCCTGGGGCGCCACAGCCCTTAGTCTTAGGGAGGCCCAGGCCTTGGTCGCCCCATCATTTAGGCTTTGGGACCTAAGGCCTGGGGTGCCCCAGCCCTTAGGCTTTGGAACCCCAGTCCTGGGGCGCCGCAGCCCGTAGGCTTTGGTAGCCCCGTGCCTGGGGCGCCGCAGCCCGTAGGCTTTGGTAGCCCCGTGCCTGGGGCGCCCCAGCCCTTTGGCTTTGGGAGCCCCAGGCTTGTTGCGCTCCAGTCCTTAGACTTAGGAAGCCCCAGGCCCGGAGCGCCCCAACACTTAGGCTTGGGGCGCCCCAGCCCTTAGGCTTAGGGAGCCACAGGCCTGGGCGCCCCAGCACTTAGGATAAGGGAGCCCCAGGTGGGCGCCCCAGCCTTTAGGCTTAGAGAGCCCTAGGCCGTGGACTCCCCAGCCCTTAGGATTAGGGAGACCCAGGCCTGGGCTGCCCCAGCCCTTAGGCTTTGAGAGCCCCAGGCCTAGGGCGCCCCAGCCCTTAGGCTTTGGGAACCCAAGCCTGGGGCTGCCCAGTCCTTAGGCTTTGGGAGTCCCAGGTTGGGGCGCCCCAGCCCTTAGGCTTTGGGAGCCCCAAGTCTGGGGCAACCCAGCCCTTAGGCTTAGGGAGCCCCAGGCCTGTGGCGCCCCAGCCTTTAGGTTTTGAGAGCGCCAGGCCTGGCGCGCCCCAGCCCATAGGCTTTGGGAGCCCCAGGCCTGGAGTGCCCCAGCCCTTAGGATTTGGGACTCCTGTCCTGGGGCGCCCCAGCCCTTAGGCTTCGGGAGCCCCAGACCTGGGGCGCCCTAGCCCTTAGTCTTAGAGAGCCCCAGGCCTGTGGTGCCCCAGCCTTTAGGCTTTGAGAGCGCCAGGCCTGGGGAGCCCCAGCATTAGGATTTGGGACCCTAGTCCTGGGGCGCCATAGCCCTTAGGCTTAGGGAGCACCTGGCCAGGGGCCCCCAGCACTTAGGCTTAGGGAGCTCCAGGCCTGGGCGTCCCAGCCCTTAGGCGAAGGGAGCCCCAGGCCCGGGGCTCCCCAGCCCTTAGGCTTTGGAGCCCCAGGCCTGGGCTGCCCCAGCCCTTAGGCTTAGGGAGCCCCAGGCTCGTGGCTCTCCAGCCCTTAGGCTTTGGGAGCCCCAGGCCCGGGGCGTTTCGGCCCTTAGGCTTTGGGAGCCCCAGGCCCGGGGTGCCCCAGCCTTAGGCTTAGGGTGCCCAAGCCCGTGGCACCCCAGCCCTTAGGCTTTGGGAGGCCCAGGCCTGAGGTGCCCTAGCTCTTAGGCTTAGGGAGCCCCAGGCCCGGGGCGCCCCAGCCCTTAGGATTTGGGAGCCTCAGGCCTGGGGCGCCAGAGCCCTTAGGCTTTGGGAGCCGCAGGTGTGGGGGCCCCTTTCCCTTTGGTTTTGGGAGCCCCAGGCCTGGGGCGCCCCAACCCTTAGGATAAGGGAGGACCTGGCCTGTGTCGCCCCAGCCCTTTGGATTTGGGAGCCCCAGGCATGGGGCGCCCCAGCCCTTAGGCTTTGGGGGCCCCATGCCTGGGGCGCCCCAGCCCTTAGGCTTAGCGAGCCCCAGGCCTTAGGCTTTGGGAACCCTAGGCCTGGGGCGCCCCAGCCGTTAGGCTTTGGGAGCCGCGTGCCTGGGGCGCCGCAGCTCTTAGGCTTTGGGAGCCCCAGGCCCGGGGCACCCCAACACTTAGGCTTAGGGAGCCCAGGCTTGGAGCGCCCCAGACTTTAGTCTTAGGGAGCCCCAGTCCTGGGGCGCCATAGCCCTTAGTCTTAGGGAGGCCCCGGCCGGGGTCGCCCCATCCCTTAATCTTTGGGACATAAGGCCTGGGGTGCCCCATCCCTTAGGCTTTGGAACCCCAGTCCTGGGGCGCCCCAGCCCGTAGGCTTTGGTAGCCCCAGGCTGGGGCGCCCCAGCCCTTAGGCTTAGGGCGTCCCAGGCCCGTGGCACCCCAGCCCTTAGCATTTGGTAGCTCCAGGCCTGGGGCGCCCCAGACCTTAGGATTTGGGAGCCCCAGGCCTGGGGCACCCCAGCCCTTAGGCTTTGGGAGCCCCAGGCCTGGCGCGCCCCAGCCCTTAGGCTTAGTGAGCCCCAGGCCTTAGGCTTTGGGAACCCTAGGCCTGGGGCGCCCCAGCCCTTAGGCTTTGGGAGCCCCGTGCCTGGGGCGCCCCAGCCCTTAGGCTTAGCGAGCTCCAGGCATTAGGCTTTGGGAACCCTAGGCCTGGGTCGCCCCATCCCTTAAGCTTTGGGACATAAGGCCTGGGGTTCCCCTGCCCTTAGGCTTTGGAACCCCAGTCCTGGGGCGCCCCAGCCCGTAGGCTTTGGTAAACCAGGCTGGGGCGCCCTAGCCCTTAGGCTTAGGGCGTCCCAGGCCCGTGGCTTCCCAGCCCTTAGGCTTTGGTAGCTCCAGGCCTGGGGCGCCCCAGCCCTTAGGATTTGGGAGCCCCAGGCCTGGGGCGCCCCAGCCCTTTGGCTTTGGGAGCCCCAGGCTTGTTGCGCCCCAGTCCTTAGGCTTAGGAAGCCCCAGGCCCGGGGCGCCCCAACACGTAGGCTTAGGGAGCCCCTGGCTTGGGAGACTTTAGGCTTAGGGAGCCCCAGGCCTGGGGCGCCACAGCCCTTAGGCTGTGCGAGACCCAGGCCTGGGGAGCCCCAGTCCTTAGTCTTTGGGAGACCCAGGCCTGGGGCGCCCCAGCCCTTAGGCTTCGGGAGCCAAGTCTTGCGGTGCCCCAGCCCTTAGACTTAGGGAGCCCAAGGCCTGGGGCGCCCCAGCCTTTAGGCTTAGGGAGCCCCAGGCCTGGGCACCCCAGCACTTCGGATAAGGCAGCCCCAGGTGGGCCCCCCAGGCTTTAGGCTTAGGGAGCCCTAGGACTTGGACTCCCCAGCCCTTAGGATTAAGGAGCCCAGGGCCTGGTGTGCCCCAGCCCTTAGGCTTTGGGAGCCCCAGGCCTAGGGCGGCCCAGCCCTTAGGCTTTGGGAACCCAGCCATGGGGCGGCCCAGCCCTTAGGCTTTGGCAGCCCCAGGCCTGGAGAGCCTCAGCCCTTAGTCTATGGGATTCCCAGGCCTGGAGCGCCCCAGCACTTAGGCTTTTGGAGCCCCATGCCTGGGGTGCCCCAGCCCTTAGGCTTAGGGTGCCCCAGGCCTTAGGCCTTGGGAGCCCCAGGCCTCGGACGCCCCAGCCCTTATGCTTAGGGAGCCTCAGGTCTGAAGGCCGCTTTCCCTTAGGTTTTGGGAGCCCTAGGCCTGGGGCGCCCCAGCCCTTAGGCTTAGGGAGGACCTGGCCTGTGTCGCCCCAGCACTTAGGTTTGGGACCCCAGGCCTGGGGCGCCCCAGCACTTAGGCTTTGGAACACCAGGCTTGGGGCGCCCCAGCCCTTAGGCTTAGGGAGCCCTTGGCCTGGGTTGCCCCAGCCCTTAGGCTTTGGAACCCCAGGCCTGGGGCGCCTCAGCCCTTAGACTTAGGGAGCCCCAGGCCTGGGGCGCCCCAGCCCGTAGGCTTAGGGCGCACAAGGCCTGGGGCGCCCCAGCCCTTATTCTTAGAGAACCCCAGGCCTGTGGCGCCCCAGCCCATTGGCTAATGAGCCCCTGCTTGGGGCGCCCCAGCCCTTAGCCTTAGGGAGCCCCCGGCCTGGGATGCCCCAGCCCTTAGGCTTAGGGAGCGCCCGGCCTGGAGCACCCCATCCCTTAGGCTTAGGGAGCCCCAAGCCGGGGGCACCCCAGACCTTAGGCTAAGGGAGCCCTAGGCCTGGGGAGACCCAGCCCTTAGGCTTAGGGAGGCCGAGGTCGGGGACGCCCCATCACTTAGGCTTAGCGAGACTCAGGCCTGGGGCGCCCCAACCCTTAGGCTTAGGGAGCCCCAGGCCTGGGGCACCCCAGCCCTTAGGTTTGGGAACCCTAGGCCTGCGACGACCCAGCCCTTAGGCTTAGCGAGCTCCAGGCCTGGGGAGCCCAAGCCTTTAGGCTTAGGGAGCCCCAGGCCTGGGGAACCCCAGCCCTTAGGCTTTGGGAGCCCCAGGCCTGGGGAGCCCCAGCCCTTAGGCTTATGGAGCCCTAGGCCAGGGGCGCCCCAGCCCTTATTCATTGGGAGCCCTAGGCCTGGGGCGCTCAGGCCCTTAGGATTTGGGAGCCCCAGGCCTCGGGCGCCCGAGCCCTTAGGCTTTTTGAGCCCCAGGTCTGGGGCGCTCCTTTCCCTTCGGTTTTGGGAGCCCCAGGCCCGGGTCGCCCCAACCATTAGGATTTTGAGCCTCAGGCCTGGGGCGCCAGAGCCCTTAGGATTTGGGAGACGCCGGTCTGGGGGCCCTTTTCCCTTAGGTTTTGGGAGCCCCAGGCCTGGGGCGCCCCAACCATTAGGATAAGGGAGGACCTGGACTGTGTCGCCCCAGCCTTTGGTTTTGGGAGCCCCAGGCCTGGGGCGCCCCAGCCCTTAGGCTTTGGGAGCCCCGTGCCAGGGGTGCCGCAGCTCTTAGGCTTTGGGAGCCCCAGGCTTGAGGCGCCCCAGTCCTTAGGCTTAGGAAGCCCCAAGCCTGGAGCGCCCCAACACTTAGGCTTAGGGAGCCACAGGCCCAGGGCTTCCCAGCCCTTTGGCTTTGGGAGCCCCTGGGCCTGAGGCGCCCCAGACCTTAGGCTTAGGGAGCCAAGGCCTGCAGCGCCCCAGACTTTAGTCTTAGGGAGCCCCAGTCCTGGGGCGCCACATCCCTTAGCCTTAGGGAGGCCCAGGCCTTGGTTGCCCCATGCCTTAGGCTTTGGGACCTAAGGCCTGGGGTGCCCCAGCCCTTAGGCTTTGGAACCCCAGTCCTGGGGCGCCCCAGCCCGTAGGCTTTGGTCGCCCCAGGCTGGGTCGCCCCAGCCCTTAGGCTTTGGGAGCCCCAGGCCTGGGGCGCTCCAGCCCTTAGGTTTAGCGAGCCCCAGGCCTTAGGCTTTGGGAACCCTAGGCCTGGGGTGCCCCAGCCCTTAGGCTTTGGGAGCCCCAGGCTTGTGGCGCCCCAGTCCTTAGGCTTAGGAAGCCCCAGGCCCGGGGCGGTCCAACACTTAGGCTTAGGGAGCCCCAGGCCCAGGGCTTCCCAGCCCTTGGGCTTTGGGAGCCCCTGGGCCTGGGGCACCCCAGCCCTTAGGCTTAGGGAGCCCAGGCCTGGAGTGCCCCAGACTTTAGTCTTAGGGAGCCCCAGTCCTGGGGCGCCACAGCCCTTAGTCTTAGGGAGGCCCAGGCCTTGGTCGCCCCATCATTTAGGCTTTGGGACCTAAGGCCTGGGGTGCCCCAGCCCTTAGGCTTTGGAACCCCAGTCCTGGGGCGCCGCAGCCCGTAGGCTATGGTAGCCCCGTGCCTGGGGCGCCGCAGCCCGTAGGCTTTGGTAGCCCCGTGCCTGGGGCGCCCCTGCCCTTTGGCTTTGGGAGCCCCAGGCTTGTTGCGCCCCAGTCCTTAGACTTAGGAAGCCCCAGGCCCGGGGAGCCCCAACACTTAGGGTTAGGGAGGCCCAGTCTTGGGGCGCCCCAGCCTTTAGGCTTAGGGAGCCCCAAGCCTGGGGCGCCCTAGCCCTTAGGCTTAGGGAGCCAAGGCCTGGGGCGGCCCAGCCCATAGGCTTAGGGAGCCCCAGGCCTGGGGCGCCCCTGGCCTTAGGCTTTGGGAGTCCCAGGCCTGGGGCGCCCCAGCCCTTAGGCTTAGGGAGTCCCAGGCATGGGGCGCCCCAGCCCTTATGCTTTGGGAGCCCCAGGCCTGGGGCGCTCCAGCCCTTAGGTTTAGCGAGCCCCAGGCCTTAGGCTTTGGGAACCCTAGGCCTGGGGCGCTCCAGCCCTTAGGTTTAGCGAGCCCCAGGCCTTAGGCTTTGGGAACCCTAGGCCTGGGGCGCCCCAGCCCTTAGGCTTTGGGAGCCCCAGGCTTGTGGCGCCCCAGTCCTTAGGCTTAGGAAGCCCCAGGCCCGGGGCGCCCCAACACTTAGGCTTAGGGAGCCCAGGCCTGGAGTGCCCCAGACTTTAGTCTTAGGGAGCCCCAGTCCTGGGGCGCCACATCCCTTAGTCTTAGGGAGGCCCAGGCCGTGGTTGCCCCATGCCTTAGGCTTTGGGACCTAAGGCCTGGGGTGCCCCAGCCCTTAGGCTTTGGAACCCCAGTCCTGGGGCGCCCCAGCCCGTAGGCTTTGGTAGCCCCAGGCTGGGTCGCCCCAGCCCTTAGGCTTTGGCAGCCCCGTGCCTGGGGTGCCCCAGCCCTTTGGCTTTGGGAGCCCCAGGCTTGTTGCGCCCCAGTTCTTAGGCTTAGGAAGGCCCAGGCCCGGGGCGCCCCAACACTTAGGCTTAGGGAGGCCCAGTTTTGGGGCGCCCCAGCCTTTGGGCTTAGGGAGCCCCAGGCCTGGGGCGCCCTAGCACTTAGGCTTAGGGAGCCAAGGCCTGGGGCGGCCCAGCCCATAGGCTTAGGGAGCCCCAAGTCTGGGGCGCCCCTGGCCTTAGGCTTTGGGAGTCCCAGGCCTGGGGTGCCCCAGCCCTTAGGCTTAGGGAGCCCCAGGCCTGGGGCGCCCCAGCCCTTATGCTTTGGGAGCCCCAGGCCTGGGGCGCTCCAGCCCTTAGGTTTAGCGAGCCCCAGGCCTTAGGCTTTGGGAACCCTAGGCCTGGGGCGCTCCAGCCCTTAGGTTTAGCGAGCCCCAGGCCTTAGGCTTTGGGAACCCTAGGCCTGGGGCGCCCCAGCCCTTAGGCTTTGGGAGCCCCAGGCTTGTGGCGCCCCAGTCCTTAGGCTTAGGAAGCCCCAGGCCCGGGGCGCCCCAACACTTAGGCTTAGGGAGCCCCAGGCCCAGGGCTTCCCAGCCCTTGGGCTTTGGGAGCCCCTGGGCCTGGGGCACCCCAGCCCTTAGGCTTAGGGAGCCCAGGCCTGGAGTGCCCCAGACTTTAGTCTTAGGGAGCCCCAGTCCTGGGGCGCCACAGCCCTTAGTCTTAGGGAGGCCCAGGCCTTGGTCGCCCCATCATTTAGGCTTTGGGACCTAAGGCCTGGGGTGCCCCAGCCCTTAGGTTTGGAACCCCAGTCCTGGGGCGCCGCAGCCCGTAGGCTTTGGTAGCCCCGTGCCTGGGGCGCCGCAGCCCGTAGGCTTTGGTAGCCCCGTGCCTGGGGCGCCCCTGCCCTTTGGCTTTGGGAGCCCCAGGCTTGTTGCGCCCCAGTCCTTAGACTTAGGAAGCCCCAGGCCCGGGGCGCCCCAACACTTAGGCTTAGGGAGCCCCAGGCTTGGGGCGCCCCAGCCCTTAGGCTTAGGGAGCCACAGGCCTGTGCGCCCCAGCTCTTAGGATAAGGGAGCCCCAGGTGGGCGCCCCAGCCTTTAGGCTTAGAGAGCCCTAGGCCGTGGACTCCCCAGCCCTTAGGATTAGGGAGACCCAGGCCTGGGCTGGCCCAGCCCTTAGGCTTTGGGAACCCAAGCCTGGGGCTGCCCAGTCCTTAGGCTTTGGGAGTCCCAGGTTGGGGCGCCCCAGCCCTTAGGCTTTGGCAGCCCCGTGCCTGGGGTGCCCCAGCCCTTTGGCTTTGGGAGCCCCAGGCTTGTTGCGCCCCAGTTCTTAGGCTTAGGAAGGCCCAGGCCCGGGGCGCCCCAACACTTAGGCTTAGGGAGGCCCAGTCTTGGGGCGCCCCAGCCTTTAGGCTTAGGGAGCCCCAAGCCTGGGGCGCCCTAGCCCTTAGGCTTAGGGAGCCAAGCCCTGGGGCGGCCCAGCCCATAGGCTTAGGGAGCCCCAGGCCTGGGGCGCCCCAGCCCTTAGGCTTAGGGAGCCCCAGGCATGGGGCGCCCCAGCCCTTATGCTTTGGGAGCCCCAGGCCTGGGGCGCTCCAGCCCTTAGGTTTAGCGAGCCCCAGGCCTTAGGCTTTGGGAACCCTAGGCCTGGGGCGCTCCAGCCCTTAGGTTTAGCGAGCCCCAGGCCTTAGGCTTTGGGAACCCTAGGCCTGGGGCGCCCCAGCCCTTAGGCTTTGGGAGCCCCAGGCTTGTGGCGCCCCAGTCCTTAGGCTTAGGAAGCCCCAGGCCCGGGGCGCCCCAACACTTAGGCTTAGGGAGCCCCAGGCACAGGGCTTCCCAGCCCTTGGGCTTTGGGAGCCCCTGGGCCTGGGGCACCCCAGCCCTTAGGCTTAGGGAGCCCAGGCCTGGAGTGCTCCAGACTTTAGTCTTAGGGAGCCCCAGTCCTGGGGCGCCACAGCCTTTAGTCTTAGGGAGGCCCAGGCCTTGGTCGCCCCATCATTTAGGCTTTGGGACCTAAGGCCTGGGGTGCCCCAGCCCTTAGGCTTTGGAACCCCAGTCCTGGGGCGCCGCAGCCCGTTGGCTTTGGTAGCCCCGTGCCTGGGCGCCGCAGCCCATAGGCTTTGGTAGCCCCGTGCCTGGGGCGCCGCAGCCCGTAGGCTTTGGTAGCCCCGTGCCTGGGGCGCCCCAGCCCGTAGGCTTTGGTAGCCCCAGGCTGGGTCGCACCAGTCCTTAGGCTTTGGCAGCTCCGTGCCTGGGGTGCCCCAGCCCTTTGGCTTTGGGAGCCCCAGGCTTGTTGCGCCCCAGTTCTTAGGCTTAGGAAGGCCCAGGCCCGGGGCGCCCCAACACTTAGGCTTAGGGAGGCCCAGTCTTGGGGCGCCCCAGCCTTTGGGCTTAGGGAGCCCCAGGCCTGGGGCGCCCTAGCCCTTAGGCTTAGGGAGCCAAGGCCTGGGGCGGCCCAGCCCATAGGCTTAGGGAGCCCCAGGCTTGGGGCGCCCCTGGCCTTAGGCTTTGGGAGTCCCAGGCCTGGGGCACCCCAGCCCTTAGGCTTAGGGAGCCCCAGGCCTGGGGCGCCCCAGGCCTTATGCTTTGGGAGCCCCAGGCCTGGGGCGCTCCAGCCCTTAGGTTTAGCGAGCCCCAGGCCTTAGGCTTTGGGAACCCTAGGCCTGGGGCGCTCCAGCCCTTAGGTTTACCGAGCCCCAGGCCTTAGGCTTTGGGAACCCTAGGCCTGGGGCGCCCCAGCCCTTAGTCTTTGGGAGCCCCAGGCTTGTGGCGCCCCAGTACTTAGGCTTAGGAAGCCCCAGGCCCGGGGCGCCCCAACACTTAGGCTTAGTGAGCCCCAGGCCCAGGGCTTCCCAGCCCTTGGGCTTTGGGAGCCCCTGGGCCTGGGGCACCCCAGCCCTTAGGCTTAGGGAGCCCAGGCCTGGAGTGCCCCAGACTTTAGTCTTAGGGAGCCCCAGTCCTGGGGCGCCACAGCCCTTAGTCTTAGGGAGGCCCAGGCCTTGGTCGCCCCATCATTTAGGCTTTGGGACCTAAGGCCTGGGGTGCCCCAGCCCTTAGGCTTTGGAACCCCCGTCCTGGGGCGCCGCAGCCCGTAGGCTTTGGTAGCCCCGTGCCTGGGGCGCCGCAGCCCGTAGGCTTTGGTAGCCCCGTGCCTGGGGCGCCCCAGCCCTTTGGCTTTGAGAGCCCCAGGCTTGTTGCGCCCCAGTCCTTAGACTTAGGAAGCCCCAGGCCCGGGGCGCCCCAACACTTAGGCTTAGGGAGCCCCAGGCCTGGGGCGCCCCTGGCCTTAGGCTTTGGGAGTCCCAGGCCTGGGGCGCCCCAGCCCTTAGGCTTAGGGAGCCCCAGGCCTGGGGCGCCCCAGCCCTTATGCTTTGGGAGCCCCAGGCCTGGGGCGCTCCTGCCCTTAGGTTTAGCGAGCCCCAGGCCTTAGGCTTTGGGAACCCTAGGCCTGGGGCGCTCCAGCCCTTAGGTTTAGCGAGCCCCAGGCCTTAGGCTTTGGGAACCCTAGGCCTGGGGTGCCCCAGCCCTTAGGCTTTGGGAGCCCCAGGCTTGTGGCGCCCCAGTCCTTAGGCTTAGGAAGCCCCAGGCCCGGGGCGCCCCAACACTTAGGCTTAGGGAGCCCCAGGCCCAGGGCTTCCCAGCCCTTGGGCTTTGGGAGCCCCTGGGCCTGGGGCACCCCAGCCCTTAGGCTTAGGGAGCCCAGGCCTGGAGTGCCCCAGACTTTAGTCTTAGGGAGCCCCAGTCCTGGGGCGCCACAGCCCTTAGTCTTAGGGAGGCCCAGGCCTTGGTCGCCCCATCATTTAGGCTTTGGGACCTAAGGCCTGGGGTGCCCCAGCCCTTAGGCTTTGGAACCCCAGTCCTGGGGCGCCGCAGCCCGTAGGCTTTGGTAGCCCCGTGCCTGGGGCGCCGCAGCCCGTAGGCTTTGGTAGCCCCGTGCCTGGGGCGCCCCAGCCCTTTGGCTTTGTGAGCCCCAGGCTTGTTGCGCCCCAGTCCTTAGACTTAGGAAGCCCCAGGCCCGGGGCGCCCCAACACTTAGGCTTAGGGAGCCCCAGGCTTGGGGCGCCCCAGCCCTTAGGCTTAGGGAGCCACAGGCCTGGGCGCCCCAGCACTTAGGATAAGGGAGCCCCAGGTGGGCGCCCCAGCCTTTAGGCTTAGAGAGCCCTAGGCCGTGGACTCCCCAGCCCTTAGGATTAGGGAGACCCAGGCCTGGGCTGCCCCAACCCTTAGGCTTTGGGACCCCAAGCCTGGGGCTGCCCAGTCTTTAGGCTTTGGGAGTCCCAGGTTGGGGCGCCCCAGCCCTTAGGCTTTGGGAGCCCCAAGTCTGGGGCAACCCAGCCCTTAGGCTTAGGGAGACAAGGCCTGGGGCGGCCCAGCCCATAGGCTTAGGGAGCCCCAGGCCTGGGGCGCCCCTGGCCTTAGGCTTTGGGAATCCCAGGCCTGGGGCGCCCCAGCCCTTATGCTTTGGGAGCCCCAGGCCTGGGGCGCTCCAGCCCTTAGGTTTAGCGAGCCCCATGCCTTAGGCTTTGGGAACCCTAGGCCTGGGGCGTTCCAGCCCTTAGGTTTAGCGAGCCCCAGGCCTTAGGCTTTGGGAACCCTAGGCCTGGGGCGCCCCAGCCCTTAGGCTTTGGGAGCCCCAGGCTTGTGGCGCCCCAGTCTTTAGGCTTAGGAAGCCCCAGGCCCGGGGCGCCCCAACACTTAGGCTTAGGGAGCCCCAGGCCCAGGGCTTCCCAGCCCTTGGGCTTTGGGAGCCCCTGGGCCTGGGGCACCCCAGCCCTTAGGCTTAGGGAGCCCAGGCCTGGAGTGCCCCAGACTTTAGTCTTAGGGAGCCCCAGTCCTGGGGCGCCACAGCCCTTAGTCTTAGGGAGGCCCAGGCCTTGGTCGCCCCATCATTTAGGCTTTGGGACCTAAGGCCTGGGGTGCCCCAGCCCTTAGGCTTTGGAACCCCAGTCCTGGGGCGCTGCAGCCCGTAGGCTTTGGTAGCCCCGTGCCTGGGGCGCTGCAGCCCGTAGGCTTTGGTAGCCCCGTGCCTGGGGCGCCCCAGCCCTTTGGCTTTGGGAGCCCCAGGCTTGTTGCGCCCCAGTCCTTAGACTTAGGAAGTCCCAGGCCCGGGGCGCCCCAACACTTAGGCTTAGGGAGCCCCAGGCTTGGGGCGCTCCAGCCCTTAGGCTTAGGGAGCCACAGGCCTGGGCGCCCCAGCACTTAGGATAAGGGAGCCCCAGGTGGGCGCCCCAGCCTTTAGGCTTAGAGAGCCCTAGGCCGTGGACTCCCCAGCCCTTAGGATTAGGGAGACCCAGGCCTGGGCTGCCCCAGCCCTTAGGCTTTGAGAGCCCCAGGCCTAGGGCGCCCCAGCCCTTAGGCTTTGGGAACCCAAGCCTGGGGCTGCCCAGTCCTTAGGCTTTGGGAGTCCCAGGTTGGGGCGCCCCAGCCCTTAGGCTTTGGGAGCCCCAAGTCTGGGGCAACCCAGCCCTTAGGCTTAGGGAGCCCCAGGCCTGTGGCGCCCCAGCCTTTAGGTTTTGAGAGCGCCAGGCCTGGCGCGCCCCAGCCCATAGGCTTTGGGAGCCCCAGGCCTGGAGTGCCCCAGCCCTTAGGATTTGGGACCCCTGTCCTGGGGCGCCCCAGCCTTTAGGCTTCGGGAGCCCCAGACCTGGGGCGCCTTAGCCCTTAGTCTTAGAGAGCCCCAGGCCTGTGGTGCCCCAGCCTTTAGGCTTTGAGAGCGCCAGGCCTGGGGAGCCCCAGCATTAGGATTTGGGACCCTAGTCCTGGGGCGCCATAGCCCTTAGGCTTAGGGAGCACCTGGCCAGGGGCCCCCAGCACTTAGGCTTAGGGAGCCCCAGGCCCGGGCGTCCCAGCCCTTACGCGAAGGGAGCCCCAGGCCCGGGGCTCCCCAGCCCTTAGGCTTTGGAGCCCCAGGCCTGGGCTGCCCCAGCCCTTAGGCTTAGGGAGCCCCAGGCTCGTGGCTCTCCAGCCCTTAGGCTTTGGGAGCCCCAGGCCCGGGGCGTCTCGGCCCTTAGGCTTTGGGAGCCCAAGGCCCGGGGTGCCCCAGCCTAAGGCTTAGGTTGCCCAAGCCCGTGGCACCCCAGCCCTTAGGCTTTGGGAGGCCCAGGCCTGAGGTGCCCTAGCTCTTAGGCTTAGGGAGCCCCAGGCCCGGGGCGCCCCAGCCCTTAGGATTTGGGAGCCTCAGGCCTGGGGCGCCAGAGCCCTTAGGCTTTGGGAGCCGCAGGTGTGGGGGCCCCTTTCCCTTTGGTTTTGGGAGCCCCAGGCCTGGGGCGCCCCAACCCTTAGGATAAGGGAGGACCTGGCCTGTGTCGCCCCAGCCCTTTGGATTTGGGAGCCCCAGGCATGGGGTGCCCCAGCCCTTAGGCTTTGGGGGCCCCATACCTGGGGCGCCCCAGCCCTTAGGCTTAGCGAGCCCCAGGCCTTAGGCTTTGGGAACCCTAGGCCTGGGGCGCCCCAGCCCTTAGGCTTTGGGAGCCCCGTGCCTGGGGCGCCCCAGCCCTTAGGCTTTGGGAGCCCCAGGCCTGGGGCGCCCCAGCCCTTAGGCTTAGCGAGCTCCAGGCATTAGGCTTTGGGAACCCTAGGCCTGGGTCGCCCCATCCCTTAAGCTTTGGGACATAAGGCCTGGGGTTCCCCTGCCCTTAGGCTTTGGAACCCCAGTCCTGGGGCGCCCCAGCCCGTAGGCTTTGGTAAACCAGGCTGGGGCGCCCTAGCCCTTAGGCTTAGGGCGTCCCAGGCCCGTGGCTTCCCAGCCCTTAGGCTTTGGTAGCTCAAGGCCTGGGGCGCCCCAGCCCTTAGGATTTGGGAGCCCCAGGCCTGGGGCGCCCCAGCCCTTTGGCTTTGTGAGCCCCAGGCTTGTTGCGCCCCAGTCCTTAGGCTTAGGAAGCCCCAGGCCCGGGGCGCCCCAACACGTAGGCTTAGGGAGCACGTGGCTTGGGAGACTTTAGGCTTAGGGAGCCCCAGGCCTGGGGCGCCCCAGCCCTTAGGCTGTGGGAGACCGTGGTCTGGGGAGCCCCAGTCCTTAGTCTTTGGGAGACCCAGGCCTGGGGCGCCACAGCCCTTAGGCTTCGGGAGCCAAGTCTTGGGGTGCCCCAGCCCTTAGACTTAGGGAGCCCAAGGCCTTGGGCGCCCCAGCCTTTAGGCTTAGGGAGCCCCAGGCCTGGGCACCCCAGCACTTCGGATAAGGCAGCCCCAGGTGGGCCCCCCAGCCTTTAGGCTTAGGGAGCCCTAGGACTTGGACTCCCCAGCCCTTAGGATTAAGGAGCCCCAGGCCTGGTGTGCCCCAGCCCTTAGGCTTTGGGAGCCCCAGGCCTAGGGCGCCCCAGCCCATAGGCTTTGGGAACCCAGCCATGGGGCGGCCCAGCCCTTAGGCTTTGGCAGCCCCAGGCCTGGAGAGCCTCAGCCCTTAATCTTTGGGATTCCCAGGCCTGGAGCGCCCCAGCCCTTAGGCTTAGCGAGCTCCAGGCCTGGGGAGCCCAAGCCTTTAGGCTTAGGGAGCCCCAGGCCTGGGGAGCCCCAGCCCTTAGGCTTATGGAGCCCTAGGCCAGGGGCTCCCCAGCCCTTATTCATTGGGAGCCCTAGGCCTGGGGCGCTCAGGCCCTTAGGATTTAGGAGCCCCAGGCCTCGGGCGCCCGAGCCCTTAGGCTTTTTGAGCCCCAGGTCTGGGACGCTCCTTTCCCTTCGGTTTTCGGAGCCCCAGGCCCTGGGCGCCCCAACCATTAGGATTTTGAGGCTCAGGCCTGGGGCGCCAGAGCCCTTAGGATTTGGGAGACGCCGGTCTGGGGGCCCTTTTCCCTTAGGTTTTGGGAGCCCCAGGCCTGGGGCGCCCCAACCATTAGGATAAGGGAGGACCTGGACTGTGTCGCCCCAGCCCTTTGGTTTTGGGAGCCCCAGGCCTGGGGCGCCCCAGCCCTTAGGCTTTGGGAGCCCCAGGCTTGTGGAGCCCCAGTCCTTAGGCTTAGGAAGCCCCAAGCCTGGATCGCCCCAACACTTAGGCTTAGGGAGCCACAGGCCCAGGGCTTCCCAGCCCTTGGGCTTTGGGAGCCCCTGGGCCTGAGGCGCCCCAGACCTTAGGCTTAGGGAGCCAAGGCCTGCAGCGCCCCAGACTTTAGTCTTAGGGAGCCCCAGTCCTGGGGCGCCACATCCCTTAGTCTTAGGGAGGCCCAGGCCTTGGTTGCCCCATGCCTTAGGCTTTGGGACCTAAGGCCTGGGGTGCCCCAGCCCTTAGGCTTTGGAACCCCAGTCCTGGGGCGCCCCAGCCGTAGGCTTTGGTAGCCCCAGGCTGGGTCGCCCCAGCCCTTAGGCTTTGGCAGCCCCGTGCCTGGGGTGCCCCAGCCCTTTGGCTTTGGGAGCCCCAGGCTTGTTGCGCCCCAGTTCTTAGGCTTAGGAAGGCCCAGGCCCGGGGCGCCCCAACACTTAGGCTTAGGGAGGCCCAGTCTTGGGGCGCCCCAGCCTTTAGGCTTAGGGAGCCTCAGGCCTGGGGCGCCCTAGCCCTTAGGCTTAGGGAGCCAAGGCCTGGGGCGGCCCAGCCCATAGGCTTAGGGAGCCCCAGGCCTGGGGCGCCCCTGGCCTTAGGCTTTGGGAGTCCCAGGCCTGGGGCGCCCCAGCCCTTAGGCTTAGGGAGCCCCAGGCCTGGGGCGCCCCAGCCCTTATTCTTTGGGAGCCCCAGGCCTGGGGCGCTCCAGCCCTTAGGTTTAGCGAGCCCCAGGCCTTAGGCTTTGGGAACCCTAGGCCTGGGGCGCTCCAGCCCTTAGGTTTAGCGAGCCCCAGGCCTTAGGCTTTGGGAACCCTAGGCCTGGGGCGCCCCAGCCCTTAGGCTTTGGGAGCCCCAGGCTTGTGGCGCCCCAGTCTTTAGGCTTAGGAAGCCCCAGGCCCGGGGCGCCCCAACACTTAGGCTTAGGGAGCCCTAGGCCCAGGGCTTCCCAGCCCTTGGGCTTTGGGAGCTCCTGGGCCTGGGGCACCCCAGCCCTTAGGCTTAGGGAGCCCAGGCCTGGAGTGCCCCAGACTTTAGTCTTAGGGAGCCCCAGTCCTGGGGCGCCACAGCCCTTAGTCTTAGGGAGGCCCAGGCCTTGGTCGCCCCATCATTTAGGCTTTGGGACCTAAGGCCTGGGGTGCCCCAGCCCTTAGGCTTTGGAACCCCAGTCCTGGGGCGCCGCAGCCCGTAGGCTTTGGTAGCCCCGTGCCTGGGGCGCCGCAGCCCGTAGGCTTTGGTAGCCCCGTGCCTGGGGCGCCCCTGCCCTTTGGCTTTGGGAGCCCCAGGCTTGTTGCGCCCCAGTCCTTAGACTTAGGAAGCCCCAGGCCCGGGGCGCCCCAACACTTAGGCTTAGGGAGCCCCAGGCTTGGGGCGCCCCAGCCCTTAGGCTTAGGGAGCCACAGGCCTGGGCGCCCCAGCACTTAGGATAAGGGAGCCCCAGGTGGGCGCCCCAGCCTTTAGTCTTAGAGAGCCCTAGGCCGTGGACTCCCCAGCCCTTAGGATTAGGGGGACCCAGGCCTGGGCTGCCCCAGCCCTTAGGCTTTGAGAGCCCCAGGCCTAGGGTGCCCCAGCCCTTAGGCTTTGGGAACCCAAGCCTGGGGCTGCCCAGTCCTTAGGCTTTGGGAGTCCCAGGTTGGGGCGCCCCAGCCCTTAGGCTTTGGGAGCCCCAAGTCTGGGGCAACCCAGCCCTTAGGCTTAGGGAACCAAGGCCTGGGGCGGCCCAGCCCATAGGCTTAGGGAGCCCCAGGCCTGGGGCGCCCCTGGCCTTAGGCTTTGGGAGTCCCAGGCCTGGGGCGCCCCAGCCCTTAGGCTTAGGGAGCCCCAGGCCTGGAGCGCCCCAGCACTTAGGCTTTGGGAGCCCCATACCTGGGGTGACCCAGCCCTTAGGCTTAGGATGCCCCAGGCATGGGGCGCCCCAGCCCTTAGGCCTTGGGAGCCCTAGGCCTGGGGCGCCCCAGCCCTTAGTCTTAGGGAGCCCCAGGCCTGGGGCGACCTAGTCCTTAGGATTTGGGAGCCTCATGCCTGGGGCGCCCGAACCCTTAGGCTTTGGGAGCCGCAGGTCTGCGGGCCCCTTTCCCATAGGTTTGGTACCCCCGGCCTGGGGCGCCCAATCTCTTAGGATTTGGAACACCAGGCTTGGGGGGCCCCAGCCCTTAGGCTTTGGGAGCCGAAGGCATGGGGAGCCCCAGCCCTTAGGGTTTGGGAGCCCTAGGCCTGGGTTGCCCCAGCCATTAGACTTTGGAACCCCAAGCCTGCGGCGCCTCAGCCCTTAGTCTTTGGGAGCCCAAGGCCAGGGGCGACCCAGCCCTTAATCTTAGGGAGCCACAGGCCTGTGGTGCCCCAGCCCATAGGCTAGGGAGTCCCAGGCCTGTGGCGTCCCAGCCCTTAGCATTAAGGAGCCCCGGCCTGGGACGCCCCAGCCCTTAGGCTTAGGCAGCCCCCGGCCTGGAGCACCCCAGCCCTTAGGCTTTGGGAGCCCCAATTCGGGGGCGCCCCAGCCCTTAGGCTAAGGGAGCCCCAGGCCTGGGGCGCCCCAACCCTTAGGCTTAGGGAGCCCCAGGCCTGGGGTGCCCCAGCCCTTAGGCTAGGGAACCCTAGGCCTGGGGCACCCCAGCCCTTAGGCTTAGCGAGCTCCAGGCCTGGGGAGCCCCAGCCTTTATGCTTAGGAAGTCCCAGGCCCGGGGAGCCCTAGCCCTTAGGCTTAGGCAGCCCCCGGCCTGGAGCACCCCAGCCCTTAAGCTTAGGGAGCCCCAAGCCGGGGAAACCCCAGCCCTTAGTCTTAGGCAGGCCCAGGCCTGGGTTGCCCCTTCCCTTAGGGTTTGGGAACTTAGGCCTGGGGTGCCCCAGCCCTTAGGCTTTGGTAGCTCCAGGCCTCGGGCGACCCAGCCCTTAGGCTTTGGGAGCCCCAGGCCTGGGGCGCCCCATCCCTTAGGCTTAGCGAGCCCCAGGTCTTAGGCTTTGGGAACCCTAGGCCTGTGGCGCCCCAGGCCTTAGCTTTGTAAGCCCCAGGCCTGGGGCGCCCCAGCCCTTAGTCTTAGGGGGCCCCAGGCCTGTGGCGCCCCAGCCTTTAGGCTTTGAGAGCGCCAGGCCTGGGGCGCCCCAGCCCTTAGGATTTGGGACCCTAGTCCTGGGGCGCCACAGCCCTTAGGCTTAGGGAGCACCTGGCCAGGGGCACCCAGCACTTAGGCTTAGGGAGCCCCAGGCCTGGGGCGCCCCAGCCCTTAGGCTTAGGGACTACCAGGCCTGGGGTGCCCAAGCCCTTAGGCTTTGGGAATCCCAGGCCTGGGTTGCCCCAGACCTTAGGCTTTGGGAGCTCCAAGCATGGGGTGCCCCAGCCATTTGGTCTTGGGAGCCCCAGGCCTGGGGCGTCCCAGCCTTTAGGCTAAGGAGCCCCTGACTGGGGCGTACCAGCCCTTAGGATTTGGGAGCCCCAGGCTTGGGATTCCCCAACCCTTATGTTTGGAAGCCCTAGGCTTGGGGCGCCCCAGCCCTTAGGCTTAGGAAGCCCCAAGCCCGGGACGCCCCAGCAATTAGGCGAAGGGAGCCCCTGGACCGGGGCTCCCCAGCCCTTAGGCTTTGGGAGCCCCAGGCCAGGGCTGCCCTAGCCCTTAGGCTTAGGGAGCCCCAAGCTCGGGGCTCCCCAGTCCTTAGGCTTTGGGAGCCCCAGGCCTGGGGCGCCACAGCCCTTAGGCTTAGGGAGCCCCTGGCCCGGGGCGCCCCATCCCTTAGGCTTTAGGAGCCCAAGGCCTGGGGCGCCCCATCCCTTAGGCTTAGGGTGCCCAAGGCTTGGGGCGCCCCTCCCCTTAGGCTTAGGTAGCCCCAGGCCTGGGACACACCAGCCCTTAGGCTTTGGCAGCCCCAGGCCTGGAGCACCCCAGCCTTAGTCTTTGGGAGTCCCAGGCCTGGAGCGCCCCAGCACTTAGGCTTTGGGAGCCCCATACCTTCAGTGCCCCAGCTCTTAGGCTAAGGGTGCCCCAGGCATGGGGCACCCCAGCCCTTAGGCCTTGGGAGCCCCAGGCCTGGGGCGACCTAGTCCTCAGGATTTGGGAGCCTCATGCCTTGGGCGCCCGAGCCCTTAGGCTTTGGGAGCCGCAGGTCTGGGGGCCCCTTTCCCTTAGGTTTTGGGAGCCCCATTCCTGGGGCGCCCCAGCACTTAGGCTTTGGAACACCAGGCTTGGGGCGCCCCAGCCCTTAGGATTTGGGAGCCGAAGGCATGGGGAGCGCCACCCCTTAGGCTTAGGGAGCCCTAGGCCTGGGGTGCCCCAGCCCTTAGGCTTTGGAACCCCAGGCCTGGGGCACCTGAGCCCTTAGGCTTAGGGAGCCCAAGGCCTGGGGCACCCCAGCCCTTAGGCTAAGGGAGCCACAGGCCTGTGGTGCCCCAGCCCTTAGGCTTAGGGAGGCCCAGGCCTGGGATGCCCCAGCCCTTAGGCTTTGGAAGCCCCAGGACTGGGGCGCCCCAACCCTTAGGCTTAGGGTGCCCCAGGCCTGGGGTGCCCCAGCCATTAGGCTTGGGAACCCTAGGCCTGGGGCGACCCAGCCCTTAGGCTTAGTGAGCTCCAGGCCTGGGGCGACCCAGCCCTTAGGCTTAGTGAGCTCCAGGCCTGGGGAGCCCCAGCCATTAGCCTTAGAAAGCCCCAGGCCCGGGGAGCCCCAGCCCTTGGGCTTAGGGAGCCCCAGGCTTGGGGAACCCCAGCCCTTAGGCATTGGGAGCCCTAGGCCTGGGGCGCTCAGGCCCTTAGGATTTGGGAGCCCCAGGCCTCGGGCGCCCGAGCCCTTAGGGTTTTTGAGCCCCAGGTCTGGGGCGCCCCTTTCCCTTCGGTTTTGGGTGCCCCAATCCTGGGGCGCCACAGCCCTTAGTCTTAGGGAGGCCCAGGCCTGGGTCGCCCCAGCCCTTGGGCTTTGGGACCTAAGGCCTGGGGTGCCCCAGCCGTTAGACTTTGGAAACCCCGTCCTGGGGCGCCCCAGCCCGTAGCCTTTGGTAGCCCCAAGCTGGGGCGCCCCAGCCCTTAGGCTTAGGGAGTCCCAGGCTCAGGATGCCCCGGCCCTTAGGTAAGGGAGCCCCAAGCTCGTGGCACCCCAGCCCTTAGGCTTTGGGAGCCCCAGGCCCGGGGTGACCCAGCCCTTAGGCTTAGGGAGCCCCAGGCCCGGGGCGCCCCAGCCCTTAGGATTTGGGAGCCTCAGGCCTGGGGCGCCCCAGCCCTTAGGATTTAGGAGCCGCAGGTCTGGGGGCCTCTTTCCCTTAGGTTTTGGGAGCCCCAGGCCTGGGGCGCCCCAATCCTTAGGATAAGGGAGGACCTGGCCTGTGTCGCCCCAGCCGTTTGGATTTGGGAGCCCCAGGCCCGGGGCGCCCCATCCCTTAGGCTTTAGGAGACCAAGGCCTGGGGCGCCCCATCCCTTAAGCGTAGGGAGCTCAAGGCTCGGGGCGCCCCTGCCCTTAGTCTTAGGGAGCCCAGGCCTGGGACACCCCAGCCGTTAGGCTTTGGCAGCCCCAGGCCTGGAGCGCCCCAGCCCTTAGTCTTTGGGATTCCAGTCCTGAAGCGCCCCAGCACTTAGGCTTTGGGAGCCCCATACCTGGGGTGCCCCAGCCCTTAGGCTTAGGGTGCCCCAGGCATGGGGTGCCCCAGCCCTTAGGCCTTGGGAGCCCCAGGCCTGGGGCGCCCCTGCCCTTAGGCTTAGGGAGCCTAAGGCTTGGGGCGACCTAGTCGTTAGGATTTGGGAGCCTCAGGCCTGGGGTGCCCCAGCCCTTAGGCTTTGGGAGCCGTAGGCATTGGGAGACCCAGCCCTTAGGCTTAGGGAGCCCTAGGCCTGGGTTGCCCCATCCCTTAGGCTTTGGAACCCCAGGTCTGGGGCGCCTCAGCCCTTAGGCTTAGGGAGCTCAAGGCCTAGGGCGCCCCAGTCCTTAGTCTTAGGGAGCCCCAGGCCTGTGGCGCCCCTGCCCATAGGCTAGGGAGCCCCAGGCCTGGGGCGCCCCAGCCCTTAGCCTTAAGGAGCCCCCGGCCTGGGAAGCCCCAGCCCTTAGGATTAGGGAGCCCCCGGACTGGAGCACCCCAGCCCTTAGGCATAGGGAGCCCCAAGCCGGGGGCGCCCCAGCCCTTAGGCTAAGGGAGCCCCAGGCCTGGGGTGCCCCAGCCCTTAGGCTTAGGGAGGCCCAGGCCTGGGACGCCCCAGCCCTTAGGCTTTGGGAGCCCCAGGCCTGGGGCGCCCCAGCCCTTAGGCATTGGGAGCCCTAGTCCTGGGGCGCTCAGGCCCATAGGATTTGGGAGCCCCAGGCCTCGGGCGCCCGAGCCCTTAGGCATTTTGAGCCCCAGGTCTGGGGCGCCCCTTTCCCTTCGGTTTCGGGAGGCCCAATCCTGGGGCGCCACAGCCCTTAGTCTTAGGTTGGCCCAGGCCTGTGTCGTCCCAGCCCTTGGGCTTTGGGACCTAAGGTCTGGGGTGCCCCAGCCCTTAGGCTTTGGAACCCCAGTCCTGGTGCGCCCCAGCCCTTAGGATTTGGGAGCCCCAGGCCTGGGGCCCCCCAGCCCTTAGGCTTAGCGAGCGCCAGGCCTTAGGCTTTGGGAACCCTAGGCCTGGGGCGCCCCAGCCTTTAGGCTTTGGGAGCCCCAGGTCTGGGGCAACCCAGCCCTTAGGCTTAGGGAGCCCCAGGCCTGTGGCGCCCCAGCCTTTAGGCTTTGAGAGCGCCAGGCCTGGCGCGCCCCAGCCGTTAGGCTTTAGGAGCCCCAGGCCTGGAGTTCCCCAGGCCTTAGGATTTGGGACCCCAGTCCTGGGGCGCCCCAGCACTTAGGCTTAGGGAGCCCCAGGACTGGGGAGCCCCACCCCTTAGGCTTAGGGAGCCCCAGGCCTGGGACGCCCGAGGCCTTAGGCTTTGGGAGTCCCAGGCCTTGGACGCCCCAGCACTTAGGCTTAGGGAGCCCCAGGCCTGGGCGCCCCAGCACTTAGGATAAGGGAGCCCCAGGTGGGCGCCCCAGACTTTAGGCTTAGGGAGCCCTAGGCCTTGGACTCCCCATCCCTTAGGATTAGGTAGCCCCAGGCCTGGGGAGCCCCAGCACTTAGGCTTTGGGAGTCCCAGGGTAGGGCGCCCCAGCCCTTAGGCTTTGGGAACCCAGGCCTCGGGGGGACCAGCCCTTAGGCTTTGGGAGTCCCAGGTCTGAGGCGCCCCAGCCCTTAGGCTTTGGGAGCCCCAGGTCTGGGGCAACCCAGCCCTTAGGCTTAGGGAGCCCCAGTCCTGTGGCGCCCCAGCCTTTAGGCTTTGAGAGCGCCAGGCCTGGCGTGCCCCAGCCGTTAGGCTTTAGGAGCCCCAGGCCTGGAGTGCCCCAGGCCTTAGGATTTGGGACCCCAGTCCTGGGGCGCCCCAGCCCTTAGGCTTAGGGACTCCCAGGCCTGTGTTGCCCCAGACCTTAATCTTTGGGAGCCCCAGGCCTCGGGCGCCCCAGCCATTAGGTCTTGGGAGCCCCAGGCATGTGGCGCCCCAGCCGTTAGGCTAAGGAGCCCCAGGAATGGAGCGCCCCAGCGCTTAGAATTTGGGAGCCCCAGGCCTGGGACTCCCCAGGCCTTAAATTTGGAAGCCCCAGGCCTGGGGCGCCCCAGCCCTTAGGCTTCGGGAGCCCCAGGCCTGGGGCGCCCCAGCCCTTAGGCTTAGGGACTCCCAGGCCTGGTGGGCCACAGCACTTAGGCTTAGGGAGCCCCAGGCCTGGGTTGCCCCAGAGCTTAGGCTTTGGGAGCCCCAGGCCTGGGGCGCCCCAGCCATTAGGTCTTGCGAGCCCCAGGCCTGGGGCGTCCCAGCCGATAGGCTAAGGAGCCCCAGGATTGGGGCGCCCATCCCTTAGGATTTGGGAGCCCCAGGCCTGGGACTCCCCAACCCTTAGGTTTGGAAGCCCCAGGCTTCGGGCGCCCCAGCCCTTAGGCTTAGGAAGCCCCAGGCCCGGGTGCCCCAGCCCTTAGGCTTAGCCCCAGGTCCGGGGATCCTCAGCCTTTAGGCTTTGGGAGCCCCAGGCCTGGGGCGCCCCAGCCCTTAGGCTTTGGGAAATAAGGCATGGGGTGCCCCAGCCCTTAGGTTTTGGAACCCCTGTGTTGGGGCGCCCCAGCCCTTAGTCTTAGGGAGTCCCAGACCCGGGGGGCCCCAGCCCTTAGGATTTGAGAGCCTCAGGCCTGGGGCGCCCGAGCCCTTAGGCTTTGGGAGCCGCAGGTCTTGGGGCCCATTTCCCTTAGGTTTTGGGAGCCCCAGGCCTGGGGCGCCCCAACCCTTAGGATAAGGGAGCACCTGGCCTGTGTCGCCCCAGCCCTTTGCATTTGGGAACCCCAGGCCTGGGCGCCCCAGCCCTTAGGCTTTGGGAGCCCCAGGCCTGGGGCGCCCCAGCCCTTAGGCTTAGGGTCTCCCAGGCCTGGGTTGCCCCAGCCCTTAGGCTTAGGGACTCCCAGGCCTGGTGGGCCCCAACCATTAGGCTTAGGGAGCCCCAGGCCTGGGTTGCCCCAGAGCTTAGGCTTTGGGAACCCCAGGCCTGGGGCACCCCAGCCATTAGGTCTTGGGAGCCCCAGGCCTGGGGCGTCCCAGCCGATAGGCTAAGGAGCCCCAGGATTGGGGCGCCCCATCCCTTAGGACTTGGGAGCCCCAGGCCTGGGACTTCCCAACCCTTATGTTTGGAAGCCCCAGGCCTGGGGCGCCCCAGCCCTTAGGCTTAGGAAGCCCCAAGCCCGGGTGCCCCAGCCCTTAGGCTTAGGGAACCCCAGGCCCGGGTATCGCCAGCCCTTAGGCTTTGGGAGCCCCACGCCTGGGGCGCCCCTTAATCTCAGTAGGGGCTTCCTGCCGTGCCCGCGCGGCAGCCCCCCTCTCTCTTGTGGTCCCTCCTGTTTTGGGCTGTTTTGTCTCCGTTTCCTCTCCGGTCTCTGATTCCGAGCCGGTCACGGAGGTTTCCTCTGACTCCGTATTTGTCTCCAATTTTGAGCTCCTGTGTTTTTTCCTTTTAGATCGATCTATTCCCGGATCGTCCTTTTCGGACGTCCCGTTTCCTCGGGTGTGTTCCTGTCCTGCTTCTGACATGCTGTCTTGAAAGTCAATCCACTCACGCTGCCCCTGACGTATCACTTCTGCACAAGCTTCGTCCACTAAGCAACTTCTAACTAGTTTCCAGACCGGTCTCGTGCCCGGTCTTATCTGTCCCTCTTCTTTTGCTCGATCAATGTCTCTTCCCAACTTGTCCCAACATGGGACAGTCAGAGAGCCCGTTGTTAGAAACCATGGTGCAATCTGGTCTATTTCCCTCACAAATTTGCTAAGCGTGCCTTCTGATATCTTCAGTTTACGAGCTAGCAAGATTTGCTGCAAAGTTTTAACCATCTGTTTTATTGGAACATTTCCCATGTCGCCTGTTTATCTACATGGGACTTAAGCACAGGATTTTCTTCTCAGTCTAAACCGAAAGCGGAAGCAGCACTCTCTCTCACACTCAGCCAAGGCCGCCGCAGCCGTAACGGATAAACATTCACACAGCAGTGGCCTTGCAGAACTCACCCTCTCCGCAGCGCTGATCAGTTCTGAATCCTGCCTTTCGGGGGTCTCCACTCAACCGTCTCCTCGCCTTGTTAAGGACTCGAAATCCCGGGTTTTCGGCACCAGCTGTCACGCGCGACCCTCCCACGGCGGAAGATAAGAGGATGAACGCGACACAGGACGAGACAAATTGACCAGGATCCTTCTGATAGCGTGATAAGCGGAGTTTATTGAGAGCTGCCTCTAGATCCGAGGTCAGCTATGGAAGACCCCGGGCAGGCTAAAAACCCTGGCTTATATATGCTTCGGGGTGACGGGGCTCTCTCAGATAGGCGCAAAGCTCTCCTGCGTCAAAGTCCAGACTGAGCGCATGCGTGGCATAACTTGTTATCACTAACCCTGAAGATAAGGGCGCGGTCCAGCGCCATCTTGTAATGGCGTCCACACTTAGGAAGCACCTGGCCTGGGGCGCCCCAGAACTTAGGCTTAGGGAGTCCCAGTCCTGGGGCGCCCCATACCTTAGGCTTTGGGAGCCCCAGTCTGGGGCACCCCAGCCCTTAGGCTTTGTGAGCCCCAGGCCTGTGGCTCCCCATCCCTTAGTCTTTGGGAACCACAGGCCTCGGGCGCCCCAGCCCTTAGGTTTACGGAGCCCCAGGCATGGGGCGCCCCAGCACTTAGGCTTAGGGAGCCCCAGGCCTTCGGCGCCCTAGCCCTTAGAGTAGGGAGCCCCAGGCCTACGGCGCCCTAGCCCTTAGTTTTAGGGAGCCTCATGCCTAGGGTTCCCCAGCCCTTAGGCTTAAGGAGCCCCAGGCCTGGGACGCCCCAGCCCTTAGGATTTGGGAGACCCAGCCTGGAGGGCCCCAGCCCTTAGGCTTAGGGATCACCTGGCCAGGGGCGCCAAAGCACTTAGGCTTAGGGAGCCCCAGGCCAGGGGCGCCCCATCCCTTAGGATTAGGGACCCCCAGGCCTCGTCGCCCCTGCCCTTAGGCTTAGGGAGCCCCAGGCCTGGGGCGCCCCAGCCCTTAGGCTTAGGGAACCCAAGGCATGGGGCACCCCGGCCCTTAGGCTTAGGGAGCCCCAGGCCTGGGGCGCCCCAGCACTTAGGCTTTGGGAGCCCCAGGCCTTGGGACCCCAGCCCTTAAGCTTAGGGACCCCCAGGGTAGGGGCGCCCCAGCCCTTGGGCTTGGGAACCCCAGGCCTGGGGTGCCCCAGCCCTTTGGCTTTGGACCCCAAGCCTGGGGCGCCCCAGCCCGTAGGCTTTGGTAGCCCCAGGCCTGGTGCGCCCCAGCCTAGGTTTAGGGAGCCCCAGACCTGTGGCGCCCAAGGCCTTAGACTTTGGGAGCCCCAGGCCTGGGGCGCCCCAGACCTTAGGCTTTGGAGCCCCATCCTAGGGAACCCCAACCCTTATACTTAGGGAGCCCCAGGCCTGGGGCGCCCCCGGCCCTTAGGCTTAGGGCTACAAAGGCCTGGGGCGCCCTAGCACTTAGGCTTAGGGAGCTTCATGCCTAGGGTTCCCCAGTCCTTAGGCTTAAGGAGCCCCAGGCCTGGGACGCCCCAGCCCTTAGAGTAGGGAGCCCCAGGCCTAGGGCGCCCCAGCCCTTAGGCTTAGGGATCACCTGGCCAGGGGCGCCCAAGCACTTAGGCTTAGGGAGCCCCAGGCCTGGGGCGCCCCTGCCCTTACGCTTTGGGAGCCCCAGGCCTGGTGCGCCCCAGCCCTTAGTCTTAGGGAGCCCCAGGCCTGGAGGGCCCCAACCCTTAGGCTTAGGGATCACCTGGCCAGGGGCGCCCAAGCACTTAGGCTTAGGGAGCACCAGGCCTGGGGCGCCCCTGCCCTTACGCTTTGGGAGCCCCAGGCCTGGGGCGCCCCAGCCCTTAGGCATAGGGAGCCCAAGGCTTGGGGCACCCCGGCCCTTAGGCTTAGGGAACCCCAGGCCTGGGGGGCCCCAGCACATAGGCTTTGGGAGCCCCAGCCTAGGGAGCCCCAACCCTTAGTCTTAGGGAGCCCCAGGCCTGGGGCGCCCCAGCCCTTAGGCTTAGGGAGCCCCAGGACTGGAGCGCCCCAGCCCTTAGGCTTAGGGAGACCAAGGCCTGGGGCGCCCTAGCACTTAGGCTTAGGGAGCCCCAGGTGGGGCGCCAAAGCATTTAGGCTTTGGGTGCCCCAGGCCTGGGGCGCCCACGTCCTTAGGTTTTGGGAGCCCCAGGATGGGGCGCCCCAGCCCTTAGGCTTTGGAGCCCCAGGCCTGTGGCGCCCAAGCTTTAGGCTTTGAAAGCGCCAGGCTTGTGGCTCAGCTGTCCTTAGGATTTAGGAGCCCCAGGCCTGGGGCTCCCCAGCCCTTAGGCTTTGAGAGATCCAGGCCTGGGGCGCCCCAGTCCTTAGGTTTTGGGAGCCCCAGGCATGGGGTGCCCCAATCCTTAGGCTTAGGGAACCCCAGGTCTGGGTTGCCCCAGATCGTAGGCTTTGGGAGCCCCAGGCCTCGGGCGCCCCAGCCATTAGGTCTTGGAGCCCCAGGCCTGGGGCGCCCCAGTCGTTAGGCTAAGGAGCCCCAGAACTGGGGCGCCCCAGCCCTTAGAATTTGGGAGCCCTATGCCTGGGACTCCACAGCCCTTAGCTTTGGAAGCCCCAGGCCTGGGGCGCCCAAGCCCTTAGGCTTAGGGAGCCCCAGGCCTGGGGCGTTCCAGCCTTTAATTTAGGGACTCCCAGGCCTGGGGGGCCCCAGCCCTTAGGCTTAGGGAACCCCAGGCCTGGGTTGCCCCAGCCCTTATGCTTAGGGATCCCCTGGCCTGTGGCGCCCCAGCTTTAGGCTTTGAAAGCGCCAGGCCTATGGCTCCCGTGCCCTTAGGCTTTGGGAGCCCCAGGCCTGGGGCGCCCCAGCCCTTAGGCTTAGGGAGTCCCAGGCCCGGGGTGCCCCGGCCCTTAGGTTAAGGGAGCCCCAAGCCCGTGGCACCCCAGCCCCTAGGCTTTGGGAGCCCGAGGCCCGGGGTGCCCCAGCCCTTATGTTTAGGGTGCCCCAGGCCCGGGGCGCCCCAGCCCTTAGGATTTGGGAGCCTCAGGCCTGGGGCGCCCGAGCCCTTAGGCTTTGGGAGCCTCAGGTCTGTGGGCCCCTTTCCCTTAGGTTTTGGGAGCCCCAGGCCTGGGGCCCCCCAACACTTAGGATAAGGGAGGACCTGGCCTGTGTCCCCCCAGCCCTTTGGATTTGGGATCCCCAGGCCTGGGGTGCCCCAGCCCTTAGGCTTTGGGAGCTCCAGGCCTGGGGCGCTCCAGCCCTTAGGCTTTGGGAGCCCCAAGCCTGGGGCGCCCCAGCCCTTAGGCTTTGGGAGCACCGTGCCTGGGGCGCCCCAGCCCTTAGGCTTTGGGAACCCAAGGCTTGTGGCGCCCCAGTCCTTGGGCTTAGGAAGCCCCAGGCCCGGGGCGCCCCAACACTTAGGCTTAGAGAGCCCCAGGCCCAGGTCTTCCCAGCCCTTGGGCTTTGGGAGCCCCAACCTGGGGCCCCCCAGCACTTAGGCCGAGGGAGCCCCAAGCCTGGAGCGCCCCAGACCTTAGGCTTTGGGAGCCCAATGCTTGGGGCGCCCCAGCCCTTAGGCTTTTTGAGCCCCTGGTCTGGGGTGCCCCTTTCCCTTCGGTTTTGGGAGCCGCAGTCCTGGGGCGCCACAGCCCTTAGTCTTAGGGAGGCCCTGGCCTGGGTCGCCCCAGCCCTTACGCTTTGGAAACCCTGTCCTGAAGCTCCCCAGCCCGTAGGCTTTGGTAGCCCCAGGCTGGGGCGCCCCAGCCCTTAGGCTTAGGGAGTCCCATACCCGGGGCGCCCCAGTCCTTAGGATTTGGGAGCCTCAGGACTGGGGCGCCAGAGAGCTTAGGCTTAGGGAGCCAAGGCCTGGGGCGCCCCAGCCCTTAGGCTTAGGGAGCCCCAGGCCTGAGGCGTCCCAGCCCTTAGGATTATGGAGCCAAGGCCTGGGGCGCCCCAGGCCTTAGGCTTTGGGAGTCCCAGGCCTGGGGTGCCCCAGCCCTTAGGCTTAGTGAGGCCCAGGCCTGGGCGCCCCAGCACTTAGGATAAGGGAGCCCCAGGTGGGCGCCCCAGTCTTTAGGCTTAGGGAGCCCTAAGACTTGGACTCCCCAGCCCTTAGGATTAGGGAGCCCGAGGCCTGGGGTTCCCCAGCCCATAGGCTTTGGGAGCCCCAGGCCTAGGGCGCCCCAGCCCTTAGGCTTTGGGAACCTAGGCCTGGGGCGGCCCAGCCCTTAGGCTTTGGGAGTCCCAGGTCTGGGGCGCCCCAGCCCTTAGGCTTTGGGAGCCCTAGATCTGGGGCAACCCAGCCCTTAGGCTTAGGGAGCCCCAGGCCTGTGGCGCCCCAGCCTTTAGGCTTTGAGAGCGCCAGGCCTGGCGCGCCCCAGGCCTTAGGCTTTGGGAGCCCCAGGCCTGGAGTGCCCCAGCCCTTAGGATTTGGGACCCCAGTACTGGGGCGCCACAGCCCTTAGGCTTAGGGAGCACCTGGCCAGGCGCGCCCCAGCACGTAGGCTTTGGGAGCCCCAGGCCTAGGGCGCCCCAGCCCTTAGGCTTAGGGAGCCCCAGGCCTGGGGCGCCCCAGCCCATAGGCTTAGGGACTCCCAGGCCTGGGTTGCCCCAGACCTTACGCTTTGGGAACCCAAGGCTTGTGGCGCCCCAGCCATTAGGTCTTGGGAGCCCCAGGCCTGTGGCACCCCAGCCGTTAGGTTAAGGAGCCCCTAGACTGGGGCACCCCAGCTCTTAGAATTTGGGAGCCCTAGGCCTGGGACTCCTCAGGCCTTAGCTTTGGAAGCCCTAGGCCTGGGGCGACCCAGCCCTTAGGCTTCGTGAACCCCAGGCCTGGGGCGCCCCAGCCCTTAGTCTTAGGGAGCCCTAGGCCTGTGGCGCCCCAGCCTTTAGGCTTTGAGATCGCCAGGCCTGGGCGCCCCAGCCCTTAGAATATGGGACCCCAGTCCTGGGGCGCCACAGCCCTTAGGCTTAGGGAGCACCTGTGTAGGGGCGCCCCAGCACTTAAGCTTAGGGAGCCCCAGGCCTGGGGTGCCCCAGTCCTTAGGCTTAGAGACTCCCAGGCCTTGTGGGCCCCAGCCCTTAGGCTTAGGGAGGCCCAGGCCTAGGTTGCCCCAGAGCTTAGGCTTTGGTAGCACCAGGCCTGGGGCTCCCCAGCCATTAGGTCTTGGGAGCCCCAGGCCTGGGTCTTCCCAGCCGATAGGCTAAGGAGCCCCAGGATTGGGGCGCCCCATCCCTTAGGATTTGGGAGCCCCAGGCCTGGGACTCCCCAACCCTTAGGTTTGGAAGCCCCAGGCTTGGGGCGCCCCGGACCTTAAGCTTAGGAAGCCCCAGGCCAGGGACGCCCCAGCCCTTAGGCAAAGGGAGCCCCAGGCCAGGGGATCCCCAACCCTTAGGCTTTGGGAGCCCCAGGCCAGGGCCGCCCCAGCCCTTAGGCTTAGGGAGCCCCAGGCCCGGGGATCCCCAGCCCTTAGGGTTTGGGAGCCCCAGGCCTGGGGCACCCCAGCCCTTAGGCTTAGGGAGGCCCAGGCCCGCGGCGCCCCATCCCTTAGGCTTTAGGAGCCCAAGGCCTGGGGCGCCCCATCCTTTAGGCTTAGGGAGCCCAAGGCTTGGGGCACACCAGCCCTTAGACTTAGGGAGCCCCAGGACTGGCGTGCCCCAGCCCTTAAGCTTTTTGAGTCCCACACCTGGGGCGCCCCAACTTTTAGGGTTAGTGAGCCCCAGGACTGGGGCGCCCCAGCCCTTATTCTTAGGGAGTCCCAGGCCTGTGGCGCCGCAGCCCTTAGGCTTTGGGACCCCAGTCCTGGGGCGCCCCATCGCTTAGGCTTAGGGAGCCCCAGGCCTGGGGCGCCCGAGCCCTTAGGATTTGGGAGCCCCAGGCCTGGGTGCCCAAGTCCTTAGGAAAAGGGAGCCGCCGGCCTGGGGTGCCCCAGCCCTTAGGCTTAGGGAGCCCTAGGCCTGGCGTGCCCCAGCCCTTAGGCTTAGGGAGCACCTGGCCTGGGGCACCCCAGAATTTAGGCTTAGGGAGTCCCAGTCCTGGGGCGCCCCATCCCTTAGGCTTTGGGAGCTCCAGGCCTGGGGCGCCCCAGCCCTTAGGCTTTGAGAGCCCCAGGCCTGTGGCTCCCCATCCATTAGTCTTTGGGAACCACAGGTCTTGGGCGCCCCAGCCCTTAGGTTTAGGGAGCCCCAGGCATGGGGTGCCCCAGCACTTAGACTTAGGGAGCCCCAGGCCTTGGGCGCCTCAGCCCTTAGGCTTTGGGAGCCCCAGGCCTGGGGCGCCCCAGCCCTTAGACTTAGGGAGCCCCAGGCCTGTGGAGCCCCAGCTTTAGGCTATGAAAGCGCCAGGCTTGTGGCTCGGCTGCCCTTAGGCTTTGGGAGCCCCAGGCCTGGGGCTCCCCAGCCCTTAGGCTTTGGGAGCTCCAAGCCTGGGGCGCCCCAGCCCTTAAGCTTTGGGACCCCAGTCCTGGGGCGCCCCAGTCCTTAGGTTTTGGGAGACCCAGGCCTGGGGTGCCCCAATCCTTAGGCTTAGGGAACCCCAGGTCTGGGTTACCCCAGATCTTAGGCTTTGGGAGCCCCAGGCCTGGGGCGCCCCAGCTGTTAGACTAAGGAGCCCCAGGACTGGGGCTCCCCAGCCCTTAGAATTTGGGAGCCCCAGGCCTGGGATTCCATAGCCCTTAGCTTTGGAAGCCACAGGCCTGGGGCGCCCCAGCCCTTAGGCTTAGGGAGCCCCAGGCCTGGGGCATCCCAGCCCTTAATTTAGGGACTCCCAGGCCTAGGGGGCCCCAGCCCTTAGGCTTAGGGAACCCCAGGCCTGGGTTGCCCCAGCCCTTAGGCTTAGGGAGCCCCAGGCCTGTGGCGCCCCAGCTTTAGGCTTTGAAAGCGCCAGGCCTATGGCTCCCGTGCCCTTATGCTTTGGGAGCCCCAGGCCTGGGGCGCCCCAGCCCTTAGGCTTAGGGAGTCCCAGGCCCGGGGTGCCCCGGCCCTTAGGTTAAGGGAGCCCCAAGCCCATGGCACCCCAGCCCTTAGGCTTTGGGATGCCCAGGCCCAGGGTGCCCCAGCCCTTAGGTTTAGGGTGCCCCAGGTCCGGGGCGCCCCAGCCCTTAGGTTTTGGGAGCCTCAGGCCTGGGGCTCCCAAGCCCTTAGGCTTTGGGAGCAGCAGGTCTGGGGGCCCCTTTCCCTTAGGTTTTGGGAGCCCCAGGCCTGGGGCGCCCCAACCCTTAGGATAAGGGGGGACCTGGCCTGTGTCGCCCCAGCCCTTGGGATTTCGGATCCCCAGGCCTGGGGTGCCCCAGCCCTTAGGCTTTGGGAGCTCCAGGCCTGGAGCGCCCCAGCCCTTAGGCTTTGAGAGACCCAGGCTTGGGCGCCCCAGCCCTTAGGTTTTGGGAGCCCCAGGCCTGGGGCGCCCCAGCCCTTAGACTTTGGGAGCCCCAGGCTTGTGGCGCCCCAGTCCTTAGGCTTAGGAAGACCCAGGCCCGGGGTACCCCAACACTTAGGCTTAGAGAGCCCCTGGCCCATGTCTTCCCGCCCTTGGGCTTTGGGAACCCCAGGCCTGGGGCCCCCCAGCCCTTAGGCTGAGGGAGTCCCAGGCCTGGAGTGCCCCAGACCTTAGGCTTTGGAAGCCCAAGGCCTGGGGCGCCCCAGCCCTTAGGCTTAGGGAGACCCAGGCCTGGGGCGCCCCAGGCCTTAGGCTTTGGGAGTCATAGGCCTGGGGCGCCCCAGCCCTTAGGCTTAGGGAGCCCCAGGCCTGGGCGCCCCAGAACTTAGGATAAGTGAGCCCCATGTGGGCGCCACAGCCTTTAGGCTTAGGGAGCCCTAAGCCTTGGACTCCCCAGCCCTTAGGATTAGGGAGCCCCAGGCCTGGGGTGCCCTAGCCCTTAGGCTTTGGGAGCCCCAGGCCTAGGGCGCCCCAGCCCTTAGGCTTTGGGAACCCAGGCCTGGGGCGGACCAGCCCTTAGGCTTTGGGAGTCCCAGGTCTGGGGCGCCCCAGCCCTTAGGCTTTCGGAGCCCCAGGTCTGGGGCAACCCAGCCCTTAGGCTTAGGGAGCCCCAGACCTGTAGCGCCCCAGCCTTTAGGCTTTGAGAGCGCCAGGCCTGGGGCGCCCCAGCCCTTAGGCTTTGGGAGCCCCAGGCTTGTTGCGCTCCGGACCTTAGGCTTAGGAAGCCCCAGGCCCGGGACGCCCCAGCCCTTAGGCAAAGGGATCCCGAGTCCCGGGGCTCCCCAGCCCATAGGCTTTGGGAGCCCCAGGCCAGGGCCGCCCCAGCCCTTAGGCTTAGGGAGCCCCAGGCCCGGGGATCCCCAGCCCTTAGGGTTTGGGAGCCCCAAGCCTGGGGAGCCCCAGCCCTTAGGCTTAGGGAGGCCCAGGCCCGGGGCGCCCCATCCCTTAGGCTTTGGAACCCCAGGTCTGGGGCGCCTCAGCCCTTAGGCTTAGGGAGCTCAAGGCCTAGGGCGCCCCAGTCCTTAGTCTTAGGGAGCCCCAGGCCTGTGGCGCCCCTGCCCATAGGCTAGGGAGCCCCAGGCCTGGGGCGCCCCAGCCCTTAGCCTTAAGGAGCCCCCGGCCTGGGAAGCCCCAGCCCTTAGGATTAGGGAGCCCCCGGACTGGAGCACCCCAGCCCTTAGGCTTACGGAGCCCCAAGCCGGGGGCGCCCCAGCCCTTAGGCTAAGGGAGCCCCAGGCCTGGGGTGCCCCAGCCCTTAGGCTTAGGGAGGCCCAGGCCTGGGACGCCCCAGCCCTTAGGCTTTGGGAGCCCCAGGCCTGGGGCGCCCCAGCCCTTAGGCATTGGGAGCCCTAGTCCTGGGGCGCTCAGGCCCATAGGATTTGGGAGCCCCAGGCCTCGGGCGCCCGAGCCCTTAGGCATTTTGAGCCCCAGGTCTGGGGCGCCCCTTTCCCTTCGGTTTCGGGAGGCCCAATCCTGGGGCGCCACAGCCCTTAGTCTTAGGTTGGCCCAGGCCTGTGTCGTCCCAGCCCTTGGGCTTTGGGACCTAAGGTCTGGGGTGCCCCAGCCCTTAGGCTTTGGAACCCCAGTCCTGGTGCGCCCCAGCCCTTAGGATTTGGGAGCCCCAGGCCTGGGGCCCCCCAGCCCTTAGGCTTAGCGAGCGCCAGGCCTTAGGCTTTGGGAACCCTAGGCCTGGGGCGCCCCAGCCTTTAGGCTTTGGGAGCCCCAGGTCTGGGGCAACCCAGCCCTTAGGCTTAGGGAGCCCCAGGCCTGTGGCGCCCCAGCCTTTAGGCTTTGAGAGCGCCAGGCCTGGCGCGCCCCAGCCGTTAGGCTTTAGGAGCCCCAGGCCTGGAGTTCCCCAGGCCTTAGGATTTGGGACCCCAGTCCTGGGGCGCCCCAGCACTTAGGCTTAGGGAGCCCCAGGACTGGGGAGCCCCACCCCTTAGGCTTAGGGAGCCCCAGGCCTGGGACGCCCGAGGCCTTAGGCTTTGGGAGTCCCAGGCCTTGGACGCCCCAGCACTTAGGCTTAGGGAGCCCCAGGCCTGGGCGCCCCAGCACTTAGGATAAGGGAGCCCCAGGTGGGCGCCCCAGACTTTAGGCTTAGGGAGCCCTAGGCCTTGGACTCCCCATCCCTTAGGATTAGGTAGCCCCAGGCCTGGGGAGCCCCAGCACTTAGGCTTTGGGAGTCCCAGGGTAGGGCGCCCCAGCCCTTAGGCTTTGGGAACCCAGGCCTCGGGGGGACCAGCCCTTAGGCTTTGGGAGTCCCAGGTCTGAGGCGCCCCAGCCCTTAGGCTTTGGGAGCCCCAGGTCTGGGGCAACCCAGCCCTTAGGCTTAGGGAGCCCCAGTCCTGTGGCGCCCCAGCCTTTAGGCTTTGAGAGCGCCAGGCCTGGCGTGCCCCAGCCGTTAGGCTTTAGGAGCCCCAGGCCTGGAGTGCCCCAGGCCTTAGGATTTGGGACCCCAGTCCTGGGGCGCCCCAGCCCTTAGGCTTAGGGACTCCCAGGCCTGTGTTGCCCCAGACCTTAATCTTTGGGAGCCCCAGGCCTCGGGCGCCCCAGCCATTAGGTCTTGGGAGCCCCAGGCATGTGGCGCCCCAGCCGTTAGGCTAAGGAGCCCCAGGAATGGAGCGCCCCAGCGCTTAGAATTTGGGAGCCCCAGGCCTGGGACTCCCCAGGCCTTAAATTTGGAAGCCCCAGGCCTGGGGCGCCCCAGCCCTTAGGCTTCGGGAGCCCCAGGCCTGGGGCGCCCCAGCCCTTAGGCTTAGGGACTCCCAGGCCTGGTGGGCCACAGCACTTAGGCTTAGGGAGCCCCAGGCCTGGGTTGCCCCAGAGCTTAGGCTTTGGGAGCCCCAGGCCTGGGGCGCCCCAGCCATTAGGTCTTGCGAGCCCCAGGCCTGGGGCGTCCCAGCCGATAGGCTAAGGAGCCCCAGGATTGGGGCGCCCATCCCTTAGGATTTGGGAGCCCCAGGCCTGGGACTCCCCAACCCTTAGGTTTGGAAGCCCCAGGCTTCGGGCGCCCCAGCCCTTAGGCTTAGGAAGCCCCAGGCCCGGGTGCCCCAGCCCTTAGGCTTAGCCCCAGGTCCGGGGATCCTCAGCCTTTAGGCTTTGGGAGCCCCAGGCCTGGGGCGCCCCAGCCCTTAGGCTTTGGGAAATAAGGCATGGGGTGCCCCAGCCCTTAGGTTTTGGAACCCCTGTGTTGGGGCGCCCCAGCCCTTAGTCTTAGGGAGTCCCAGACCCGGGGGGCCCCAGCCCTTAGGATTTGAGAGCCTCAGGCCTAGGGCGCCCGAGCCCTTAGGCTTTGGGAGCCGCAGGTCTTGGGGCCCATTTCCCTTAGGTTTTGGGAGCCCCAGGCCTGGGGCGCCCCAACCCTTAGGATAAGGGAGCACCTGGCCTGTGTCGCCCCAGCCCTTTGCATTTGGGAACCCCAGGCCTGGGCGCCCCAGCCCTTAGGCTTTGGGAGCCCCAGGCCTGGGGCGCCCCAGCCCTTAGGCTTAGGGTCTCCCAGGCCTGGGTTGCCCCAGCCCTTAGGCTTAGGGACTCCCAGGCCTGGTGGGCCCCAACCATTAGGCTTAGGGAGCCCCAGGCCTGGGTTGCCCCAGAGCTTAGGCTTTGGGAACCCCAGGCCTGGGGCACCCCAGCCATTAGGTCTTGGGAGCCCCAGGCCTGGGGCGTCCCAGCCGATAGGCTAAGGAGCCCCAGGATTGGGGCGCCCCATCCCTTAGGACTTGGGAGCCCCAGGCCTGGGACTTCCCAACCCTTATGTTTGGAAGCCCCAGGCCTGGGGCGCCCCAGCCCTTAGGCTTAGGAAGCCCCAAGCCCGGGTGCCCCAGCCCTTAGGCTTAGGGAACCCCAGGCCCGGGTATCGCCAGCCCTTAGGCTTTGGGAGCCCCACGCCTGGGGCGCCCCTTAATCTCAGTAGGGGCTTCCTGCCGTGCCCGCGCGGCAGCCCCCCTCTCTCTTGTGGTCCCTCCTGTTTTTGGCTGTTTTGTCTCCGTTTCCTCTCCGGTCTCTGATTCCGAGCCGGTCACGGAGGTTTCCTCTGACTCCGTATTTGTCTCCAATTTTGAGCTCCTGTGTTTTTTCCTTTTAGATCGATCTATTCCCGGATCGTCCTTTTCGGACGTCCCGTTTCCTCGGGTGTGTTCCTGTCCTGCTTCTGACATGCTGTCTTGAAAGTCAATCCACTCACGCTGCCCCTGACGTATCACTTCTGCACAAGCTTCGTCCACTAAGCAACTTCTAACTAGTTTCCAGACCGGTCTCGTGCCCGGTCTTATCTGTCCCTCTTCTTTTGCTCGATCAATGTCTCTTCCCAACTTGTCCCAACATGGGACAGTCAGAGAGCCCGTTGTTAGAAACCATGGTGCAATCTGGTCTATTTCCCTCACAAATTTGCTAAGCGTGCCTTCTGATATCTTCAGTTTACGAGCTAGCAAGATTTGCTGCAAAGTTTTAACCATCTGTTTTATTGGAACATTTCCCATGTCGCCTGTTTATCTACATGGGACTTAAGCACAGGATTTTCTTCTCAGTCTAAACCGAAAGCGGAAGCAGCACTCTCTCTCACACTCAGCCAAGGCCGCCGCAGCCGTAACGGATAAACATTCACACAGCAGTGGCCTTGCAGAACTCACCCTCTCCGCAGCGCTGATCAGTTCTGAATCCTGCCTTTCGGGGGTCTCCACTCAACCGTCTCCTCGCCTTGTTAAGGACTCGAAATCCCGGGTTTTCGGCACCAGCTGTCACGCGCGACCCTCCCACGGCGGAAGATAAGAGGATGAACGCGACACAGGACGAGACAAATTGACCAGGATCCTTCTGATAGCGTGATAAGCGGAGTTTATTGAGAGCTGCCTCTAGATCCGAGGTCAGCTATGGAAGACCCCGGGCAGGCTAAAAACCCTGGCTTATATATGCTTCGGGGTGACGGGGCTCTCTCAGATAGGCGCAAAGCTCTCCTGCGTCAAAGTCCAGACTGAGCGCATGCGTGGCATAACTTGTTATCACTAACCCTGAAGATAAGGGCGCGGTCCAGCGCCATCTTGTAATGGCGTCCACACTTAGGAAGCACCTGGCCTGGGGCACCCCAGAACTTAGGCTTAGGGAGTCCCAGTCCTGGGGCGCCCCATACCTTAGGCTTTGGGAGCCCCAGTCTGGGGCACCCCAGCCCTTAGGCTTTGTGAGCCCCAGGCCTGTGGCTCCCCATCCCTTAGTCTTTGGGAACCACAGGCCTCGGGCGCCCCAGCCCTTAGGTTTACGGAGCCCCAGGCATGGGGCGCCCCAGCACTTAGGCTTAGGGAGCCCCAGGCCTTCGGCGCCCTAGCCCTTAGAGTAGGGAGCCCCAGGCCTACGGCGCCCTAGCCCTTAGTTTTAGGGAGCCTCATGCCTAGGGTTCCCCAGCCCTTAGGCTTAAGGAGCCCCAGGCCTGGGACGCCCCAGCCCTTAGGATTTGGGAGACCCAGCCTGGAGGGCCCCAGCCCTTAGGCTTAGGGATCACCTGGCCAGGGGCGCCAAAGCACTTAGGCTTAGGGAGCCCCAGGCCAGGGGCGCCCCATCCCTTAGGATTAGGGACCCCCAGGCCTCGTCGCCCCTGCCCTTAGGCTTAGGGAGCCCCAGGCCTGGGGCGCCCCAGCCCTTAGGCTTAGGGAACCCAAGGCATGGGGCACCCCGGCCCTTAGGCTTAGGGAGCCCCAGGCCTGGGGCGCCCCAGCACTTAGGCTTTGGGAGCCCCAGGCCTTGGGACCCCAGCCCTTAAGCTTAGGGACCCCCAGGGTAGGGGCGCCCCAGCCCTTGGGCTTGGGAACCCCAGGCCTGGGGTGCCCCAGCCCTTTGGCTTTGGACCCCAAGCCTGGGGCGCCCCAGCCCGTAGGCTTTGGTAGCCCCAGGCCTGGTGCGCCCCAGCCTAGGTTTAGGGAGCCCCAGACCTGTGGCGCCCAAGGCCTTAGACTTTGGGAGCCCCAGGCCTGGGGCGCCCCAGACCTTAGGCTTTGGAGCCCCATCCTAGGGAACCCCAACCCTTATACTTAGGGAGCCCCAGGCCTGGGGCGCCCCCGGCCCTTAGGCTTAGGGCTACAAAGGCCTGGGGCGCCCTAGCACTTAGGCTTAGGGAGCTTCATGCCTAGGGTTCCCCAGTCCTTAGGCTTAAGGAGCCCCAGGCCTGGGACGCCCCAGCCCTTAGAGTAGGGAGCCCCAGGCCTAGGGCGCCCCAGCCCTTAGGCTTAGGGATCACCTGGCCAGGGGCGCCCAAGCACTTAGGCTTAGGGAGCCCCAGGCCTGGGGCGCCCCTGCCCTTACGCTTTGGGAGCCCCAGGCCTGGTGCGCCCCAGCCCTTAGTCTTAGGGAGCCCCAGGCCTGGAGGGCCCCAACCCTTAGGCTTAGGGATCACCTGGCCAGGGGCGCCCAAGCACTTAGGCTTAGGGAGCACCAGGCCTGGGGCGCCCCTGCCCTTACGCTTTGGGAGCCCCAGGCCTGGGGCGCCCCAGCCCTTAGGCATAGGGAGCCCAAGGCTTGGGGCACCCCGGCCCTTAGGCTTAGGGAACCCCAGGCCTGGGGGGCCCCAGCACATAGGCTTTGGGAGCCCCAGCCTAGGGAGCCCCAACCCTTAGTCTTAGGGAGCCCCAGGCCTGGGGCGCCCCAGCCCTTAGGCTTAGGGAGCCCCAGGACTGGAGCGCCCCAGCCCTTAGGCTTAGGGAGACCAAGGCCTGGGGCGCCCTAGCACTTAGGCTTAGGGAGCCCCAGGTGGGGCGCCAAAGCATTTAGGCTTTGGGTGCCCCAGGCCTGGGGCGCCCACGTCCTTAGGTTTTGGGAGCCCCAGGATGGGGCGCCCCAGCCCTTAGGCTTTGGAGCCCCAGGCCTGTGGCGCCCAAGCTTTAGGCTTTGAAAGCGCCAGGCTTGTGGCTCAGCTGTCCTTAGGATTTAGGAGCCCCAGGCCTGGGGCTCCCCAGCCCTTAGGCTTTGAGAGATCCAGGCCTGGGGCGCCCCAGTCCTTAGGTTTTGGGAGCCCCAGGCATGGGGTGCCCCAATCCTTAGGCTTAGGGAACCCCAGGTCTGGGTTGCCCCAGATCGTAGGCTTTGGGAGCCCCAGGCCTCGGGCGCCCCAGCCATTAGGTCTTGGAGCCCCAGGCCTGGGGCGCCCCAGTCGTTAGGCTAAGGAGCCCCAGAACTGGGGCGCCCCAGCCCTTAGAATTTGGGAGCCCTATGCCTGGGACTCCACAGCCCTTAGCTTTGGAAGCCCCAGGCCTGGGGCGCCCAAGCCCTTAGGCTTAGGGAGCCCCAGGCCTGGGGCGTTCCAGCCTTTAATTTAGGGACTCCCAGGCCTGGGGGGCCCCAGCCCTTAGGCTTAGGGAACCCCAGGCCTGGGTTGCCCCAGCCCTTATGCTTAGGGATCCCCTGGCCTGTGGCGCCCCAGCTTTAGGCTTTGAAAGCGCCAGGCCTATGGCTCCCGTGCCCTTAGGCTTTGGGAGCCCCAGGCCTGGGGCGCCCCAGCCCTTAGGCTTAGGGAGTCCCAGGCCCGGGGTGCCCCGGCCCTTAGGTTAAGGGAGCCCCAAGCCCGTGGCACCCCAGCCCCTAGGCTTTGGGAGCCCGAGGCCCGGGGTGCCCCAGCCCTTATGTTTAGGGTGCCCCAGGCCCGGGGCGCCCCAGCCCTTAGGATTTGGGAGCCTCAGGCCTGGGGCGCCCGAGCCCTTAGGCTTTGGGAGCCTCAGGTCTGTGGGCCCCTTTCCCTTAGGTTTTGGGAGCCCCAGGCCTGGGGCCCCCCAACACTTAGGATAAGGGAGGACCTGGCCTGTGTCCCCCCAGCCCTTTGGATTTGGGATCCCCAGGCCTGGGGTGCCCCAGCCCTTAGGCTTTGGGAGCTCCAGGCCTGGGGCGCTCCAGCCCTTAGGCTTTGGGAGCCCCAAGCCTGGGGCGCCCCAGCCCTTAGGCTTTGGGAGCACCGTGCCTGGGGCGCCCCAGCCCTTAGGCTTTGGGAACCCAAGGCTTGTGGCGCCCCAGTCCTTGGGCTTAGGAAGCCCCAGGCCCGGGGCGCCCCAACACTTAGGCTTAGAGAGCCCCAGGCCCAGGTCTTCCCAGCCCTTGGGCTTTGGGAGCCCCAACCTGGGGCCCCCCAGCACTTAGGCCGAGGGAGCCCCAAGCCTGGAGCGCCCCAGACCTTAGGCTTTGGGAGCCCAATGCTTGGGGCGCCCCAGCCCTTAGGCTTTTTGAGCCCCTGGTCTGGGGTGCCCCTTTCCCTTCGGTTTTGGGAGCCGCAGTCCTGGGGCGCCACAGCCCTTAGTCTTAGGGAGGCCCTGGCCTGGGTCGCCCCAGCCCTTACGCTTTGGAAACCCTGTCCTGAAGCTCCCCAGCCCGTAGGCTTTGGTAGCCCCAGGCTGGGGCGCCCCAGCCCTTAGGCTTAGGGAGTCCCATACCCGGGGCGCCCCAGTCCTTAGGATTTGGGAGCCTCAGGACTGGGGCGCCAGAGAGCTTAGGCTTAGGGAGCCAAGGCCTGGGGCGCCCCAGCCCTTAGGCTTAGGGAGCCCCAGGCCTGAGGCGTCCCAGCCCTTAGGATTATGGAGCCAAGGCCTGGGGCGCCCCAGGCCTTAGGCTTTGGGAGTCCCAGGCCTGGGGTGCCCCAGCCCTTAGGCTTAGTGAGGCCCAGGCCTGGGCGCCCCAGCACTTAGGATAAGGGAGCCCCAGGTGGGCGCCCCAGTCTTTAGGCTTAGGGAGCCCTAAGACTTGGACTCCCCAGCCCTTAGGATTAGGGAGCCCGAGGCCTGGGGTTCCCCAGCCCATAGGCTTTGGGAGCCCCAGGCCTAGGGCGCCCCAGCCCTTAGGCTTTGGGAACCTAGGCCTGGGGCGGCCCAGCCCTTAGGCTTTGGGAGTCCCAGGTCTGGGGCGCCCCAGCCCTTAGGCTTTGGGAGCCCTAGATCTGGGGCAACCCAGCCCTTAGGCTTAGGGAGCCCCAGGCCTGTGGCGCCCCAGCCTTTAGGCTTTGAGAGCGCCAGGCCTGGCGCGCCCCAGGCCTTAGGCTTTGGGAGCCCCAGGCCTGGAGTGCCCCAGCCCTTAGGATTTGGGACCCCAGTACTGGGGCGCCACAGCCCTTAGGCTTAGGGAGCACCTGGCCAGGCGCGCCCCAGCACGTAGGCTTTGGGAGCCCCAGGCCTAGGGCGCCCCAGCCCTTAGGCTTAGGGAGCCCCAGGCCTGGGGCGCCCCAGCCCATAGGCTTAGGGACTCCCAGGCCTGGGTTGCCCCAGACCTTACGCTTTGGGAACCCAAGGCTTGTGGCGCCCCAGCCATTAGGTCTTGGGAGCCCCAGGCCTGTGGCACCCCAGCCGTTAGGTTAAGGAGCCCCTAGACTGGGGCACCCCAGCTCTTAGAATTTGGGAGCCCTAGGCCTGGGACTCCTCAGGCCTTAGCTTTGGAAGCCCTAGGCCTGGGGCGACCCAGCCCTTAGGCTTCGTGAACCCCAGGCCTGGGGCGCCCCAGCCCTTAGTCTTAGGGAGCCCTAGGCCTGTGGCGCCCCAGCCTTTAGGCTTTGAGATCGCCAGGCCTGGGCGCCCCAGCCCTTAGAATATGGGACCCCAGTCCTGGGGCGCCACAGCCCTTAGGCTTAGGGAGCACCTGTGTAGGGGCGCCCCAGCACTTAAGCTTAGGGAGCCCCAGGCCTGGGGTGCCCCAGTCCTTAGGCTTAGAGACTCCCAGGCCTTGTGGGCCCCAGCCCTTAGGCTTAGGGAGGCCCAGGCCTAGGTTGCCCCAGAGCTTAGGCTTTGGTAGCACCAGGCCTGGGGCTCCCCAGCCATTAGGTCTTGGGAGCCCCAGGCCTGGGTCTTCCCAGCCGATAGGCTAAGGAGCCCCAGGATTGGGGCGCCCCATCCCTTAGGATTTGGGAGCCCCAGGCCTGGGACTCCCCAACCCTTAGGTTTGGAAGCCCCAGGCTTGGGGCGCCCCGGACCTTAAGCTTAGGAAGCCCCAGGCCAGGGACGCCCCAGCCCTTAGGCAAAGGGAGCCCCAGGCCAGGGGATCCCCAACCCTTAGGCTTTGGGAGCCCCAGGCCAGGGCCGCCCCAGCCCTTAGGCTTAGGGAGCCCCAGGCCCGGGGATCCCCAGCCCTTAGGGTTTGGGAGCCCCAGGCCTGGGGCACCCCAGCCCTTAGGCTTAGGGAGGCCCAGGCCCGCGGCGCCCCATCCCTTAGGCTTTAGGAGCCCAAGGCCTGGGGCACCCCATCCTTTAGGCTTAGGGAGCCCAAGGCTTGGGGCACACCAGCCCTTAGACTTAGGGAGCCCCAGGACTGGCGTGCCCCAGCCCTTAAGCTTTTTGAGTCCCACACCTGGGGCGCCCCAACTTTTAGGGTTAGTGAGCCCCAGGACTGGGGCGCCCCAGCCCTTATTCTTAGGGAGTCCCAGGCCTGTGGCGCCGCAGCCCTTAGGCTTTGGGACCCCAGTCCTGGGGCGCCCCATCGCTTAGGCTTAGGGAGCCCCAGGCCTGGGGCGCCCGAGCCCTTAGGATTTGGGAGCCCCAGGCCTGGGTGCCCAAGTCCTTAGGAAAAGGGAGCCGCCGGCCTGGGGTGCCCCAGCCCTTAGGCTTAGGGAGCCCTAGGCCTGGCGTGCCCCAGCCCTTAGGCTTAGGGAGCACCTGGCCTGGGGCACCCCAGAATTTAGGCTTAGGGAGTCCCAGTCCTGGGGCGCCCCATCCCTTAGGCTTTGGGAGCTCCAGGCCTGGGGCGCCCCAGCCCTTAGGCTTTGAGAGCCCCAGGCCTGTGGCTCCCCATCCATTAGTCTTTGGGAACCACAGGTCTTGGGCGCCCCAGCCCTTAGGTTTAGGGAGCCCCAGGCATGGGGTGCCCCAGCACTTAGACTTAGGGAGCCCCAGGCCTTGGGCGCCTCAGCCCTTAGGCTTTGGGAGCCCCAGGCCTGGGGCGCCCCAGCCCTTAGACTTAGGGAGCCCCAGGCCTGTGGAGCCCCAGCTTTAGGCTATGAAAGCGCCAGGCTTGTGGCTCGGCTGCCCTTAGGCTTTGGGAGCCCCAGGCCTGGGGCTCCCCAGCCCTTAGGCTTTGGGAGCTCCAAGCCTGGGGCGCCCCAGCCCTTAAGCTTTGGGACCCCAGTCCTGGGGCGCCCCAGTCCTTAGGTTTTGGGAGACCCAGGCCTGGGGTGCCCCAATCCTTAGGCTTAGGGAACCCCAGGTCTGGGTTACCCCAGATCTTAGGCTTTGGGAGCCCCAGGCCTGGGGCGCCCCAGCTGTTAGACTAAGGAGCCCCAGGACTGGGGCTCCCCAGCCCTTAGAATTTGGGAGCCCCAGGCCTGGGATTCCATAGCCCTTAGCTTTGGAAGCCACAGGCCTGGGGCGCCCCAGCCCTTAGGCTTAGGGAGCCCCAGGCCTGGGGCATCCCAGCCCTTAATTTAGGGACTCCCAGGCCTAGGGGGCCCCAGCCCTTAGGCTTAGGGAACCCCAGGCCTGGGTTGCCCCAGCCCTTAGGCTTAGGGAGCCCCAGGCCTGTGGCGCCCCAGCTTTAGGCTTTGAAAGCGCCAGGCCTATGGCTCCCGTGCCCTTATGCTTTGGGAGCCCCAGGCCTGGGGCGCCCCAGCCCTTAGGCTTAGGGAGTCCCAGGCCCGGGGTGCCCCGGCCCTTAGGTTAAGGGAGCCCCAAGCCCATGGCACCCCAGCCCTTAGGCTTTGGGATGCCCAGGCCCAGGGTGCCCCAGCCCTTAGGTTTAGGGTGCCCCAGGTCCGGGGCGCCCCAGCCCTTAGGTTTTGGGAGCCTCAGGCCTGGGGCTCCCAAGCCCTTAGGCTTTGGGAGCAGCAGGTCTGGGGGCCCCTTTCCCTTAGGTTTTGGGAGCCCCAGGCCTGGGGCGCCCCAACCCTTAGGATAAGGGGGGACCTGGCCTGTGTCGCCCCAGCCCTTGGGATTTCGGATCCCCAGGCCTGGGGTGCCCCAGCCCTTAGGCTTTGGGAGCTCCAGGCCTGGAGCGCCCCAGCCCTTAGGCTTTGAGAGACCCAGGCTTGGGCGCCCCAGCCCTTAGGTTTTGGGAGCCCCAGGCCTGGGGCGCCCCAGCCCTTAGGCTTTGGGAGCCCCAGGCTTGTGGCGCCCCAGTCCTTAGGCTTAGGAAGACCCAGGCCCGGGGTACCCCAACACTTAGGCTTAGAGAGCCCCTGGCCCATGTCTTCCCGCCCTTGGGCTTTGGGAACCCCAGGCCTGGGGCCCCCCAGCCCTTAGGCTGAGGGAGTCCCAGGCCTGGAGTGCCCCAGACCTTAGGCTTTGGAAGCCCAAGGCCTGGGGCGCCCCAGCCCTTAGGCTTAGGGAGACCCAGGCCTGGGGCGCCCCAGGCCTTAGGCTTTGGGAGTCATAGGCCTGGGGCGCCCCAGCCCTTAGGCTTAGGGAGCCCCAGGCCTGGGCGCCCCAGAACTTAGGATAAGTGAGCCCCATGTGGGCGCCACAGCCTTTAGGCTTAGGGAGCCCTAAGCCTTGGACTCCCCAGCCCTTAGGATTAGGGAGCCCCAGGCCTGGGGTGCCCTAGCCCTTAGGCTTTGGGAGCCCCAGGCCTAGGGCGCCCCAGCCCTTAGGCTTTGGGAACCCAGGCCTGGGGCGGACCAGCCCTTAGGCTTTGGTTGTCCCAGGTCTGGGGCGCCCCAGCCCTTAGGCTTTCGGAGCCCCAGGTCTGGGGCAACCCAGCCCTTAGGCTTAGGGAGCCCCAGACCTGTAGCGCCCCAGCCTTTAGGCTTTGAGAGCGCCAGGCCTGGGGCGCCCCAGCCCTTAGGCTTTGGGAGCCCCAGGCTTGTTGCGCTCCGGACCTTAGGCTTAGGAAGCCCCAGGCCCGGGACGCCCCAGCCCTTAGGCAAAGGGATCCCGAGTCCCGGGGCTCCCCAGCCCATAGGCTTTGGGAGCCCCAGGCCAGGGCCGCCCCAGCCCTTAGGCTTAGGGAGCCCCAGGCCCGGGGATCCCCAGCCCTTAGGGTTTGGGAGCCCCAAGCCTGGGGAGCCCCAGCCCTTAGGCTTAGGGAGGCCCAGGCCCGGGGCGCCCCATCCCTTAGGCTTTAGGAGCCCAAGGCCTGGGGCGCCCCATTCCTTAGGCTTAGGGAGCCCAAGGCTTGGGGCGCAGCAGCCCTTAGACTTAGGGAGCCCCAGGACTGGCGCGACCCAGCCCTTAAGCTTTTTGAGCCCCAGGCCTGGGGCGCCCCAACCTTTAGGGTTAGTGAGCCCCAGGACTGGGGCGCCCCAGCCCTTATTCTTAGGGAGTCCTAGGCCTGTGGCGCCCCAGCCCTTAGGCTTTGGGACCCCAGTCCTGGGGCGCCCCATCGCTTAGGCTTAGGGAGCCCCAGGCCTGGGGCGCCCCAGCCCTTAGGATTTGGGAGCCCCAGGCCTGGGTGCCCAAGTCCTTAGGAAAAGGGAGCCCCAGGCCTGGGGCGCCCCAGCTTTTAGGCTTAGGGAGCCCTAGGCCTCAGACGCCCAATCCCTTAGGCTTAGGGAGCCCCAGGACTGGGGCGCCCCAGCCCTTCGACTTTGGGAGCCGCAGGCCTGGGTGCCCCAGCCCTTAAGTTTAGGGAGCACCAGGCCTGGGACGCCCCAGCCCTTAGGCTTAGGGAGCCCCAGGCCTGGGGCACCCCAGCCCTTAGGCTTTGGGAGCCCCAGACCTGGGGCGCCCCAGGCCTTAGGCTTTTGGAGCGCCAGGCCTGTGGCGCCCCAGCCCTTAAGATTTGGGAGCCGCAGGCCTGGGGCGCCCCAGCCCTTAGGCTTTGGGAGCCCTAGGCCTGGGACGCTCCTGCCCTTCGGATTAGGGAGCTCCAAGCCTGGGGTGCCCCAGCCCTTAAGCTTAGGGTGCAACAGGCCTGGGGCGCCCCAGCCCTTAGGCTTAGGGAGCCCCTGGTTTGGGGCGCCCCAGCACTTAGGCTTAGGGAGCCCCAGGCCTGGGGTGCCCCAAACCTTAGGTTTAGGGAGCCCAAGCCTGGGGCGCCCCAACCCTTAGCCTTAGGGAGCCCCAGGCCTGGGACGCCCAAGCCCTTAGGCTTAGGGAGCCCCAGGACTGGGGCGCCCCAGCCCTTCGACTTTGGGAGCCACAGGCCTGGGGCGCCCCAGCCCTTAAGATTAGGGATCCCAGGCCTGAGACGCCCCAGCCCTTAGGCTTTGGGAGTCCCAGGCCTGGTGATTCCCAGCTCTTTGACTTAGGGAGCCCCTGCCATGGGGCGCCACAGGCCTTAAGTTTTGGGAGTCCCAGGCCTGGGGCGCCCCAACCCTTAGCCTTAGGGAGCCCCAGGCTTGGGGCGCCCAGCCCTTAGGCTTTGGGAGACCCAGGCTTGGGTCGCCCCAGCTCTTACGCTTTGGGAGCCCCAGGCCTCGGACTCCCCAGACCTTAGGCTTTGGGAGCCCCAGGCTTGGGGCGCCCCAGCCCTTAGGCTTAGGGAGCCCCAGGCCTGGTTCTCCCCAGTCCTTAGGCTTAGAGAGCCACAGACCTGGATTGCTCTAGCAATTAGGAATAGGGAGCCCCATGCCTGTGGCGCCCCAGCCCTTAGGCTTTGGGAGCCCCAGGCCTCGGAAGCGCCAGCCCTTCGGCTTAGGGAGCTCCAAGCCTGTGGCGCCCCAGTCCTTGGGCTTTGGGAGGCCCAGGCCTGGGGCGCCCCAGTCCTTGGGCTTAGAGATCCCCAGACCTGGGGCGCCCCAGCAATTAGGCTTAGGGAGCCCCAGGCCTGGTTAGCCCCAGCTCTTAGACTTTGGAAGCCCCAGGCCTGGGGCGCCCCAACCTTGACCTTAGGCAACCCCAGCCTGGGGCGCCCCAGCCCTTGACCTTAGGGAGTCCCAGGCCTGGGACACCCTAGCCCTTCGGCTTAGGGAGCCCCAGGTCTGGGATGCCTCAGTCCTTGGTCTTTGGAAGGCCCAGGCCTGGGGCGCTCCAGCCCTTAGGCTTAGGGAGCCCCAGTCCTTAGGCTTTGGGAGCCCCAGGCCTGGGGCACCCTAGCCCTTAGGCTTAGGGAGCCCCGGTTTGGGGCACCCCAGCACTTAGGCTTAGGGAGCCCCAGGCCTGGGGTGCCCCAACCTTTAGGCTTAGGGAGCCCCAGGCCTGAGGCGCTCCAGCCTTGAGGTTTTGGGTGCCCCAGGCCTGGGGCGCCCCAGCCCTTAGGCTTTGGCAGCCACAGGCCTGGGGCGCCCCAGCCCTTAGGCTTAGGAGCCCCAGGCCTGGGGGTACCCAGCCCTCAGGCTTAGGGAGCCCTAGGCCAGGGTCGCCCCAGCCCTTAGACTTAGAGAGCCCCAGACCTGGGGTGCCACAGCAATTAGGTAGAGGGAGCCCAAGGCCTGGGTCGAGCCAGCCCTTAGGTTTAGGGTCCCCCAGGCCTGGGGCGCCCCAGCTCTTAGTCTTGGGAGCCCCAGGCCTGGGGGGCCCCAGCCCTTAGGCTTTGGGAGCCCCAGGCCTGGGGCGCTCCAGCCCTTAGGCTTAGGGAGCCCCAGCCCTTAGGCTTTGGGAGCCCCAGGCCTGGGGAACCCCAGCCCTTAGGCTTAGGAAGCCCCAGGCCTGGGGCACCCTAGCCCATAGGCTTTGGGAGCCCCTGGCCTGAGGCGCCCCAGCCCTTAGGCTTTGGGATCCCAAGGCCTGGGGCGCCCCAGGCATTAGGTTTGGGAGCCCCAGGCCTGGGGTTCCCCAGCCTTTATGCTTTGGGAGCCGCAAGCCCGGGGCGCCCCAGCCCTTAGGCTTTGTGAGCCCCAGGCCTGCGGAGCCCCAGCCCTTAGTCTTTGGGAGCCCAAGGCCAGGGGCGCCCCAGCCCTTAGGCTTTGGGAGCCCCAGGCCAGGGGCGCCCCAGCCCTTAGGCTTTGGGAGCCCCAGGCCTTAGAAACGCCAGCCCTTCGGCTTAGGGAGCTCCAAGCCTGGGGCGTCCCAGTCCTTGGGTTTTGGGAGGCCCAGGCCTGAGGCGCCCCAGCCATTGGGCTTTGTGAGCCCCAGGCCTGGGGAGCCCCAGCCCTTTGGCTTTGGGAGCCCCAGGCCAGGGGCGCCCCTGCCCTTGCCTTAGGGAGCCCCAGGCCTGGGACACCCTAGCCCTTCGGCTTAGGGAGGCCCAGGCCTGGGGCGCCCCAGCTCTTGGGCTTAGAGAGCCCCAGGCCTGGGACGTCCTAGCCCTTAGGCTTTGGGAGCCCTTGGCCTGGGACGCTCCTGCCCTTCGGATTAGGGAGCTCCAAGCCTGGGGTGCCCCAGCCTTTAGGCTTAGGGTGCCCCAGGCCTGGGGCGCCCCAGCCCTTAGGCTTAGGGAGCCCCTGGTTTGGGGCTCCCCAGCACTTAGGCTTAGGGAGCCCCAGGCCTGGGGTGCCCCAAACGTTAGGTTTAGGGAGTCCAGGCCTGGTGCGCCCCAACCCTTAGCCTTAGGGAGCCCCAGGCCTGGGGGGCCCAGCCCTTAGGCTTTGGGAGACCCAGGCTTGGGTCGCATCAGCTCTTAGGCTTAGGGAGCCCCATGCTTGGGGCGCCCCAGCCCTTAAGTTTTGGGAGCCCCAGGCCTGGGACGCCCCAGCCCTTAGGCTTAGGGAGCCCCAGGACTGGGGCACCCCAGCCCGTAGACTTTGGGAGCCGCAGGCCTGGGGCGCCCCAGCCCTTAAGTTTAGGGAGCACCAGGCCTGGTGCGCCCCAGCCCTTAGGCTTTGGGAGCCCCAGGACTGGGGCGCCCCAGCCCTTATACTTTGGTAGCCGCAGGCCTGGGGCGCCCCAGCCCTTATGTTTAGGGAGCACCAGGCCTGGGGCACCCCAGCACTTAGGCTTTGGGAGCCCCAGACCTGGGGCGCCCCAGGCCTTAGGCTTTGGGAGCGCCCGGCCTGTGGCGCCCCAACCTTTAGGATTTGGGAGCCGCAGGCCTGGGGCGCCCCAGCCCTTAGGCTTAGGGAGTCCCCGGCCTGGGGCGCCACAGCCCTTAATCTTAGGGAGCGCTAAGCCAGATGAGTCCCAGCCATTAGGTTTTGGTAGCCCCAGCTCTGGGGCGCCCCAGCCCTTAGGCTTTGGGAGCCCCAGGCCTGGGGCGCCCCAGCCTTAAGGCTTAGGGAGCCCCAAACCTGGTGCGCCCCAGCTCTTAGAATTAGGGATCCCCTGGCCTGGGGCGCCCCAGCCCTTAGGTTTTGTGAGCCGCAGGCCTGGGGCGCCCCAGCACTTAAGTTAGGGAGCCCCAGGCCTGAGACTCCCCAGCCTTTAGGCTTAGGGAGCCCCAGGCCTGGGTTGCCCCAGCCCTTAGGTTTGGGAGCCCCAACCTGGGGCGCCCCAGCCCTTAGGCTTTGGGAGCGCCAGGCCTGTGGCGCCCCAGCCCTTAAGATTTGGGAGACGCAGCCTGTGGCGCCCCAGACCTTACGTTTAGGGAGCCCCAGGCCTGGGTTGCCCCAGCCCTTAGACGTTGGGAGCCCCAGGCCTGTGGCGTACCAGCTCTTAGGCTTTGGGAGCCCCAAGCCTGGGACGCCACAGCTTTAGGCTTTGGGAGCCCCAGGTCTGGGGCAACCCAGCCCTTAGCCTTAGGGAGCCCCAGGCCTGGGGCGCCCCAGTCCTTAGGCTTAGGAAGCCCCAGGCCTGGGACGCCTCAGTCCTTGGGCTTAGGGAGCCCAAGGCCTGGGACGCCTCAACCCTTCGGCTTAGGGAGCTCCAAGCTTGGGGCGCAACCACACTTAGGCTTAGGGAGCCCCTGGTCTGGGGCGCCCCAGCACTTAGGCTTAGGGAGCCCCTGGTCTGGGGCGCCCCAGTACTTAGGCTTAGGGAGCCCCAGGTCAGGGGCGCCCAAACCCTTAGGCTTAGAGAGCCCCAGGCCTGAGGCTCCCCAAACCTTAGGCTTAGAGAGCCCCAGACCTAGGGCGCCCCAGCAATTAGGCTTAGAAAGCCCCAGGCCTGGGTGCCCCTGTCCTTACGCTTAGGGTGCCCTAGGCCTGAGGCGCCCCAGTCCTTAGGCTTTGGGAGTCCCAGGCCTGGGGCGTCCCAACCCTTAGGCTTTGGAACCCCAGGCATGGGGCGCCCCAGCCCTTAGGCTTTGGGAACCCAAGGCCTGGTGCACCCAGCCCTTAGACTTAAGGAGCACCAGGCCTTGGGGCCCCAGCCCTTAGGCTTAGGGAGCCCCAGGCCTGGGGGGCCCCAGCCCTTAGGCTTTGGGAGCCCCAGGCCTGGGGCGCTCCAGCACTTAGGCTTAGGGAGCCCCAGCCCTTAGGCTTTGGGAGCCCCAGGCGTGGGGAGCCCCAGCCCTTAGGCTTAGGAAGCCCCAGGCCTGGGGCACCCTAGCCCATAGGCTTTGGGAGCCCCAGGCCTGAGGCGCCCCAGCCCTTAGGCTTTGGGATCCCAAGGCCTGGGGCGCCCCAGGCATTAGGTTTGGGAGCCCCAGGCCTGGGGTTCCCCAGCCCTTATGCATTGGGAGCCGCAAGCCCGGGGCGCCCCAGCCCTCAGGCTTTGTGAGCCCCAGGCCTGCGGCGCCCCAGCCCTTAGGCTTTGGGAGCCCCAGGCCAGGGGCACCACAGCCCTTAGGCTTTGGGAACCCCAGGCCTTAGAAGCGCCAGCCCTCGGCTTAGGGAGCTCCAAGCCTGGGGCCCCCCAGTCCTTGGGTTTTGGGAGGCCCATGCCTGAGGCGCCCCAGCCATTGGGCTTTGTGAGCCCCAGGCCTGGGGCGTCCCAGCCCTTTGGCTTTGGGAGCCCCAGGCCAGGGGCGCCCCAGCCCTTGCCTTAGGGAGCACCAGGGCTGGGACACCCTAGCCCTTCGGTTTAGGGAGGCCCAGGCCTGGGGCGCCGCAGCTCTTGGGCTTCGAGAGCCCCAGGCCTGGGCTGCCCCAGCCCTTAGGCTTTGGGAGCCCTTGGCCTGGGACGCTCCTGCCCTTCGGATTAGGGAGCTCCAAGCCTGGGGTGTCCCAGCCCTTAGGCTTAGGGTGCCCCAACTTGGGGCGCCCCAGCTCTTAGGCTTAGGGAGCCCCTGGTTTGGGGCGCCCCAGCACTTAGGCTTAGGGAGCCCCAGGCCTGGGGTGCCCCAAACCTTAGGTTTAGGGAGTCCAGGGCTGGGGCGCCCCAACCCTTAGCCTTAGGGCGCCCCAGGCCTGGGGGGCCCAGCCCTTAGGCTTTGGGAGACCCAGGCTTGGGGCGCCAAAGCCCTTAAGTTTAGGGAGCCCCAGGCCTGGGGCGCCCCAGCCCTTAGACTTTGGGAGCCGCAGGCCTTGGGCGCCCCAGCCCTTAAGTTTAGGGAGCACCAGGCCTGGTGCGCCCAGCCCTTAGGCTTTGGGAGCCCCAGGACTGGGGCGCCCCAGCCCTTAGAATTTGCGAGCCGCAGGCCTGGTGCGCCACAGCCCTTAAGTTTAGGGAGCACCAGGCCTGGGGCACCCCAGCACTTAGGCTTTGGGAGCCCCAGACTTGGGGCGCCCCAGGCCTTAGGCTTTGGGAGCGCCAGGCCTGTGGCGCCCCAGCCTTTAGGATTTGGGAGCCGCAGGTCTGGGGCGCCCCAGCCCTTAGACTTTGGGAGCCGCAGGCCTGGGGCGCCCCAGCCCTTAAGTTTAGGGAGCACCAGGCCTGGTGCGCCCCAGCCCTTAGGCTTTGGGAGCCCCAGGACTGGGGCGCCCCAGCCCTTAGAATTTGCAAGCCGCAGGCCTGGGGCGCCACAGCCCTTAATTTTAGGGAGCACCAGGCCTGGGGAACCCCAGCACTTAGGCTTTGGGAGCCCCAGGGCTGTGGCGCACCACCTCTTAGGCTCTGGGAGCCCCAGGCCTGGGACACCCATGCTTTAGCCTTAGGGAGCCCCAGGACTGGGGCGCCACAGCCCTTAATCTTAGGGAGCCCTAGGCCAGAGGAGTCCCAGCCATTAGGTTTTGGTAGCCCCAGCTCTGGGGCGCCCCAGCCCTTAGGCTTTGGGAGCCCCAGGCCTGGGGCGCCACAGCCCTTCGTATTTGGGATGCCCAGGTCTGGGGCGCCCCAACCATTAGGCTTTTGGAGCCCCAGGCCTGGGGCGCCCCAGCACTTAGGTTTGGGAGCCCCAGGCCTAGGGCACCCCAACACATAGGCTTAGGGAGCACCAGGCCAGGGTCACCCCGGCCCTTAGACGTAGGGAGCCCTAGGCCTGGGGCACCCAGCCCTTAGGCTTAGTTAGCCCCAGGCCTGTGGCGCCCCAGCCCTTAGGCTTTGGGAGCCCCAGGCCTAGTGCGCCCCAGACCTTAGGCTTAGGGAGCCTCAAGCCTTGGGCGCCCCAGCCTTAAGGCTTAGGGAGCCCCAACCTGGTGCGCCCCAGCTCTTAGAATTAGGGATCCCCTGGCCTGGGCGCCCCAGCCCTTAGGTTTTGGGAGCCCCAGGCCTGGGGCGCCCCTTCCCTTAGCCTTCGGAAGCCAAAGGCCTGGGGTGCCCAGCCCTTAGGCTTTGGGAGCCCCAGGCCTGGGGCACATCAGCCCTTAGGCTTTGGGAGCCCCAGTCCTGGGGCGCCCCAGCCCTTAGGCTTTGTGAGACGCAGGCCTGGGGTGTCCCAGCCCTTAAGTCTCCAATATCGCCCTCTGGTGGGCTTCTGGTCGACCCGTGCCACTAACCCCGCTCAGCCTTCACGGGGTGTCCACCGGTCACCTTGCTTGTAGACCATGGGCTCTCGCCACTATTCAACAAGATGGGCTCCTGATGCGACATGGTGAACTTTACTCGAGTCACTCTCGTGTTCTTTTTCACGTAAACCAAATCCACAGGTATCCGTGCCCATATGCAAGCAGTCCTTTTATTGCTGCATTTCTCCGACCTCCACACCATATGTAGATCCACGTGGACACCCAGCAAGCAATTCAGCCTGCTCACAGGCTCTCTTTAACACACAGTCCCAGGGATATGTTTTCTCCCTACTCCGATTTTTTTTTTAAACTTCTGGCAAAGGCTTATGGTTCCTGAGTACACGAAAGCTCTGGTGGGCATCTATTTCACTGCATAGCTGTCTTCCCAGAGGTGGTCTAAACTCAGCTAAAGATCACCCCATTTTGGTGACTCAAAGAAAGTGGGCTTACAAACTTTCATTACGCCCACTTCCCATAGTTTCCCCAGTAAACAACCGAGTAAAGGGTGGCTTGGTCTGACCTCTGGATAGACAATGAAGAAGAATTACCATGAGGGCAAGGTCAAACATATAGCTACTCTCCATCTTAAGATGAGTTTTTCCATTGCTCCACTGCTAGGTATCCTATTTGTGACTCTGGCTCTCGTACATAAACAGGGGCACAGAAACTCATGTCTAAGTGAGACTCATATATAAAGGTTAAGTGTTCATCAAGCAGACATCTGAAAGCAGAGTGGTCCAAACCCACAAGTCCGACATTAACCCATCAACCCGCATGTCTAACACCAATTGCAATGTCCTCCTACATCTATCAAAACAGACGACATGTTGCCGGGTGAAGGAGGAGAGCCGAGGCAGTGAATGTGTAAGCAGAGCAGCATCGGTAGTGGATATGTCAGCATATCTCTGCACAGCTACTCCAACAACCCTGGCTTCCTTTCGGTAAGTACATGTGTCTTCGGCTCAGGGAAGGCTTGCCAAAAAGGAACCTAGACAGCTAAAGCAGGGAACAAGGTGAGGCAGCTGCACCCTACACCCATTTTCAGAAATGAAGAGACCCAACTAGAATGGCAATGCTCCAGGAGCCATTGATCCCTCCGCCCCTCATTTAACCGCACGTGTGTATCGCCCAGGTTGGCAAATCCACGAATTAAATCCACATTTGCGAACCTGGCACCCGTTCAAAATTCTTTAACCCCAACATGGAATTAAGTAACATCAGGACCTTAATTCTAAAACTTATGGAATGTTCCCCCACTCGGAGAGTTAGTAAGCCAAGTACTCTGTGCCTTTATACGCCAAATTTTAGCTATTCACTTTATGTATGGCCCACTAATATAAAACCAGTGCTCAGAGGAAACAATCATTGCTCGCTATGAAGAAATCTTCATTCCAATAGGAACCTTTCAAAGTCTGTGTCCATCGGCAAAATCAAAGCCGGACAGGCCGTGCATAAAGTCAGAACTCTTAGGCACCAGTTCACAGTCCCCAATATCGCCCTATGGTGGGCTTCTGGTCGACCCATACAGGCTACCTCACTCAGCCTTCACGGGGTGTCCACTGTTACCTTGCTTGTAGACCATGGGCTCTCGCCACTATTCAACATGTTGGGCTCCTGATGCGACGGGGTGAACTTTACTCGAGTCACCCTTGTGTTCTCCTTTTCAGGTAAACCAAATCCACAGGTATCCGTGCCCATACGCAAGCAGTCCTGTTATTGCTGCATTTCTCCGACCTCCACACCATATGTATATCCACATGGACACCCAGCATGCAATTCAGCCTGCTCACAGGCTCTCTTTAACACACAGTCCCAGGGAGATGTTTTCTCCATAATCCCAGATTTTTTTTTTAACTTCTGGCCAAGTCTTATGGTTCCTGAGTACACGAAAGCACTGGTGGGGATCAATTTCACTGCATAGCTGTCTTCCCAGAGGTGGTCTAAACCCAGCTAAAGATCACCCCATTTTGGTGGCTCAAAGCAAGTGGGCTTACAAACTTTCATTTTTCCCACTTCCCATAATTTCACCAGAAAACAACCGAGTAAAGGGTGGCTTTGTCTGACCTCTACATAGACAAGAAAGAAGAATTACCATGAGGGCAAGGTCAAACAAATAGCTACTCTCCATCTTAAGATGAGTTTTTCCATTGCCCCACTGCTAGGTATCCTATTTGTGACTCTGGCTCTCGTAGAGAAACAGGGGCACAGAAACTCATGTCTAAGTGAGACTCATATATAACGGTTAAGTGTTCATTAAGCAGACATCCGAAAGCAGTGTGGTCCAAACCCACAAGTCCGACATTAACGCATTAACCCACATGTCTAACACCAATTGCAACGTCCTCCTCCATCTTTCAAAACAGACGACATGTTGCTGGCTGAAGGAGGAGATCCGAGGCAGTGAATGTGTAAGCAGCCTGGGCCGTGGATATGTCAGCATAACTCTGCACGGCTACTCAACAGCCCCGGCTTCCTCTGGGTAGGTCCATGTGTCTCGGCTTAGGGACGTATTGCAGGAAAGGAGCCTTGACAGCTAATGCAGGGAACAAGCTGAGGCATCTGCACTCTGCTCCCAAGTTCAGAAATTAAGAGACCCAACTAGAATGGCAATGCTCACGGAGCCATTGATCACTCCGCCCTTCATTTAACCGCACGTGTGTATCGCCCAGGTTGGCACAATCCATGATCTAAATCCAAATTTGCAAACCTGGCACCCGATCAAAATTCTTTAACCCCAACATGGAATTAAGTAACATCAGGACCTTAATTCTAAAACTTATGGAATGTTCCCCGACTCAGAAAGTTTGTAAGCCAACTACTCTGTGCCACTATACGCCAAAATTTAGCTATTCACTTTATCTATGGCCCAAAATATAAAACAAGTTCTCAGAGGAAACAATCATTGCTCGCTATGAAGAAATCTTCATTCCAATAGGAACCATTCAAAGTCTGTCTCACATCGGCAAAATCAAAGCTGGACAGGACGTGCATAAACTCAGCACTCTTAGGCACCAGTTCATAGTCTCCAATATCGTCCTCTGATGGGCTTCGGGTCGAACCGTGCCAGTTACCTCGCTCAGCCTTCACGGGGTGTCCACTGGTCACCTTGCTTGTAGACCATGGGCTCTCGCCACTATTCAACAAGTTGGGCTCCTGATGCCTCGTGGTGAACTTTACTCGAGTCACCCTCGTGTTCTCCTTTTCAGGTAAACCAAATCCACAGGTATCCGTGCCCATATGCAAGCAGTCCTTTTATTGCTGCATTTCTCCGACCTCCACACCACATGTAGATCCACGTGGACACTCAGGAAGCAATTCAGCCTTCTCACAGGCTCTCTTTAACCTACAGTCCCAGGGAGATGTTTTCTCCATACTCCCAGATTTTTTTTTTAACTTCAGGCAAAGACATATGGTTCCAGAGTACAGGAAAGCACTGGTGGGCATCAATTTCACTGCATAGCTGTCTTCCCAGAGGTGGTCTAAACCCAGCTAAAGATCACCCCATTTTGGTGGCTCAAAGCAAGTCGGCTTACAAACTTTCATTTTCACCACTTCCCATAGTTTCCCCAGAAAACAACCGAGTAAAGGGTAGCTTTGTCTGACCTCTCGATAGACAAGAAAGAAGAATTATAATGAGGGCAAGGTCAAACAAATAGCTACTCTCCATCTTAAGATGAGTTTTTCCATTGCCCCACTGCTAGGTATCCTATTTGTGACTCTGGCTCTCGTAGAGAAACAGGGGCACAGAAACTCATGTCTAAGTGACACTCATATATAAAGGTTAAGTGTTCATCAAGCAGACATCCGAAAGCAGTGTGGTCCAACCCCACAAGTCCGACATTTACCCATTAACCCGCATGTCTAACACCAATTGCAATGTCCTCCTCCATCTTTCAAAACAGACGACATGTTGCCGGCTGAAGGAGGAGAGCAGAGGCAATGAATGTGTAAGCAGAGCCGCGTGGGCAGTGAATATGTCAGCATATCTCTGCACGGCTACTCCAACAGCACGGGCTTCCTCTGGGTAGGTCCATGTGTCTTCGGTTCAGGACGTCTTGCCGGAAAGGAGCCTTGACAACTAAAGCAGGTAAGAAGCTGAGGCAGCTGCACCCTGCTCCCACGTTCAGAAATGAAAAGACCCAACTAGAATAGCAATGCTCAAGGAGCCATTGATCCCTCCGCCCTTGATTAAACCGCACGTGTGTATCGCCCAGGTTGGCACAATCCATGAACTAAATCCAAATTTGCAAACCTGGCACCCGATCAAAATTCTTTAACCCCAACATGGAATTAAGTAACATCAGGACCTTAATTCTAAAACTTATGGAATGTTCCCCGACTCAGAATGTTTGTAAGCCAAGTACTCTGTGCCTTTATACGCCAAATTTTAGCTATTCACTTTATGTATGGCCCACTAATATAAAACCAGTGCTCAGAGGAAACAATCATTGCTCGCCATGAAGAAATCTTCATTCTAATAGGAACCTTTCAAAGTCTGTGTTAATCGGCAAAATCAAAGCCGGACTGGCTGTGCATAAAGTCAGCACTCTTAGGCACCAGTTCACAGTCCCCAATATCGCCCTCTGGTGGGCTTCTGGTCGACCCGTGCCGGTAACTCACTCAGCCTTCATGGGGTGTCCACTGGTCACCTTGCTTTTAGACCATGGGCTCTCGCCACTATTCAACAAGTTGGGCTCCTGATGCGACGCGGTGAAGTTTACTCAAGTCACCCTCGTGTTCTCCTTTTCAGGTAAACAAATCCACAGGTATCCGTGCCCATACGCAAGCAGTCATTTTATTGCTGCATTTCTCCGACCTCCACACCATATTTAGATACACGTGGACACCCAGCAAGCAATTCAGCCTGCTCACAGGCTCTCTTTAACACACACTCCCAGGGAGATGTTTTCTCCCTAATCCCAGATATTTTTTTAACTTATGGTAAAGACTTATGGTTCCTGAGTACAACAAAGCACTGGCGGGCATCTATTTCACTGCATAGCTGTCTTCCCAGAGGTGGTCAAAACCCGGCTAAAGATCACCCCATTTTGGAGGCTCAAGGCAAGTGGGCTTACAAACTTTCATTTTTCCCACTTCCCATATTTTCCCTAGAAAACAACCGCGTAAAGGTTGGCTTTGTCTGACCTCTGGATAGACAAGGAAGAAGAATTACCACAATGGCAAGGTCAAACAAATAGCTACTCTCCATCTTAAGATGAGTTTTTCCATTGCCCCACTGCTAGGTATCCTATTTGTGACTCTGGTTCTCGTAGAGAAACAGGGGCACAGAAACTCATGTCTAAGTGACACATATATAAAGGTTAAGTGTTCATCAAGCAGACATCTGAAAGCAGTGTGGTCCAAACCCACAAGTCCGACATTAACCCATTAACCCACATGTCCAAGACCAATTGCAATGTCCTCCTCCATCTCTCAAGACAGACGACATGTTGCAGGCTAAAGGAGGGGGGCCGAGACAGTGAATGTGTAAGCAGAGCCGCGTGGTCTGTGGATATATCAGCATATCTCTGCACGGCTACTCCAACAACCCGGGCTTCCTTTGGGTAAGTACATGTGTCTTCGGCTCAGGGACGTCTTGCCGGAAAGGAGCCTTGACAGCTAAAGCAGGGAACAAGCTGAGGCAGCTGCACCCTGCTCCCACGTTCAGAAATGAAGAGACCCAACTAGAATGGGAATGCTAATGGAGCCATTGTCACTCCGCCCTTCATTTAACCGCACGTGTGTATCGCCCAGGTTGGCACAATCCACGAACTAAATCCACATTTGCGAACCTGGCACCCGTTCAAAATTCTTTAACCCCAACATGGAATTAAGTAACATCAGGACCTTAATTCTAAAACTTATGGAATGTTCCCCCAAACGGAAAGTTTGTAAGCCAACTACTCTGTGCCTATATACGCCAAATTTTAGCTATTCACTTTATGTGTGGCCCACTAATATAAAACCAGTGCTCAGAGGAAACAATCATTGCTCGCTATGAAGAAATCTTCCTTCCAATTGGAACCTTTCAAAGTCTGTGTCCATCGGTAAAATCAAAGACGGACAGGCCATGGATAAAGTAAGCACTCTTAGGCACCAGTTCACAGTCCCCTATATCGCCCTCTGGTGGGCTTCTGGTCGACCCGAGCCGGCTACCTCGCTCAGCCTTCACGGGGTGTCCACTGGTCACCTTCCTTGTTGACCATGGGCTCTCGCCAGTATTCAACAAGTTAGGCTCCTTATGCGACGTGGTGAACTTTACTCGAGTCACCCTCGTGTTCTCCTTTTCAGGTAAACAAATCCACAGGTATCCGTGCCCATACGCAAGCAGTCCTTTTATTGCTGCATTTCTACGACCTCCACACCTTGTGTAGATCCACGAGGACACTCAGGAAGCAATTCAGCCTTCTCACAGGCTCTCTTTAACACACAGTCCCTGGGAGATGTTTTCTCCATACTCCCAGATATTTTTTTTTTAACTTCAGGCAAAGACATATGGTTCCAGAGTACAGGAAAGCACTGGTGGGCATCAATTTCACTGCATAGCTGTCTTCCCAGAGGTGGTGTAAACCCAGCTAAAGATCACCCCATTTTGGTGGCTCAAAGCAAGTGGGCTTACAAACTTTCATTTTCACCACTTCCCATAGTTTCCCCAGAAAACAACCGAGTAAAGGGTAGCTTTGTCTGACCTCTCGATAGACAAGAAAGAAGAATTATCATGAGGGCAAGGTCAAACAAATAGCTACTCTCCATCTTAAGATGAGTTTTTCCATTTCCCCAGTGCTAGGTATCCTATTTGTGACTCTGGCTCTCGTAGAGAAACAGGGGCACAGAAACTCATGTCTAAGTGACACTCATATATAAAGGTTAAGTGTTCATCAAGCAGACATTCGAAAGCAGTGTGGTCCAACCCCACAGTCCGACATTTACCCATTAACCCGCATGTCTAACACCAATTGCAATGTCCTCCTCCATCTTTCAAAACAGACGACATGTTGCCGGCTGAAGGAGGAGAGCAGAGGCAATGAATGTGTAAGCAGAGCCGCGTGGGCAGTGAATATGTCAGCATATCTCTGCACGGCTACTCCAACAGCACGGGCTTCCTCTGGGTAGGTCCATGTGTCTTCAGTTCAAGAGGTCTTGCCGGAAAGGAGCCTTGACAACTACAGCAGGTAAGAAGCTGAGGCAGCTGCACCCTGTTCCCACGTTCAGAAATGAAAAGACCCAACTAGAATGGCAATGCTCAAGGAGCCATTGATCCCTCCGCCCTTGATTTAACCGCACGTGTGTATCGCCCAGGTTGGCACAATCCATGAACTAAATCCAAATTTGCAAACCTGGCACCCGATCAAAATTCTTTAACCCCAACATGGAATTAAGTAACATCAGGACCTTAATTCTAAAACTTATGGAATGTTCCCCGACTCAGAATGTTTGTAAGCCAACTACTCTGTGCCTTTATACGCCAAAATTTAGCTATTCACTTTAACTATGGCCCAAAATATAAAACCAGTTCTCAGAGGAAACAATCATTGCTCGCTATGAAGAAATCTTCATTCCAATAGGAACCATTCAAAGTCTGTCTCACATCGGCAAAATCAAAGCTGGACAGGCCGTGCATAAACTCAGCACTCTTAGGCACCAGTTCACAGTCACCAATATCGTCCTCTGGTGGGTTTCGGGTCGACCCGTGCCAGTTACCTCGCTCAGCCTTCACGGGGTATCCACCGGTCACCTTGCTTGTAGACCATGGGCTCTCGCCACTATTCAACAAGTTGGGCTCCTGATGCGACGTGGTGAACTTTACTCGAGTCACCCTTGTGTTCTCCTTTTCAGGTAAACCAAATCCACAGGTATCCGTGCCCATACGCAAGCAGTCCTTTTATTGCTGCATTTCTCCGACCTCCACACCATATGTAAAGCCACGTGGACACCCAGCAAGCAATTCAGGCTTCTCACAGGCTCTCTTTAACACACAGTCCCAGGGAGATGTTTTCTCCATATTCCCAGATTTTTTTTTTTAACTTCTGGCCAAGTGTTATGGTTCCTGAGTACACGAAAGCACTGGTGGGCATCTATTTCACTGCATAGCTGTCTTCCCAGAGGTGGTGTAAACCCAGCTAAACATCACCCCATTTTGGTGGCTCAAAGGAAGTCGGCTTACAAACTTTCATTTTTCCCACTTCCCATATTATCCCTATAAAACAACCGAGTAAAGGGTGGCTTTGTCTGACCTCTGGATAGTCAAGGAAGAAGAATTACCACGAGGGCAAGGTCAAACAAATAGCTACTCTCCATCTTAAGATGAGTTTTTCCATTGCCCCACTGCTAGGTATCCTATTTGTGACTCTGGCTCTCGTAGAGAAAAAGGGGCACAGAAAATCATGTCTAAGTGAGACTCATATATAAAGGTTAAGTGTTCATCAAGCAGACATCCGAAAGCAGTGTGGTCCAAATCCACAAGTCCGACATTAACCCATTAACACACATGTCTAACACCAATTGCAGTGTCCTCCTCCATCTTTCAATACAGATGACATGTTGCTGTCTGAAGGAGGAGAGACGAGGCAGTGAATGTGAAAGGAGAGCAGCGTGGGCAGTGGATATGTCAGCATATCTCTACACGGCTACTCCAACAGCCTGGGCTTCCTCAGGGTAGGTCCATGTGTCTTCGGCTCAGGGACGTCTTGCCGGGAAGGATCCTTGACAGCTAAAGCAGGGAACAAGCTGAGGCAGCTGCACCCTGCTCCCACGTTCAGAAATGAAGAGTCCCAACTAGAATGGCAATGCTCAAGGAGCCATTGATCACTCCGCCCTTCATTTAACCGCATGTGTGTATGGCCCAAGTTGGCACAATCCATGATCTAAATCCAAATTTGCAAAAATGGCACCCGATCAAAATTCTTTAACCCCAACATGGAATTAAGTAACATCAGGACCTTAATTCTAAAACTTATGGAATGTTCCCCCACTCAGAAAGTTTGTAAGCCAACTACTCTGTGCCATTATACGCCAAAATTTAGCTATTCACTTTATCTATGGCCCAAAATATAAAACAAGTGCTCAGAGGAAACAATCATTGCTCGCTATGAAGAAATATTCATTCCAATAGGAACCATTCAAAGTCTGTCTCCATCGGCAAAATCAAAGCTGGACAGGACGTGCATAAACTCAGCACTCTTAGGCACCAGTTCACAGTCTCCAATATCGTCCTCTGGTGGGCTTCGGGTCGACCCGTGCCAGTTACCTCGCTCAGCCTTCACGGGGTATCCACCGGTCACCTTGCTTGTAGACCATGGGCTCTCGCCACTATTCAACAAGTTGGGCTCCTGATGCGACGTGGTGAACTTTACTCGAGTCACCCTCGTGTTCTCCTTTTCAGGTAAACCAAATCCACAGGTATCCGTGCCCATATGCAAGCAGTCCTTTTATTGCTGCATTTCTCCGACCTCCACACCACATGTAGATCCACGTGGACACTCAGGAAGCAATTCAGCCTGCTCACAGTCTCTCTTTAACACACAGTCCCTGGGAGATGTTTTGTCCCTACTCCCAGATTTTTTTAAACTTCTGGCAAAGACATATGGTTCCAGAGTACAAGAAAGCACTGGCGGGCATCTATTTCACTGCACAGCTGTCTTCCCAGAGGTGGTCATACCCGGCTAAAGATCACCCCATTTTGGTGGCTCATGGCAAGTGGGCTTACAAACTTTCATTTTTCCCACTTCCTATATTTTCCCTAGAAAACAACCGCGTAAAGGGTGGCTTTGTCTGACTTCTGGATAGACAAGGAAGAAGAATTACCACAATGGCAAGGTCAAAAAAATAGCTACTCTCCATCTTAAGATGAGTTTTTCCATTGCCCCACTGCTAGGTATCCTATTTGTGACTCTGGCTCTCGTAGAGAAACAGGGGCACAGAAACTCATGTCTAAGTGAGACTCATATATAAAGGTTAAGTGTTCATCAAGCAGACATCTGAAAGCAGTGTGGTCCAAACCCACAAGTCCGACATTTACCCATTAACCCTCATGTCTAACACCAATTGCAATGTCCTCCTGCATCGGCTGAAGGAGGAGATCCGAGGGAGTGAATGTGTAAGCAGAGCCGCTAGGGCAGTGAATATGTCAGCATATCTCTGCACGGCTACTCCAACAGCCTGAACTTCCTCTGGGTAGGTCCATGTGTCTTCGGTTCAGGACGTCTTGCCGGAAAGGAGCCTTGACAACTAAAGCAGGTAAGAAGCTGAGGCAGCAGCACCCTGCTCCCACGTTCAGAAATGAAAAGACCCAACTAGAATGGCAATGCTCAAGGAGCCATTGTCACTCCGCCCTTCATTTAACCGTACGTGTGTATCGTTCAGGTTGGCACAATCCACGAACTAAATCCACATTTGCGAACCTGGCACCCGTTCAAAATTCTTTAACCCCAACATGGAATTAAGTAACATCAGGACCTTAATTCTAAAACTTATGGAATGTTCCCCACTCAGCATGTTTGTAAGCCAACTACTCTGTGCCTATATACGCCAAATTTTAGCTATTCACTTTATGTATTGCCCACTAATATACAACCAGTGCTCAGAGGAAACAATCATTGCTCGCTATGAAGAAATCTTCATTCTAATTGGAACCTTTCAAAGTCTGTGTCCATCGGCAAAATCAAAGACGGACAGGCCGTGGACAAAGTAAGCACTCTTAGGCACAAGTTCACAGTCCCCTATATCGCCCTCTGGTGGGCTTCTGGTCGACCCGTGGCGGCTACCTCGCTCAGCCTTCACGGGGTGTCCACTGGTCAACTTGCTTTTAGACCATGGGCTCTCGCCACTATTCAACAAGTTAGGCTCCTTATCGACGTGGTGAACTTTACTCGAGTCACCCTTGTGTTCTCCTTTTCAAGTAAACCAAATCCACAGGTATCCGTAACCATACGCAAGCAATCCTTTTATTGCTGCATTTCTCCGACCTCCACACCATATGTAGATCCATGTGGACATCCAGCAAGCAATTCAGGCTGCTCACAGGCTCTCTTTAACACACAGTCCCAGGGAGATGTTTTCTCCATAATCCCAGATTTTTTTTTTTTAACTTCTGGCCAAGTCTTATGGTTCCTGAGAACACGAAAGCACTGGTGGGCATCTATTTCACTGCATAGCTGTCTTCCCAGAGGTGGTGTAAACCCAGCTAAAGATCACCCCATTTTGGTGGCTCAAGGCAAGTGGGCTTACAAACTTTCATTTTTCCCACTTCCTATATTTTCCCTAGAAAACAACCGCGTAAAGGGTGGCTTTGTCTGACTTCTGGATAGACAAGGAAGAAGAATTACCACAATGGCAAGGTCAAAAAAATAGCTACTCTCCATCTTAAGATGAGTTTTTCCATTGCCCCACTGCTAGGTATCCTATTTGTGACTCTGGCTCTCGTAGAGAAACAGGGGCACAGAAACTCATGTCTAAGTGAGACTCATATATAAAGGTTAAGTGTTCATCACGCAGACATCTGAAAGCAGTGTGGTCCAAACCCACAAGTCCGACATTTACCCATTAACCCGCATGTCTAACACCAATTGCAATGTCCTCCTGCATCTTTCAAAACAGACGACATGTTGCCGGCTGAAGGAGGAGATCCGAGGCAGTGAATGTGTAAGCAGAGCCGCTTGGGCAGTGAATATGTCAGCATATCTCTGCACGGCTACTCCAACAGCCCGAACTTCCTCTGGGTAGGTCCATGTGTCTTCGGTTCAGGATGTCTTGCCGGAAAGGAGCCTTGACAACTAAAGCAGGTAAGAAGCTGAGGCAGCAGCACCCTGCTCCCACGTTCAGAAATGAAAAGACCCAACTAGAATGGCAATGCTCAAGGAGCCATTGATCCCTCCGCCCTTGATTTAACCGCACGTGTGTATCGCCCAGGTTGGCACAATCCATGAACTAAATCCAAATTTGCAAACCTGGCACCCGATCAAAATTCTTTAACCCCAACATGGAATTAAGTAACATGAGGACCTTAATTCTAAAACTTATGGAATGTTCCCCGACTCAGAATGTTTGTAAGCCAACTACTCTGTGCATTTATACGCCAAATTTTAGCTATTCACTTTATTTTTGGCCCACTAATATAAAACCAGTGCTCAGAGGAAACAATCATTGCTCGCCATGAAGAAATCTTCATTCTAATAGGAACCTTTCAAAGTCTGTGTTAATCGGCAAAATCAAAGCGGACTGGCTGTGCATAAAGTCAGCACTCTTAGGCACCAGTTCACAGTCCCCAATATCGCCCTCTGGTGGGCTTCTGGTCGACCCGTGCCGGTACCTCACTCAGCCTTCATGGGGTGTCCACTGGTCACCTTGCTTTTAGACCATGGGCTCTCGCCACTATTCAACAAGTTGGGCTCCTGATGCGACGTGGTGAACTTTACTCGAGTCACCCTCGTGTTCTCCTTTTCAGGTAAACAAATCCACAGGTATCCGTGCCCATACGCAAGCAGTCCTTTTATTGCTGCATTTCCCCGACCTCCACACCATATGTAGATACACGTGGACACCCAGCAAGCAATTCAGGCTGCTCACAGGCTCTCTTTAACACACACTCCCAGGGAGATGTTTTCTCCATAATCCCAGATATTTTTTTTAATTTCTGGCAAAGACTTATGGTTCCTGAGTACAACAAAGCACTGGTGGGCATCTATTTCACTGCATAGCTGTCTTCCCAGAGGTGGTCATACCCGGCTAAAGATCACCCCATTTTGGTGGCTCAAGGCAAGTGGGCTTACAAACTTTCATTTTTCCCACTTCCCATACATTCCCTAGAAAACAACCGCGTAAAGGGTGGCTTTGTCTGACTTCTGGATAGACAAGGAAGAAGAATTACCACAATGGCAAGGTCAAACAAATAGCTACTCTCCATCTTAAGATGAGTTTTTCCATTGCCCCACTGCTAGGTATCCTATTTGTGACTCTGGCTCTCGTAGAGAAACAGGGGCACAGAAACTCATGTCTAAGTGAGACTCATATATAAAGGTTAAGTGTTCATCAAGCAGACATCTGAAAGCACTGTGGTCCAAACCCACAAGTCCGACATTAACCCATTAACCCACATGTCCAAGACCAATTGCAATGTCCTCCTCCATCTTTCAAAACAGACGACATGTTGCAGGCTGAAGGAGGGGGGCCTAGACAGTGAATGTGTAAGCAGAGCCGCGTGGTCTGTGGATATATCAGCATATCTCTGCACGGCTACTCCAACAACCCGGGCTTCCTTTGGGTAAGTACATGTGTCTTCGGCTCAGGGACGTCTTGCCGGAAAGCAGCCTTGACAGCTAAAGCAGGGAACAAGCTGAGGCAGCTGCACCCTGCTCCCACGTTCAGAAATGAAGAGACCCAACTAGAATGGCAATGCTCAAGGAGCCATTGTCACCCCGCACTTCATTTAACCGTACGTGTGTATCGTTCATGTTGGCACAATCCACGAACTAAATCCACATTTGCGAACCTGGCACCCGTTCAAAATTCTTTAACCCCAACATGGAATTAAGTAACATCAGGACCTTAATTCTAAAACTTATGGAATGTTCCCCACTCAGAATGTTTGTAAGCCAACTACTCTGTGCCTATATACGCCAAATTTTAGCTATTCACTTTATGTATTGCCCACTAATATACAACCAGTGCTCAGAGGAAACAATCATTGCTCGCTATGAAGAAATCTTCATTCTAATTGGAACCTTTCAAAGTCTGTGTCCATCGGCAAAATCAAAGACGGACAGGCCGTGGATAAAGTAAGCACTCTTAGGCACAAGTTCACAGTCCCCTATATCGCCCTCTGGTGGGCTTCTGGTCGACCCGTGCCGGCTACCTCGCTCAGCCTTCACGGGGTGTCCACTGGTCACCTTGCTTGTAGACCATGGGCTCTCGCCACTATTCAACAAGTTAGGCTCCTTATCGACGTGGTGAACTTTACTCGAGTCACCCTTGTGTTCTCCTTTTCAGGTAAACCAAATCCACAGGTATCCGTAACCATACGCAAGCAATCCTTTTATTGCTGCATTTCTCCGACCTCCACACCATATGTAGATCCATGTGGACATCCAGCAAGCAATTCAGGCTGCTCACAGGCTCTCTTTAACACACACTCCCAGGGAGATGTTTTCTCCATAATCCCAGATATTTTTTTTAATTTCTGGCAAAGACTTATGGTTCCTGAGTACAACAAAGCACTGGTGGGCATCTATTTCACTGCATAGCTGTCTTCCCAGAGGTGGTCATACCCGGCTAAAGATCACCCCATTTTGGTGGCTCAAGGCAAGTGGGCTTACAAACTTTCATTTTTCCCACTTCCCATACATTCCCTAGAAAACAACCGCGTAAAGGGTGGCTTTGTCTGACTTCTGGATAGACAAGGAAGAAGAATTACCACAATGGCAAGGTCAAACAAATAGCTACTCTCCATCTTAAGATGAGTTTTTCCATTGCCCCACTGCTAGGTATCCTATTTGTGACTCTGGCTCTCGTAGAGAAACAGGGGCACAGAAACTCATGTCTAAGTGAGACTCATATATAAAGGTTAAGTGTTCATCAAGCAGACATCTGAAAGCACTGTGGTCCAAACCCACAAGTCCGACATTAACCCATTAACCCACATGTCCAAGACCAATTGCAATGTCCTCCTCCATCTTTCAAAACAGACGACATGTTGCAGGCTGAAGGAGGGGGGCCTAGACAGTGAATGTGTAAGCAGAGCCGCGTGGTCTGTGGATATATCAGCATATCTCTGCACGGCTACTCCAACAACCCGGGCTTCCTTTGGGTAAGTACATGTGTCTTCGGCTCAGGGACGTCTTGCCGGAAAGCAGCCTTGACAGCTAAAGCAGGGAACAAGCTGAGGCAGCTGCACCCTGCTCCCACGTTCAGAAATGAAGAGACCCAACTAGAATGGCAATGCTCAAGGAGCCATTGTCACTCCGCCCTTCATTTAACCGTACGTGTGTATCGTTCATGTTGGCACAATCCACGAACTAAATCCACATTTGCGAACCTGGCACCCGTTCAAAATTCTTTAACCCCAACATGGAATTAAGTAACATCAGGACCTTAATTCTAAAACTTATGGAATGTTCCCCACTCAGAATGTTTGTAAGCCAACTACTCTGTGCCTATATACGCCAAATTTTAGCTATTCACTTTATGTATTGCCCACTAATATACAACCAGTGCTCAGAGGAAACAATCATTGCTCGCTATGAAGAAATCTTCATTCTAATTGGAACCTTTCAAAGTCTGTGTCCATCGGCAAAATCAAAGACGGACAGGCCGTGGATAAAGTAAGCACTCTTAGGCACAAGTTCACAGTCCCCTATATCGCCCTCTGGTGGGCTTCTGGTCGACCCGTGCCGGCTACCTCGCTCAGCCTTCACGGGGTGTCCACTGGTAACCTTGCTTGTAGACCATGGGCTCTCGCCACTATTCAACAAGTTAGGCTCCTTATCGACGTGGTGAACTTTACTCGAGTCACCCTTGTGTTCTCCTTTTCAGGTAAACCAAATCCACAGGTATCGGTAACCATACGCAAGCAATCCTTTTATTGCTGCATTTCTCCGACCTCCACACCATATGTAGATCCATGTGGACATCCAGCAAGCAATTCAGGCTGCTCACAGGCTCTCTTTAACACACACTCCCAGGGAGATGTTTTCTCCATAATCCCAGATATTTTTTTTAATTTCTGGCAAAGACTTATGGTTCCTGAGTACAACAAAGCACTGGTGGGCATCTATTTCACTGCATAGCTGTCTTCCCAGAGGTGGTCATACCCGGCTAAAGATCACCCCATTTTGGTGGCTCAAGGCAAGTGGGCTTACAAACTTTCATTTTTCCCACTTCCCATACATTCCCTAGAAAACAACCGCGTAAAGGGTGGCTTTGTCTGACTTCTGGATAGACAAGGAAGAAGAATTACCACAATGGCAAGGTCAAACAAATAGCTACTCTCCATCTTAAGATGAGTTTTTCCATTGCCCCACTGCTAGGTATCCTATTTGTGACTCTGGCTCTCGTAGAGAAACAGGGGCACAGAAACTCATGTCTAAGTGAGACTCATATATAAAGGTTAAGTGTTCATCAAGCAGACATCTGAAAGCACTGTGGTCCAAACCCACAAGTCCGACATTAACCCATTAACCCACATGTCCAAGACCAATTGCAATGTCCTCCTCCATCTTTCAAAACAGACGACATGTTGCAGGCTGAAGGAGGGGGGCCTAGACAGTGAATGTGTAAGCAGAGCCGCGTGGTCTGTGGATATATCAGCATATCTCTGCACGGCTACTCCAACAACCCGGGCTTCCTTTGGGTAAGTACATGTGTCTTCGGCTCAGGGACGTCTTGCCGGAAAGCAGCCTTGACAGCTAAAGCAGGGAACAAGCTGAGGCAGCTGCACCCTGCTCCCACGTTCAGAAATGAAGAGACCCAACTAGAATGGCAATGCTCAAGGAGCCATTGTCACTCCGCCCTTCATTTAACCGTACGTGTGTATCGTTCATGTTGGCACAATCCACGAACTAAATCCACATTTGCGAACCTGGCACCCGTTCAAAATTCTTTAACCCCAACATGGAATTAAGTAACATCAGGACCTTAATTCTAAAACTTATGGAATGTTCCCCACTCAGAATGTTTGTAAGCCAACTACTCTGTGCCTATATACGCCAAATTTTAGCTATTCACTTTATGTATTGCCCACTAATATACAACCAGTGCTCAGAGGAAACAATCATTGCTCGCTATGAAGAAATCTTCATTCTAATTGGAACCTTTCAAAGTCTGTGTCCATCGGCAAAATCAAAGACGGACAGGCCGTGGATAAAGTAAGCACTCTTAGGCACAAGTTCACAGTCCCCTATATCGCCCTCTGGTGGGCTTCTGGTCGACCCGTGCCGGCTACCTCGCTCAGCCTTCACGGGGTGTCCACTGGTCACCTTGCTTGTAGACCATGGGCTCTCGCCACTATTCAACAAGTTAGGCTCCTTATCGACGTGGTGAACTTTACTCGAGTCACCCTTGTGTTCTCCTTTTCAGGTAAACCAAATCCACAGGTATCCGTAACCATACGCAAGCAATCCTTTTATTGCTGCATTTCTCCGACCTCCACACCATATGTAGATCCATGTGGACATCCAGCAAGCAATTCAGGCTGCTCACAAGCTCTCTTTAACACACACTCCCAGGGAGATGTTTTCTCCATAATCCCAGATATTTTTTTTAATTTCTGGCAAAGACTTATGGTTCCTGAGTACAACAAAGCACTGGTGGGCATCTATTTCACTGCATAGCTGTCTTCCCAGAGGTGGTCATACCCGGCTAAAGATCACCCCATTTTGGTGGCTCAAGGCAAGTGGGCTTACAAACTTTCATTTTTCCCACTTCCCATACATTCCCTAGAAAACAACCGCGTAAAGGGTGGCTTTGTCTGACTTCTGGATAGACAAGGAAGAAGAATTACCACAATGGCAAGGTCAAACAAATAGCTACTCTCCATCTTAAGATGAGTTTTTCCATTGCCCCACTGCTAGGTATCCTATTTGTGACTCTGGCTCTCGTAGAGAAACAGGGGCACAGAAACTCATGTCTAAGTGAGACTCATATATAAAGGTTAAGTGTTCATCAAGCAGACATCTGAAAGCACTGTGGTCCAAACCCACAAGTCCGACATTAACCCATTAACCCACATGTCCAAGACCAATTGCAATGTCCTCCTCCATCTTTCAAAACAGACGACATGTTGCAGGCTGAAGGAGGGGGGCCTAGACAGTGAATGTGTAAGCAGAGCCGCGTGGTCTGTGGATATATCAGCATATCTCTGCACGGCTACTCCAACAACCTGGGCTTCCTTTGGGTAAGTACATGTGTCTTCGGCTCAGGGACGTCTTGCCGGAAAGCAGCCTTGACAGCTAAAGCAGGGAACAAGCTGAGGCAGCTGCACCCTGCTCCCACGTTCAGAAATGAAGAGACCCAACTAGAATGGCAATGCTCAAGGAGCCATTGTCACTCCGCCCTTCATTTAACCGTACGTGTGTATCGTTCATGTTGGCACAATCCACGAACTAAATCCACATTTGCGAACCTGGCACCCGTTCAAAATTCTTTAACCCCAACATGGAATTAAGTAACATCAGGACCTTAATTCTAAAACTTATGGAATGTTCCCCACTCAGAATGTTTGTAAGCCAACTACTCTGTGCCTATATACGCCAAATTTTAGCTATTCACTTTATGTATTGCCCACTAATATACAACCAGTGCTCAGAGGAAACAATCATTGCTCGCTATGAAGAAATCTTCATTCTAATTGGAACCTTTCAAAGTCTGTGTCCATCGGCAAAATCAAAGACGGACAGGCCGTGGATAAAGTAAGCACTCTTAGGCACAAGTTCACAGTCCCCTATATCGCACTCTGGTGGGCTTCTGGTCGACCCGTGCCGGCTACCTCGCTCAGCCTTCACGGGGTGTCCACTGGTCACCTTGCTTGTAGACCATGGGCTCTCGCCACTATTCAACAAGTTAGGCTCCTTATCGACGTGGTGAACTTTACTCGAGTCACCCTTGTGTTCTCCTTTTCAGGTAAACCAAATCCACAGGTATCCGTAACCATACGCAAGCAATCCTTTTATTGCTGCATTTCTCCGACCTCCACACCATATGTAGATCCATGTGGACATCCAGCAAGCAATTCAGGCTGCTCACAGGCTCTCTTTAACACACAGTCCCAGGGAGATGTTTTCTCCATAATCCCAGATTTTTTTTTTTAACTTCTGGCCAAGTCTTATGGTTCCTGAGTACACGAAAGCACTGGTGGGCATCTATTTCACTGCATAGCTGTCTTCCCAGAGGTGGTGTAAACCCAGCTAAAGATCACCCCATTTTGGTGGCTCAAAGCAAGTCGGCTTACAAACTTTCATTTTTCCCACTTCCCATATTTTCCCTAGAAAACAACCGAGTAAAGGGTGGCTTTGTCTGACCTCTGGATAGACAAGGAAGAAGAATTACCACGAGGGCAAGGTCAAACAAATAGCTACTCTCCATCTTAAGATGAGTTTTTCCATATCCCCACTGCTAGGTATCCTATTAGTGACTCTGGCTCTCGTAGAGAAAAAGGGGCACAGAAAATCATGTCTAAGTGAGACTCATATATAAACGTTAAGTGTTCATCAAGCAGACATCCGAAAGCAGTGTGGTCCAAACCCACAAGTCCGACATTAACCTATTAACACACATGTCTAACACCAATTGCAGTGTCCTCCTCCATCTTTCAATACAGATGACATGTTGCTGTCTGAAGGAGGAGAGACGAGGCAGTGAATGTGTAAGCAGAGCAGCGTGGGCAGTGGATATGTCAGCATATCTCTACACGGCTACTCCAACAGCCCGAACTTCCTCTGGGTAGGTCCATGTGTCTTCGGTTCAGGACGTCTTGCTGGAAAGGAGCCTTGACAACTAAAGCAGGTAAGAAGCTGAGGCAGCAGCACCCTGCTCCCACGTTCAGAAATGAAAAGACCCAACTAGAATGGCAATGCTCAAGGAGCCATTGATCCCTCCGCCCTTGATTTAACCGCACGTGTGTATCGCCCAGGTTGGCACAATCCATGAACTAAATCCAAATTTGCAAACCTGGCACCCGATCAAAATTCTTTAACCCCAACATGGAATTAAGTAACATCAGGACCTTAATTCTAAAACTTATGGAATGTTCCCCTACTCAGAATGTTTGTAAGCCAACTACTCTGTGCCTTTATACGCCAAATTTTAGCTATTCACTTTATTTTTGGCCCACTAATATAAAACCAGTGCTCAGAGGAAACAATCATTGCTCGCTATGAAGAAATCTTCATTCTAATAGGAACCTTTCAAAGTCTGTGTTAATCGGTAAAATCAAAGCGGACTGGCTGTGCATAAAGTCAGCACTCTTAGGCACCAGTTCACAGTCCCCAATATCGCCCTCTGGTGGGCTTCTGGTCGACCCGTGCCGGTACCTCACTCAGCCTTCATGGGGTGTCCACTGGTCACCTTGCTTTTAGACCATGGGCTCTCGCCACTATTCAACAAGTTGGGCTCCTGATGCGACGTGGTGAACTTTACTCGAGTCACCCTCGTGTTCTCCTTTTCAGGTAAACCAAATCCACAGGTATCCGTGCCCATACGCAAGCAGTCCTTTTATTGCTGCATTTCCCCACCTCCACACCATATGTAGATACACGTGGACACCCAGCAAGCAATTCAGCCTGCTCACAGGCTCTCTTTAACACACACTCCCAGGGAGATGTTTTCTCCATAATCCCAGATATTTTTTTTAATTTCTGGCAAAGACTTATGGTTCCTGAGTACAACAAAGCACTGGTGGGCATCTATTTCACTGCATAGCTGTCTTCCCAGAGGTGGTCATACCCGGCTAAAGATCACCCCATTTTGGTGGCTCAAGGCAAGTGGGCTTACAAACTTTCATTTTTCCCACTTCCCATATATTCCCTAGAAAACAACCGCGTAAAGGGTGGCTTTGTCTGACTTCTGGATAGACAAGGAAGAAGAATTACCACAATGGCAAGGTCAAACAAATAGCTACTCTCCATCTTAAGATGAGTTTTTCCATTGCCCCACTGCTAGGAATCCTATTTGTGACTCTGGCTCTCGTAGAGAAACAGGGGCACAGAAACTCATGTCTAAGTGAGACTCATATATAAAGGTTAAGTGTTCATCAAGCAGACATCTGAAAGCAGTGTGGTCCAAACCCAGAAGTCCGACATTAACCCATTAACCCACATGTCCAAGACCAATTGCAATGTCCTCCTCCATCTTTCAAAACAGACGACATGTTGCAGGCTGAAGGAGGGGGGCCGAGACAGTGAATGTGTAAGCAGAGCCGCGTGGTCTGTGGATATATCAGCATATCTCTGCACGGCTACTCCAACAACCCGGGCTTCCTTTGGGTAAGTACATGTGTCTTCGGCTCAGGGACGTCTTGCCGGAAAGCAGCCTTGACAGCTAAAGCAGGGAACAAGCTGAGGCAGCTGCACCCTGCTCCCACGTTCAGAAATGAAGAGACCCAACTAGAATGGCAATGCTCAAGGAGCCATTGTCACTCCGCCCTTCATTTAACCGCACGTGTGTATCGTTCAGGTTGGCACAATCCACGAACTAAATCCACATTTGCGAACCTGGCACCCGTTCAAAATTCTTTAACCCCAACATGGAATTAAGTAACATCAGGACCTTAATTCTAAAACTTATGGAATGTTCCCCCACGGAAAGTTTGTAAGCCAACTACTCTGTGCCTATATACGCCAAATTTTAGCTATTCACTTTATGTATTGCCCACTAATATAAAACCAGTGCTCAGAGGAAACAATCATTGCTCGCTATGAAGAAATCTTCATTCTAATTGGAACCTTTCAAAGTCTGTGTCCATCGGCAAAATCAAAGACGGACAGGCCGTGGATAAAGTAAGCACTCTTAGGCACAAGTTCACAGTCCCCTATATCGCCCTCTGGTGGGCTTCTGGTCGACCCGTGCCGGCTACCTCGCTCAGCCTTCACGGGGTGTCCACTGGTCACCTTGCTTGTAGACCATGGGCTCTCGCCACTATTCAACAAGTTAGGCTCCTTATCGACGTGGTGAACTTTACTCGAGTCACCCTTGTGTTCTCCTTTTCAGGTAAACCAAATCCACAGGTATCCGTAACCATACGCAAGCAATCCTTTTATTGCTGCATTTCTCCGACCTCCACACCATATGTAGATCCATGTGGACATCCAGCAAGCAATTCAGGCTGCTCACAGGCTCTCTTTAACACACAGTCCCAGGGAGATGTTTTCTCCATAATCCCAGATTTTTTTTTTAACTTCTGGCCAAGTCTTATGGTTCCTGAGTACACGAAAGCACTGGTGGGCATCTATTTCACTGCATAGCTGTCTTCCCAGAGGTGGTGTAAACCCAGCTAAAGATCACCCCATTTTGGTGGCTCAAAGCAAGTCGGCTTACAAACTTTCATTTTTCCCACTTCCCATATTTTCCCTAGAAAACAACCGAGTAAAGGGTGGCTTTGTCTGACCTCTGGATAGACAAGGAAGAAGAATTACCACGAGGGCAAGGTCAAACAAATAGCTACTCTCCATCTTAAGATGAGTTTTTCCATTGCCCCACTGCTAGGTATCCTATTAGTGACTCTGGCTCTCGTAGAGAAAAAGGGGCACAGAAAATCATGTCTAAGTGAGACTCATATATAAACGTTAAGCGTTCATCAAGCAGACATCCGAAAGCAGTGTGGTCCAAACCCACAAGTCCGGCATTAACCCATTAACACACATGTCTAACACCAATTGCAGTGTCCTCCTCCATCTTTCACTACAGATGACATGTTGCTGTCTGAAGGAGGAGAGACGAGGCAGTGAATGTGTAAGCAGAGCAGCGTGGGCAGTGGATATGTCAGCATATCTCTACACGGCTACTCCAACAGCCTGGGCTTCCTCTGGGTAGGTCCATGTGTCTTCGGCTCAGGGACGTCTTGCCGGGAAGGAGGCTTGACAGCTAAAGCAGGGAACAAGGTGAGGCAGCTGCACCCTGCTCCCACGTTCAGAAATGAAGAGACCCAACTAGAATGGCAATGCTCACGGAGCCATTGATCACTCCGCCCTTCATTTAACCGCACGTGTGTATCGCCCAGGTTGGCACAATACAGGATCTAAATCCAAATTTGCAAACCTGGCACCCGATCAAAATTCTTTAACCCCAACATGGAATTAAGTAACATCAGGACCTTAATTCTAAAACTTATGGAATGTTCCCCCACTTAGAAAGTTTGTAAGCCAACTACTCTGTGCCACTATACGCCAAAATTTAGCTATTCACTTTATCTATGGCCCAAAATATAAAACAAGTTCTCAGAGGAAACAATCATTGCTCGCTATGAAGAAATCTTCATTCCAATAGGAACCATTCAAAGTCTGTCTCCCATCGGCAAAATCAAAGCTGGACAGGCCGTGCATAAACTCAGCACTCTTAGGCACCAGTTCACAGTCTCCAATATCGTCCTCTGGTGGGCTTCGGGTCGACCCGTGCCAGTTACCTCGCTCAGCCTTCACTGGGTATCCACCGGTCACCTTGCTTGTTGACCATGGGCTCTCGCCACTATTCATCAAGTTGGGCTCCTGATGCCTCGTGGTGAACTTTAGTCGAGTCACCCTCGTGTTCTCCTTTTCAGGTAAACCAAATCCACAGGTATCCGTGCCCATATGCAAGCAGTCCTTTTATTGCTGCATTTCTCCGACCTCCACACCACATGTAGATCCACGTGGACACTCAGGAAGCAATTCAGCCTGCTCACAGTCTCTCTTTAACACACAGTCCCTGGGAGATGTTTTGTCCCTACTCCCAGATTTTTTTTAAACTTCAGGCAAAGACATATGGTTCCAGAGTACAGGAAAGCACTGGTGGGCATCAATTTCACTGCATAGCTGTCTTCCCAGAGGTGGTGTAAACCCAGCTAAAGATCACCCCATTTTGGTGGCTCAAAGCAAGTCGGCTTACAAACTTTCATTTTTCCCACTTCCCATATTTTCCCTAGAAAACAACCGAGTAAAGGGTGGCTTTGTCTGACCTCTGGATAGACAAGGAAGAAGAATTACCACGAGGGCAAGGTCAAACAAATAGCTACTCTCCATCTTAAGATGAGTTTTTCCATATCCCCACTGCTAGGTATCCTATTAGTGACTCTGGCTCTCGTAGAGAAAAAGGGGCACAGAAAATCATGTCTAAGTGAGACTCATATATAAACGTTAAGTGTTCATCAAGCAGACATCCGAAAGCAGTGTGGTCCAAACCCATAAGTCCGACATTTACCCATTAACCCGCATGTCTAACACCAATTGCAATGTCCTCCTCCATCTTTCAAAACAGTCGACATGTTGCCGGCTGAAGGAGGAGAGCAGAGGCAATGAATGTGTAAGCAGGCCGCGTGGGCATTGAATATGTCAGCATATCTCTGCACGGATACTCCAACAGCACGGGCTTCCTCTGGGTAGGTCCATGTGTCTTCGGTTCAGGACGTCTTGCCGGAAAGGAGCCTTGACAACTAAAGCAGGTAAGAAGCTGAGGCAGCTGCACCCTGCTCCCACGTTCAGAAATGAAAAGACCCAAGTAGAATGGCAATGCTCAAGGAGCCATTGATCCCTCCGCCCTTGATTTAACCGCACGTGTGTATCGCCCAGGTTGGCACAATCCATGAACTAAATCCAAATTTGCAAACCTGGCACCCGATCAAAATTCTTTAACCCCAACATGGAATTAAGTAACATCAGGACCTTAATTCTAAAACTTATGGAATGTTCCCCGACTCAGAATGTTTGTAAACCAACTACTCTGTGCCTATATACGCCAAATTTTAGCTATTCACTTTATGTATGGCCCACTAATATAAAACCAGTGCTCAGAGGAAACAATCATTGCTCGCTATGAAGAAATCTTCATTCCAATTGGAACCTTTCAAAGTCTGTGTCCATCGGCAAAATCAAAGACGGACAGGCCGTGGATAAAGTAAGCACTCTTAGGCACCAGTTCACAGTCCCTTATATCGCCCTATGGTGGGCTTCTGGTCGACCCGTGCCGGCTGCCTCGCTCAGCCTTCACGGGGTGTCCACTGGTCACCTTGCTTGTAGACCATGGGCTCTCGCCACTATTCAACAAGTTAGGCTCCTTATGCGACGTGGTGAACTTTACTCGAGTCACCCTTGTGTTCTCCTTTTCAGGTAAACCAAATCCACAGGTATCCGTGCCCATACGCAAGCAGTCCTTTTATTGCTGCATTTCTCCGACCTCCACACCATATGTAGAGCCACGTGGACACCCAGCAAGCAATTGAGGCTTCTCACAGGCTCTCTTTAACACACAGTCCCAGGGAGATGTTTTCTCCATAATCCCAGATTTTTTTTTTTAACTTCTGGCCAAGTGTTATGGTTCCTGAGTACACGAAAGCACTGGTGGGCATCTATTTCACTGCATAGCTGTCTTCCCAGAGGTGGTGTAAACCCAGCTAAAGATCACCCCATTTTGGTGGCTCAAAGCAAGTCGGCTTACAAACTTTCATTTTTCCCACTTCCCATATTATCCCTAGAAAACAACCGAGTAAAGGGTGGCTTTGTCTGACCTCTGGATAGACAAGGAAGAAGAATTACCACGAGGGCAAGGTCAAACAAATAGCTACTCTCCATCTTAAGATGAGTTTTTCCATTGCCCCACTGCTAGGTATCCTATTTGTGACTCTGGCTCTCATAGAGAAAAAGGAGCACAGAAAATCATGTCTAAGTGAGACTCATATATAAAGGTTAAGTGTTCATCAAGCAGACATCCGAAAGCAGTGTGGTCCAAACCCACAAGTCCGACATTAACCCATTAACACACATGTCTAACACCAATTGCAGTGTCCTCCTCCATCTTTCAATACAGATGACATGTTGCTGTCTGAAGGAGGAGAGACGAGGCAGTGAATGTGAAAGGAGAGCAGCGTGGGCAGTGGATATGTCAGCATATCTCTACACGGCTACTCCAACAGCCTGGGCTTCCTCAGGGTAGGTCCATGTGTCTTCGGCTCAGGGACGTCTTGCCGGGAAGGATCCTTGACAGCTAAAGCAGGGAACAAGCTGAGGCAGCTGCACCCTGCTCCCACGTTCAGAAATGAAGAGACCCAACTAGAATGGCAATGCTCAAGGAGCCATTGATCACTCCGCCCTTCATTTAACCGCATGTGTGTATCGCCCAGGTTGGCACAATCCACGAACTAAATCCAAATTTGCAAAAATGGCACCCGATCAAAATTCTTTAACCCCAACATGGAATTAAGTAACATCAGGACCTTAATTCTAAAACTTATGGAATGTTCCCCCACTCAGAAAGTTTGTAAGCCAACTACTCTGTGCCATTATACGCCAAAATTTAGCTATTCACTTTATCTATGGCCCGAAATATAAAACAAGTGCTCAGAGGAAACAATCATTGCTCGCTATGAAGAAATCTTCATTCTAATAGGAACCATTCAAAGTCTGTCTCCATCGGCAAAATCAAAGCCGGACAAGCCGTGCATAAACTCAGCACTCTTAGGCACCAGTTCACAGTCTCCAATATCGTCCTCTGGTGGGCTTCGGGTCGACCCGTTCCAGTCACCTCGCTCAGCCTTCACGGGGTATCCACCGGTCACCTTGCTTGTAGACCATGGGCTCTCGCCACTATTCAACAAGTTGGGCTCCTGATGCGACGTGGTGAACTTTAGTCGAGTCACCCTCGTGTTCTCCTTTTCAGGTAAACCAAATCCACAGGTATCCGTGCCCATATGCAAGCAGTCCTTTTATTGCTGCATTTCTCCGACCTCCACACCACATGTAGATCCACGTGGACACTCAGGAAGCAATTCAGCCTGCTCACAGTCTCTCTTTAACACACAGTCCCTGGGAGATGTTTTGTCCCTACTCCCAGATTTTTTTAAACTTCTGGCAAAGACATATGGTTCCAGAGTACAGGAAAGCACTGGTGGGCATCAATTTCACTGCATAGCTGTCTTCCCAGAGGTGGTCTAAACCCAGCTAAAGATCACCCCATTTTGGTGCCTCAAAGCAAGTGGGCTTACAAACTTTCATTTTCACCACTTCCCATAGTTTCCCCAGAAAACAACCGAGTAAAGGGTGGCTTTGTCTGACCTCTCGATAGACAAGAAAGAATTACCATGAGGGCAAGGTCAAACAAATAGCTACTCTCCATCTTAAGATGAGTTTTTCCATTGCCCCACTGCTAGGTATCCTATTTGTGACTCTGGCTCTCGTAGAGAAACAGGGGCACAGAAACTCATGTCTAAGTGAGACTCATATATAAAGGTTAAGTGTTCATCAAGCAGACATCTGAAAGCAGTGTGGTCCAAACCCACAAGTCCGACATTTACCCATTAACCCGCATGTCTAACACCAATTGCAATGTCCTCCTGCATCTTTCAAAACAGACGACATGTTGTCGGCTGAAGGAGGAGATCCGAGGCAGTGAATGTGTAAGCAGAGCCGCTTGGGCAGTGAATATGTCAGCATATCTCTGCACGGCTACTCCAACAGCCCGAACTTCCTCTGGGTAGGTCCATGTGTCTTCGGTTCAGGATGTCTTGCCGGAAAGGAGCCTTGACAACTAAAGCAGGTAAGAAGCTGAGGCAGCAGCACCCTGCTCCCACGTTCAGAAATGAAAAGACCCAACTAGAATGGCAATGCTCAAGGATCCATTGATCCCTCCGCCCTTGATTTAACCGCACGTGTGTATCGCCCAGGATGGCACAATCCATGAACTAAATCCAAATTTGCAAACCTGGCACCCGATCAAAATTCTTTAACCCCAACATGGAATTAAGTAACATCAGGACCTTAATTCTAAAACTTATGGAATGTTCCCCGACTCAGAATGTTTGTAAGCCAACTACTCTGTGCATTTATACGCCAAATTTTAGCTATTCACTTTATTTTTGGCCCACTAATATAAAACCAGTGCTCAGAGGAAACAATCATTGCTCGCCATGAAGAAATCTTCATTCTAATAGGAACCTTTCAAAGTCTGTGTTAATCGGCAAAATCAAAGCGGACTGGCTGTGCATAAAGTCAGCACTCTTAGGCACCAGTTCACAGTCCCCAATATCGCCCTCTGGTGGGCTTCTGGTCGACCCGTGCCGGTACCTCACTCAGCCTTCATGGGGTGTCCACTGGTCACCTTGCTTTTAGACCATGGGCTCTCGCCACTATTCAACAAGTTGGGCTCCTGATGCGACGTGGTGAACTTTACTCGAGTCACCCTCGTGTTCTCCTTTTCAGGTAAACCAAATCCACAGGTATCCGTGCCCATACGCAAGCAGTCCTTTTATTGCTGCATTTCCCCACCTCCACACCATATGTAGATACACGTGGACACCCAGCAAGCAATTCAGCCTGCTCACAGGCTCTCTTTAACACACACTCCCAGGGAGATGTTTTCTCCCTAATCCCATATATTTTTTTTAATTTCTGGCAAAGACTTATGGTTCCTGAGTACAACAAAGCACTGGTGGGCATCTATTTCACTGCATAGCTGTCTTCCCAGAGGTGGTCATACCCGGCTAAAGATCACCCATTTTTGGTGGCTCTAATCATGTGGGCTTACAAACTTTCATTTTTCCCACTTCCCATATTTTACCCAGAAAACAACCGAGAATAGGGTGACTTTGTCTGACCTCTGGATAGACAAGGAAGAAGAATTACCACAATGGCAAGGTCAAACAAATAGCTACTCTCCATCTTAAGATGAGTTTTTCCATTGCCCCACTGCTAGGTATCCTATTTGTGACTCTGGCTCTCGTAGAGAAACAGGGGCACAGAAACTCATGTCTAAGTGAGACTCATATATAAAGGTTAAGTGTTCATCAAGCAGACATCTGAAAGCAGTGTGGTCCAAACCCACAAGTCCGACATTAACCCATTAACCAACATGTCCAAGACCAATTGCAATGTCCTCCTCCATCTTTCAAAACAGACGACATGTTGCAGGCTGAAGGAGGGGGGCCGAGACAGTGAATGTGTAAGCAGAGCCGCGTGGTCTGTGGATATATCATCATATCTCTGCACGGCTACTCCAACAACCCCGGCTTCCTTTGGGTAAGTACATGTGTCTTCGGCTTAGGGACGTCTTGCCGGATAGGAGCCTTGACAGCTAAAGCAGGGAACAAGCTGAGGCAGCTGCACCCTGCTCCCACGTTCAGAAATGAAGAGACCCAACTAGAATGGCAATGCTCAAGGAGCCATTGATCCCTCCGCCCTTCATTTAACTGCACGTGTGTATCACCCAGGTGGGCACAATCCACGAACTAAATCCACATTTGTGAACTTGGCACCCGTTCAAAATTCTTTAACCCCAACATGAAATTAAGTAACATCAGGACCTTAATTCAAAGCCTTATGGAATGTTCCCCCATTCCGAAAGTTTGTAAGCCAACTGCTCTGTGCCTTTATACCCCTAATTTTAGCTATTCACTTTATGTATGGCCCACTAATATAAAACCAGTGTTCAGAGGAAACAATCATTGCTCGCCATGAAGAAATCTTCATTCTAATAGGAACTTTTCACAGTCTGTGTCCATTAGCAAAATCAAAGCCGGAGAGGCCGTGCATAAAGTCAGCACTCTTAGGCACCAGTTCACAGTCTCCAATATCGTCCTCTGGTGGGCTTCGGGTCGACCCGTGCCAGTTACCTCGCTCAGCCTTCACGGGGTATCCACCGGTCACCTTGCTTGTAGACCATGGGCTCTCGCCACTATTCAACAAGTTGGGCTCCTGAAACGTGGTGATCTTTACTCGAGTCACCCTCGTGTTCTCCTTTTCAGGTAAACCAAATACACAGATATCCGTGCCCATTCGCAAGCAGTCCTTTTATTGCTGCCTTTCTCCGACCTCCATACCACATGTAGATCCACGTGGACACTCAGGAAGCAATTCAGCCTGCTCACAGGCTCTCTTTAACACACAGTCCCAGGGAGATGTTTTCTCCATACTCCCAGATTTTTTTTAACTTCAGGCAAAGACATATGGTTCCAGAGTACAGGAAAGCACTGGTGGGCATCAGTTTCAATGCATAGCTGTCTTCCCAGAGGTGGTCTAAACCCAGCTGAAGATCACCCCATTTTGGTGGCTCAAAGCTAGTGGGCTTACAAACTTTCATTTTCACCACTTCCCATAGTTTCCCCAGAAAACAACCGAGTAAAGGGTGGCTTTGTCTGACCTCTGGATAGACAAGAAAGAAGAATTACCATGAGGGCAAGGTCAAACAAATAGCTACTCTCCATCTTAAGATGAGTTTTTCCATTGCCCCACTGCTAGGTATCCTATTTGTGACTCTGGCTCTCGTAGAGAAACAGGGGCACAGAAACTCATGTCTAAGTGAGACTCATATATAAAGGTTAAGTGTTCATCAAGCAGACATCCGAAAGCAGTGTGGTCCAAACCCACAAGTCCGACATTTACCCATTAACCCGCATGTCTAACACCAATTGCAATGTCCTCCTCCATCTTTCAAAACAGACGACATGTTGCCGGCTGAAGGAGGAGAGCTGAGGCAGTGAATGTGTAAGCAGAGCCGAGTGGGCAGTGAATATGTCAGCATATCTCTGCACGGCTACTCCAACAGCCCGGGCTTCCTCTGTGTAGGTTCATGTGTCTTCGGTTCAGGACGTCTTGCCGGAAAGGAGCCTTGACAACTAAAGCAGGTAAGAAGCTGAAGCAGCTGCACCCTGCTCCCACGTTCAGAAATGAAAAGACCCAACTAGAATGGCAATGCTCAAGGAGCCATTGATCCCTCCGCCCTTGATTTAACCGCACGTGTGTATCGCCAAGGTTGGCACAATCCATGATCTAAATCCAAATTTGCAAACCTGGCACCCGATCAAAATTCTTTAACCCCAACATGGAATTAAGTAACATCCGGACCTTAATTCTAAAACTTATGGAATGTTCCCCGACTCAGAATGTTTGTAAGCCAACTACTCTGTGCCTTTATACGCCAAATTTTAGCTATTCACTTTATTTTTGGCCCACTAATATAAAACCAGTGCTCAGAGGACACAATCATTGCTCGCCATGAAGAAATCTTCATTCTAATAGGAACCTTTCAAAGTCTGTGTTAATGGGCAAAATCAAAGCCGGACTGGCTGTGCATAAAGTCAGCACACTTAGGCACCAGGTCACAGTCCCCAATATCGCCCTCTGGTGGGCTTCTCGTCGACCCGTGCCGGTACCTCACTCAGCCTTCACGGGGTGTCCACTGGTCACCTTGCTTTTAGGCCATGCGCTCTCGCCACTATTCAACAAGTTGGGCTCCTGATGCGACTTGGTGAACTTTACTCGAGTCACCCTTGTGTTCTCCTTTCCAGGTAAACAAATCCACAGGTATCCATGCCCATACGCAAGCAGTCCTTTTATTGCTGCATTTCTCCGACCTCCACACCATATGTAGATACACGTGGACACCCAGCAAGCAATTCAGCCTGCTCACAGGCTCTCTTTAACACACACTCCCAGGGAGATGTTTTCTCCCTAATCCCAGATATTTTTTTAACTTCTGGCAAAGACTTATGGTTCCTGAGTACAACAAAGCAATGGTGGGCATCTATTTCACTGCATAGCTGTCTTCCCAGAGGTGGTCAAAACCCGGCTAAAGATCACCCCATTTTGGTGGCTCAAGGCAAGTGGGCTTACAAACTTTCATTTTTCCTACTTCCCATATTTTACCCAGAAAACAACCGAGAATAGGGTGGCTTTGTCTGACCTCTGGATAGACAAGGAAGAAGAATTACCACAATGGCAAGGTCAAACAAATAGCTACTCTCCATCTTAAGATGAGTTTTTCCATTGCCCCACTGCTAAGTATCCTATTTGTGACTCTGGCTCTCGTAGAGAAACAGGGGCACAGAAACTCATGTCTAAGTGAGACTCATATATAAAGGTTAAGTGTTCATCAAGCAGACATCTGAAAGCAGTGTGGTCCAAACCCACAAGTCCGACATTAACCCATTAACCCACATGTCCAAGACCAATTGCAATGTCCTCCTCCATCTTTCAAAACAGACGACATGTTGCAGGCTGAAGGAGGGGGGCCGAGACAGTGAATGTGTAAGCAGAGCCGCGTGGTCTGTGGATATATCAGCATATCTCTGCACGGCTACTCCAACAACCCGGGCTTCCTTTGGGTAAGTACATGTGTCTTTGGCTCAGGGTCGTCTTGCCGCAAAGGAGCCTTGACAGCTAAAGCAGGGAACAAGCTGAGGCAGCTGCACCCTGTTCCCACGTTCAGAAATGAAGAGACCCAACTAGAATGGCAATGCTCATGGAGCCATTGTCACTCCGCCCTTCATTTAACAGCACGTGTGTATCGCCCACGTTGGCACAATCCACGAACTAAATCCACATTTGCGAACCTGGCACCCGTTCAAAAGTCTTTAACCCCAACATGGAATTAAGTAACATCAGGACCTTAATTCTAAAACTTATGGAATGTTCCCCCACTCAGAAAGTTTGTAAGCCAACTACTCTGTGCCATTATACGCCAAAATTTAGCTATTCACTTTATCTATGGCCCAAAATATAAAACAAGTGCTCAGAGGAAACAATTATTGCTCGCTATGAAGAAATCTTCATTCCAATAGGAACCATTCAAAGTCTGTCTCCCATCGGCAAAATCAAAGCTGGACAGGACGTGCATAAACTCAGCACTCTTAGGCACCAGTTCACAGTCTCCAATATCGTCCTCTGGTGGGCTTCGGGTCGACCCGTGCCAGTTACCTCGCTCAGCCTTCACGGGGTATCCACCGGTCACCTTGCTTGTAGACCATGGGCTCTCGCCACTATTCAACAAGTTGGGCTCCTGATGCGACGTGGTGATCTTTACTCGAGTCACCCTCGTGTTCTCCTTTTCAGGTAAACCAAATACACAGATATCCGTGCCCATTCGCAAGCAGTCCTTTTATTGCTGCCTTTCTCCGACCTCCATACCACATGTAGATCCACGTGGACACTCAGGAAGCAATTCAGCCTGCTCACAGGCTCTCTTTAACACACAGTCCCAGGGAGATGTTTTCTCCATACTCCCAGATTTTTTTTAACTTCAGGCAAAGACATATGGTTCCAGAGTACAGGAAAGCACTGGTGGGCATCAATTTCAATGCATAGCTGTCTTGCCAGAGGTGGTCTAAACCCAGCTGAAGACCACCCCATTTTGGTGGCTCAAAGCAAGTCGGCTTACAAACTTTCATTTTTCCCACTTCCCATAGTTTCACCAGAAAACAACCGAGTAAAGGGTGGCTTTGTCTGACCTCTACATATACAAGGAAGAAGAATTACCATTAGGGCAAGGTCAAACATATAGTTACTCTCCATCTTAAGATGAGTTTTTCCATTGCCCCACTGCTAGGTATCCTATTTGTGACTCTGGCTCTCTTAGAGAAAAAGGGGCACAGAAAATCACGTCTAAGTGAGACTCATATATAAAGGTTAAGTGTTCATCAAGCAGACATCCGAAAGCAGTGTGGTCCAAACCCACAAGTCCGACATTAACCCATTAACCCACATGTCTAACACCAATTGCAGTGTCCTGCTCCATCTTTCAATACAGATGACATGTTGCTGTCTGAAGGAGGAGAGACGAGGCAGTGAATGTGTAAGGAGAGCAGCGTGTGCAGTGGATTTGTCAGCATATCTCTACACGGCTACTCCAACAGCCTGGGCTTCCTCTGGGTAGGTCCATTAGTCTTCGGCTCAGGGACGTCTTGCCGGGAAGGAGCCTTGACAGCTAAAGCAGGGAACAAGGTGAGGCAGCTGCACCCTGCTCCCACGTTCAGAAATGAAGAGACCCAACTAGAATGGCAATGCTCAAGGAGCCATTGATCCCTCCGCCCTTGATTTAACCGCACGTGTGTATCGCCCAGGTTGGCACAATCCATGATGTTAATCCAAATTTGCAATCCTGGCACCCGATCAAAATTCTTTAACCCCAACATGGAATTAAGTAACATCAGGACCTTAGTTCTAAAACTTATGGAATGTTCCCCAACTCAGAATGTTTGTAAGCCAACTACTATGTCCCTTTATACGCCAAATTTTAGCTATTCACTTTATTTTTGGCCCACTAATATAAAACCAGTGCTCAGAGGAAACAATCATTGCTCGCCATGAAGAAATCTTCATTCTAATAGGAACCTTTCAAAGTCTGTGTTAATCGTCAAAATCAAAGCCGGACTGGCTGTGCATAAAGTCAGCACTCTTAGGCACCAGTTCACAGTCCCCAATATCACCCTCTGGTGGGCTTCTGGTCGACCCGTGCCGGTACCTCACTCAGCCTTCACGGGGTGTCCACTGGTCACCTTGCTTTTAGACCATGGGCTCTCTCCACTATTCAACAAGTTGGGCTCCTGATGCGACTTGGTGAATTTACTCGAGTCACCCTTGTGTTCTCCTTTTCAGGTAAACAAATCCACAGGTATCCGTGCCCATACGCAAGCAGTCCTTTTATTGCTGCATTTCTCCGACCTCCACACCATATGTAGATACACGTGGACACCCAGCAAGGAATTCAGCCTGCTCACAGGCTCTCTTTAACACACACTCCCAGAGAGATGTTTTCTCCCTAATCCCAGATATTTTTTTAACTTCTGGCAAAGACTTATGGTTCCCGAGTACAACAAAGCAATGGTGGGCATCTATTTCACTGCATAGCTGTCTTCCCAGAGGAAGCTTAACCCAGCTAAAGATCACCTAATTTTGGTGGCTCTAAGCATGTGGGCTTACATACTTTCATTTTTCCCACTTCCCATATTTTACCCAGAAAACAACCGAGTATAGGGTGGCTTTGTCTGACCTCTGGATAGACAAGGAAGAAGAATTACCACAATGGCAAGGTCAAACAAATAGCTACTCTCCATCTTAAGATGAGTTTTTCCATTGCCCCACTGCTAGGTATCCTATTTGTGACTCTGGCTCTCGTAGAGAAGCAGGGGCACAGTAACTCATGTCTAAGTGAGACTCATATATAAAGGTTAAATGTTCATCAAGCAGACATCTGTAAGCAGTGTGGTCCAAACCCACAAGTCCGACATTAACCCATTAACCCACATGTCCAAGACCAATTGCAATGTCCTCCTCCATTTTTCAAAACAGACGACATGTTGCAGGCGGAAGGAGGGGGGCCGAGACAGTGAATGTGTAAGCAGAGCCGCGTGGTCTGTGGATATATCAGCATATCTCTGCACGGCTACTCCAACAACCCGGGTTTCCTTTGGGTAAGTACATGTGTCTTCGGCTCAGGGACGTTTTGCCGGAAAGGAGCCTTGACAGCTAAAGCAGGGAACAAGCTGAGGCAGCTGCACCCTGCTCCCACGTTCAGAAAAGAAGAGACCCAACTAGAATGGCAATGCTCAAGGAGCCATTGATCCCTCCGCCCTTCATTTAACTGCACGTGTGTATCACCGAGGTGGGCACAATCCACGAACTAAATCCACATTTGTGAACCTGGCACCTGTTCAAAATTCTTTAACCCCAGCATGGAATTAAGTAACATCAGGACCTTAATTCAAAGCCATATAGAATGTTCCCCCATTCCGAAAGTTTGTAAGCCAACTGCTCTGTGCCTTTATACCCCTAATTTTAGCTATTCACTTTATTTATGGCCCACTAATATAAAACCAGTGCTCAGAGGAAACAATCATTGCTCGCCATGAAGAAATCTTCATTCTAATAGGAACCTTTCACAGTCTGTGTCCATTGGCAAAATCAAAGCCGGAGAGGCCGTGCATAAAGTCAGCACTCTTAGGCACCAGTTCACAGTCTCCAATATCGCCCTCTGGTGGGCTACTGGTCGACCCGTGCCGGCTACCTCACTCAGCCTCCACGGGGTGTCCACCGGTCACCTTGCTTGTAGACCATGGGTTCTCGCCACTATTCAACTAGTTGGGCTCCTGATGCGACGTGGTGAACATTCCTCGAGTCACCCTTGTGTTCCCCTTTACAGGTAAACAAATCCACAGGTATCCGTGCCCATACGCAACAATCCTGTTATTGCTGCATTTCTCCGACCTCCACACCATATGTAGATCCACGTGGACACCCAGCAAGCAATTCAGCCTGCTCACAGGCTCTCTTTAACACTCACTCCCAGGGAGATGTTTTCTCCCTACTCCCAGATTTTTTTTTTTTACTTCTGGCCAAGTCTTATGATTCCTGAGTACACCAAAGACCTGGTGGGCATCTATTTCACTGCATACCTGTCTTCCCAGAGGTGGTCAAAACCCAGCTAAAGATCACCCCATTTTGGTGGCTCAAGCAAATGGGCTTACCAACTTTCATTTTCCCCCTTACCCTAGTTTCCCCAGAAAACAACCGAGTAAAGGGTGGCTTTGTCTGACCTCTGGATCGACAAGGAAGAAGAATTACCATGAGGGCAGGGTCAAACATATAGTTACTCTCCATCTTAAGATGAGTTTTTCCATTGCCCCACTGCTAGGTATCCTATTTGTGACTCTGGCTCTCGTAGAGAAACAGGGGCACAGAAACTCATGTCTAAGTGAGACTCATATATAAAGGTTAAGTGTTCATCAAGCAGACATCCGAAAGCAGTGTGGTCCAAACCCCCAAGTCCGACATTAACCCATTAACCCACATGTCTAACAACAATTGCAGTGTCCTCCTACATCTTTCAAAACAGATTACAAGTTGCTGGCTGAAGGAGGAGAGACAAGGCAGTGAATGTGTAAGCAGAGCAGCGTGGGCAGTGGATATGTCAGCATATCTCTACACGGCTACTCCAACAGCCCGGGCTTCCTCTGGGTAGGTCCTTGTGTCTTCGGCTCAGGGACGTCTTGCCGGAAAGGAGCCTTGACAGCTAAAGCAGGGAACAAGGTGAGGCAGCTGCACCCTGCTCCCATGTTCAGAAATGAAGAGACCCAACAAGAATGGCAATGCTCAAGGAGCCATTGTCACTCCGCCCTTCATTTAACCGCACGTGTGTATCGCCCAGGTTGGCACAATCCACGAACTAAATCCACATTTGCGAATCTGGCACCCGTTCAAAATTCTTTAACCACAACATGGAATTAAGTAACACCAGGACCTTAATTCTAAAACTTATGGAATGTTTCCCCACTCAGAAAGATTGTAAGCCAACTACTCTGTGCCATCATACGCCAAATTTTAGCTATTCACTTTATCTATGGCCCAAAATATAAAACAAGTGCTCAGAGGAAATATCATTGCTCGCCATGAAGAAATCTTCATTCCAATAGGAAAGATTCAAAGTCTGTGTCCATCGGCAAAATCAAAGCCGGACACGCCGTGCATAAAGTCAGCACTCTTAGGCACCAGTTCATAGTCTCCAATATCGTCCTCTGGTGTGCTTCTTGTCGACCCGTACCGGGGACCTTGCTCAGCCTTCATGGGGTATCCACCGGTCACCTTGCTTGTAGACCATGGGCTCTCGCCACTATTCAACAAGCCTGGGGTCCTGATGCACATGGTGAACTTTACTCGAGTCACCCTCGTTTTCTCCTTTTCAGGTAAACCAAATCCACAGGTATCCGTGCCCATACGCAAGCAGTCCTTTCATTGCTGCATTTCTCCGACCTCCACTCCATATGTAGATCCCCGAGGTCACCCAGAAAGCAATTCAGCCTGCTCACAGTCTCTCTTTAACACACAGTCCCTGGGAGATGTTTTCTCCCAACTCCCAGATGTTTTTTTAACTTCTGGCAAAGGCTTATGGTTCCTGAGTTCACGAAAGCACTGGTGGGCATCTATTTCACTGCATAGCTGTCTACCTAGAGGTGGTCTACACCCAGCTAAAGATAACCCCATTTTAGTGGTTCAAAGCAAGTGGGCTTACAAACTTTCATTTTTCCACCTTTCCATAGTTTCCCCAGAAAACAACCGAGTACAGGGTAGCTTTGTCTGACTTCTGGATAGACAAGGAAGTAGAATTACCATGAGGCAAGGTAAAACAAATAGCTACTCTCCATCTTAAGATGAGTTTTTCCATTGCCCCATTGCTAGGTATCCTATTTGTGACTCTGGCTCTCATAGAGAAACAGGGACACAGACATGAGTTTCTAAGTGAGACTCATATATCAAGGTTAAGTGTTCATCAAGCAGACATGCGAAAGCAGTGTGGTCCAAACCCACAAGTCCGACAATAACCCATTAACCCACATGTCCAACACCAATTGCAATGTCCTCCTCCATCTTTCAAAATATTCGACATGTTGCTGGTTGAAGGAGGAGAGCCCAGGCAGTGAATTTGTGAGCAGAGCAGCCTGGGCAGTGGATATGTCAGCATATCTCTGCATGGCTACTCCAGCAGCCCGGGTTTCCTCTTTTTAGGTCCATGTGTCTTCGGCTCTTGGACGTCTTGCCAGAAAGGAGCCTTGACAGCTAAAGCAGGGAACAAGCTGAGTCAGCTGCACCCTGCTCCCACATTCAGAAATGAAGAGACCCAACTAGAATGGCAATGATCAAGGAGCCATTGATCACTCCACCCTTCATTTAACCGCACGTGTGTATCGCCCAGGTTGGCACAATCTACGAACTAAATTCACATTTGCGAACCAGGCACCCGTTCAAAATTCTTTAAACCCAACATGGAATTAAGTTACATCAGACCTTAATTCTAAAACTTATGGAATGTTCCCCCACTCGGAAAGTTTGTAAGCCAACTACTCTGTGCCTTTATACGCCAAATTTTAGCTATCCACTTTATCTATGGCCCACTAATATAAAACCAGTGCTCAGAGGAAACAATCATTCCTCGCTATGAAGAAATCTTCATTCCAATAGGAACCTTTCAAAGTCTGTGTCCATCGGCAAAATCAAAGCCGGACATGCCGTGCATAAAGTCAGCACTCTTAGGCACCAGTTCACAGTCTCCAATATCGCCCTATGGTAGGCTTCTGGTCGGCCCGTGCCAGCTACCTCACTCAGCCTCCACGGGGTGTCCACCGGTCTCCTTGCTTGTAGACCATTGGCTCTCGCTAATGTTCAACAAGCCTGGGCTCCTGATGCAACGTGGGGAACTTTAGTCGAATCACCCTCTTTTTCTCCTTTTCAGGTAAACCAAATCCACTAGTATCTGGGCCATACACAAGCAGTTCTTTTATTGCTGCAGTTCTCCGACCTCCACTCCATATGAAGATCCACGTGGTCACCCAGCAAGCAATTCAGCCTGCTCACAGGCTCTCTTTAACACACAGTCCAGGGAGTAGTTTTCTCCCTACTCTCAGATTTTATTTTAACTTCTGGCAAAGGCTTTTGGTTCCTGAGTACACGAAAGCACTGGTGGGCATCTAATTCACTGCACAGCAGTCTTCCCAGAGGTAGCTTAACCCAGCTAAAGATCACCCAATTTTGGTGGCTCTAAGCATGTGGGCTTACAAACTTTCATTTTTCTCACTTCCCATATTTTCCCTAGAAAACAACCGAGTAAAGGGTGACTTTTTCTGACCTCTGGATAGACAAGGAAGAAGAATTACCATGAGGGCAAAGTCAAACAAATAGCTACTCTCCATCTTAAGATGAGTTTTTCCATTGCCCCACTGCTAGGTATCCTATTTGTGACTCTGGCTCTCGTAGAGAAACAGGGGCACAGAAACTCATGTCTAAGTGAGACTCATATATAAAGGTTAAGTGTTCATCAAGCAGACATCTGAAAGCAGTGTGGTCCAAACCCACAAGTCCGACATTAACCCATTAACCCACATGTCGAAACCAATTGCAATGTCCTCCTCCATCTTTCAAAACAGACGACATGTTGCAGGCTGAAGGAGGGGGGCCGAGACAGTGATTGTGTAAGCAGAGCCGCATGGTCTGTGGATATATCAGCATATCTCTGCACGGTTACTCCAACAACCCGGGCTTCCTTTGGGTAAGTACATGTGTCTTCGGCTCAGGGACATCTTGCCGGAAAGGAGCCTTGACAGCTAAAGCAGGGAACAAGCTGAGGCAGCTGCACCCTGCTCCCACGTTCAGAAATGAAGAGACCCAACTAGAATGGCAATGCTCAAGGAGCCATTTATCCCTCCGCCCTTCATTTAACTGCACGTGTGTATCACCCAGGTGGGCACAATCCACGAACTAAATCCACATTTGTGAACCTGGCACCCGTTCAAAATTCTTTAACCCCAACATGGAATTAAGTAACATCAGGACCTTAATTCAAAGCCTTATGGAATGTTCCCCCACTCCGAAAGTTTGTAAGCCAACTGCTCTGTGCCTTTATACCCCTAATTTTAGCTATTCACTTTATGTATGGCCCAGTAATATAAAACCAGTGCTCAGAGGAAACAATCATTGCTCGCCATGAAGAAATCTTTATTCTAATAGGAACCTTTCACAGTCTGTGTCCATCGGCAAAATCAAAGCCGGACAGGCCGTGCATAAAGTCAGCACTCTTAGGCACCAGTTCACAGTCTCCAATATCGCCCTCTGGTGGGCTTCTGGTCGACCCGTGCCGGCTACCTCACTCAGCCTCCACGGGGTGTCCACCGGTCACCTTGCTTGTAGACCATGGGCTCTTGCCACTATTCAACTAGTTGGGCTCCTGATGCGACGTGGTGAATATTCCTCGAGTCACCCTTTTGTTCCCCTTTACAGGTAAACAAATCCACTGGTATCCGTGCCCATACGCAAGCAATCCTGTTATTGCTGCATTTCTCCGACCTCCACACCATATGTAGATCCACGTGGACACCCAGCAAGCAATTCAGCCTGCTCACAGGCTCTCTTTAACACACACTCCCAGGGAGATGTTTTCTCCCTAATCCCAGATATTTTTTTTTTACTTCTGGCCAAGTCTTATGATTCCTGAGTACACCAAAGAACTGGTGGGCATCTATTTCACTGCATACCTGTCTTCCCAGAGGTGGTCAAAACCCAGCTAAAGATCACCCCATTTTGGTGGTTCAAGCAAATGGGCTTACAAACTTTCATTTTTCCTCCTTACCCTAGTTTCCCCAGAAAACAACCGAGTAAAGGGTGGCTTTGTCTGACCTCTGGATCGACAAGGAAGAAGAATTACCATGAGGGCAAGGTCAAACATATAGTTACTCTCCATCTTAAGATGAGTTTTTCCATTGCCCCACTGCTAGGTATCCTATTTGTGACTCTGGCTCTCGTAGAGAAACAGGGGCACAGAAACTCATGTCTAAGTGAGACTCATATATAAAGGTTAAGTGTTCATCAAGCAGACATCTCAAAGCAGTGTGGTCCAAACCCCCAAGTCCGACATTAACCCATTAACCCACATGTCTAACAACAATTGCAGTGTCCTCCTCCATCTTTCAAAACAGATGACATGTTGCTGGCTGAAGGAGGAGAGACGATGCAGTGAATGTGTAAGCAGAAGAGCGTGGGCAGTGGATATGTCAGCATATCTCTACACGGCTACTCCAACAGCCCGGGCTTCCTCTGGGTAGGTCCATGTGTCTTCGGCTCAGGGACGTCTTGCCGGGAAGGAACCTTGTCAGCTAAAGCAGGGAACAAGGTGAGGCAGCTGCACCCTGCTCCCATGTTCAGAAATGAAGAGACCCAACAAGAATGGCAATGCTCAAGGAGCCATTGATCCCTCTGCCCTTGATTTAACCGCACATGCGTATCGCCCAGGTTGGCACAATCCACGAACTAAATCCACAATAGCGAACCTGGCACCCGTTCAAAATTCTTTAACCACAACATGGAATTAAGTAACACCAGGACCTTAATTCTAAAACTTATGGAATGTTTCCCCACTCAGAAAGTTTGTAAGCCAACTACTCTGTGCCATCATACGCCAAATTTTAGCTATTCACTTTATCTATGGCCCAAAATATATAACAAGTGCTCAGAGGAAATATCATTGCTCGCCATGAAGAAATCTTCATTCCAATAGGAACCATTCAAAGTCTGTGTCTATCGGCAAAATCAAAGCCGGACACGCCGTGCATAAAGTCAGCACTCTTAGGCACCAGTTCACAGTCTCCAATATCGTCCTCTGGTGTGCTTCTTGTCGACCCGTACCGGGGACCTCGCTCAGCCTTCATGGGGTATCCACCGGTCACCTTGCTTGTAGACCATGGGCTCTCGCCACTATTCAACAAGCCTGGGGTCCTGATGCACATGGTGAACTTTACTCGAGTCACCCTCGTGTTCTCCTTTTCAGGTAAACCAAATCCACAGGTATCCGTGCCCATACGCAAGCAGTCCTTTTATTGCTGCATTTCTCCGACCTCCACTCCATATGTAGATCCCCGAGGTCACCCAGAAAGCAATTCAGCCTGCTCACAGTCTCTCTTTAACACGCAGTCCCTGGGAGATGTTTTCTCCCTACTCCCAGATGTTTTTTTAACTTCTGGCAAAGGCTTATGGTTCCTGAGTTCACGAAAGCACTGGTGGGCATCTATTTCACTGCATAGCTGTCTACCCAGAGGTGGTCTAAACCCAGCTAAAGATAACCCCATTTTAGTGGTTCAAAGCAAGTGGGCTTACAAACTTTCATTTTTCCACCTTTCCATAGTTTCCCCAGAAAACAACCGAGTACAGGGTAGCTTTGACTGACTTCTGGATAGACAAGGAAGTAGAATTACCATGAGGCAAGGTAAAACAAATAGCTACTCTCCATCTTAAGATGAGTTTTTCCATTGCCCCACTGCTAGGTATCCTATTTGTGACTCTGGCTCTCATAGAGAAACAGGGACACAGAAACTCATGTCTAAGTGAGACTCATATATCAAGGTTAAGTGTTCATCAAGCAGACATCCGAAAGCAATGTGGTCCAAACCCACAAGTCCGACAATAACCCATTAACCCACATGTCCAACACCAATTGCAATGTCCTCCTCCATCTTTCAAAACATTCGACATGTTGCTGGCTGAAGGAGGAGAGCCCAGGCAGTGAATGTGTAAGCAGAGCAGCCTGGGCAGTGGATATGTCAGCATATCTCTGCATGGCTACTCCAGCAGCTCGGGTTTCCTCTTTGTAGGTCCATGTGTCTTCGGCTCTGGGACTTCTTGCCAGAAAGGAGCCTTGACAGCTAAAGCAGGGAACAAGCTGAGTCAGCTGCACCCTGCTCCCACATTCAGAAATGAAGAGACCCAACTAGAATGGCAATGATCAAGGAGCCATTGATCACTCCACCCTTCATTTCACCGCACGTGTGTATCACCCAGGTTGGCACAATCCACGAACTAAATCCACATTTGTGAACCTGGCACCCGTTCAAAATTCTTTAACCCCAACATGGAATTAAGTAACATCAGGACCTTAATTCAAAGCCTTATGGAATGTTCCCCCACTCCGAAAGTTTGTAAGCCAACTGCTCTGTGCCTTTATACCCCTAATTTTAGCTATTCACTTTATGTATGGCCCAGTAATATAAAACCAGTGCTCAGAGGAAACAATCATTGCTCGCCATGAAGAAATCTTTATTCTAATAGGAACCTTTCACAGTCTGTGTCCATCGGCAAAATCAAAGCCGGACAGGCCGTGCATAAAGTCAGCACTCTTAGGCACCAGTTCACAGTCTCCAATATCGCCCTCTGGTGGGCTTCTGGTCGACCCGTGCCGGCTACCTCACTCAGCCTCCACGGGGTGTCCACCGGTCACCTTGCTTGTAGACCATGGGCTCTTGCCACTATTCAACTAGTTGGGCTCCTGATGCGACGTGGTGAATATTCCTCGAGTCACCCTTTTGTTCCCCTTTACAGGTAAACAAATCCACTGGTATCCGTGCCCATACGCAAGCAATCCTGTTATTGCTGCATTTCTCCGACCTCCACACCATATGTAGATCCACGTGGACACCCAGCAAGCAATTCAGCCTGCTCACAGGCTCTCTTTAACACACACTCCCAGGGAGATGTTTTCTCCCTAATCCCAGATATTTTTTTTTTACTTCTGGCCAAGTCTTATGATTCCTGAGTACACCAAAGAACTGGTGGGCATCTATTTCACTGCATACCTGTCTTCCCAGAGGTGGTCAAAACCCAGCTAAAGATCACCCCATTTTGGTGGTTCAAGCAAATGGGCTTACAAACTTTCATTTTTCCTCCTTACCCTAGTTTCCCCAGAAAACAACCGAGTAAAGGGTGGCTTTGTCTGACCTCTGGATCGACAAGGAAGAAGAATTACCATGAGGGCAAGGTCAAACATATAGTTACTCTCCATCTTAAGATGAGTTTTTCCATTGCCCCACTGCTAGGTATCCTATTTGTGACTCTGGCTCTCGTAGAGAAACAGGGGCACAGAAACTCATGTCTAAGTGAGACTCATATATAAAGGTTAAGTGTTCATCAAGCAGACATCTCAAAGCAGTGTGGTCCAAACCCCCAAGTCCGACATTAACCCATTAACCCACATGTCTAACAACAATTGCAGTGTCCTCCTCCATCTTTCAAAACAGATGACATGTTGCTGGCTGAAGGAGGAGAGACGATGCAGTGAATGTGTAAGCAGAAGAGCGTGGGCAGTGGATATGTCAGCATATCTCTACACGGCTACTCCTACAGCCCGGGCTTCCTCTGGGTAGGTCCATGTGTCTTCGGCTCAGGGACGTCTTGCCGGGAAGGAGCCTTGTCAGCTAAAGCAGGGAACAAGGTGAGGCAGCTGCACCCTGCTCCCATGTTCAGAAATGAAGAGACCCAACAAGAATGGCAATGCTCAAGGAGCCATTGATCCCTCTGCCCTTGATTTAACCGCACATGCGTATCGCCCAGGTTGGCACAATCCACGAACTAAATCCACAATAGCGAACCTGGCACCCGTTCAAAATTCTTTAACCACAACATGGAATTAAGTAACACCAGGACCTTAATTCTAAAACTTATGGAATGTTTCCCCACTCAGAAAGTTTGTAAGCCAACTACTCTCTGCCATCATACGCCAAATTTTAGCTATTCATTTTATCTATGGCCCAAAATATATAACAAGTGCTCAGAGGAAATATCATTGCTCGCCATGAAGAAATCTTCATTCCAATAGGAACCATTCAAAGTCTGTGTCTATCGGCAAAATCAAAGCCGGACACGCCGTGCATAAAGTCAGCACTCTTAGGCACCAGTTCACAGTCTCCAATATCGTCCTCTGGTGTGCTTCTTGTCGACCCGTACCGGGGACCTCGCTCAGCCTTCATGGGGTATCCACCGGTCACCTTGCTTGTAGACCATGGGCTCTCGCCACTATTCAACAAGCCTGGGGTCCTGATGCACATGGTGAACTTTACTCGAGTCACCCTCGTGTTCTACTTTTCAGGTAAACCAAATCCACAGGTATCCGTGCCCATACGCAAGCAGTCCTTTTATTGCTGCATTTCTCCGACCTCCACTCCATATGTAGATCCCCGAGGTCACCCAGAAAGCAATTCAGCCTGCTCACAGTCTCTCTTTAACACGCAGTCCCTGGGAGATGTTTTCTCCCTACTCCCAGATGTTTTTTTAACTTCTGGCAAAGGCTTATGGTTCCTGAGTTCACGAAAGCACTGGTGGGCATCTATTTCACTGCATAGCTGTCTACCCAGAGGTGGTCTAAACCCAGCTAAAGATAACCCCATTTTAGTGGTTCAAAGCAAGTGGGCTTACAAACTTTCATTTTTCCACCTTTCCATAGTTTCCCCAGAAAACAACCGAGTACAGGGTAGCTTTGACTGACTTCTGGATAGACAAGGAAGTAGAATTACCATGAGGCAAGGTAAAACAAATAGCTACTCTCCATCTTAAGATGAGTTTTTCCATTGCCCCACTGCTAGGTATCCTATTTGTGACTCTGGCTCTCATAGAGAAACAGGGACACAGAAACTCATGTCTAAGTGAGACTCATATATCAAGGTTAAGTGTTCATCAAGCAGACATCCGAAAGCAATGTGGTCCAAACCCACAAGTCCGACAATAACCCATTAACCCACATGTCCAACACCAATTGCAATGTCCTCCTCCATCTTTCAAAACATTCGACATGTTGCTGGCTGAAGGAGGAGAGCCCAGGCAGTGAATGTGTAAGCAGAGCAGCCTGGGCAGTGGATATGTCAGCATATCTCTGCATGGCTACTCCAGCAGCTCGGGTTTCCTCTTTGTAGGTCCATGTGTCTTTGGCTCTGGGACTTCTTGCCAGAAAGGAGCCTTGACAGCTAAAGCAGGGAACAAGCTGAGTCAGCTGCACTCTGCTCCCACATTCAGAAATGAAGAGACCCAACTAGAATGGCAATGATCAAGGAGCCATTGATCACTCCACCCTTCATTTAACCGCACGTGTGTATCGCCCAGGTTGGCACAATCCACGAACTAAATTCACATTTGCGAACCAGGCACCCGTTGAAAATTCTTTAAACCGAACATGGAATTAAGTTACATCAGACCTTAATTCTAAAACTTATGGAATGTTCCCCCACTCGGAAAGTTTGTAAGCCAACTACTCTGTGCCTTTATACACCAAATTTTAGCTATCCACTTTGTCTATGGCCCACTAATATAAAACCAGTGCTCAGAAGAAACAATCAATGCTCGCTATGAAGAAATCTTCATTCCAATAGGAACCTTTCAAAGTCTGTGTTCATCGGCAAAATCAAAGCCCGAGAGGCCGTGCATAAAGTCAACACTCTTAGGCACCAGTTAACAGTCTCCAATATCGCCCTATGGTGGGCTTCTGGTAGACCCGTGCCAGCTACCTCACTCAGACTCCACGGGGTGTCCACTGGTCTCTTTGCTTGGAGACCATGGGCTCTCGCTAATGTTCAACAAGCCTGGGCTCCTGATGCGACGTGGTGAACTTTAGTCGAATCACCCTCTTTTTCTACTTTTCAGGTAAACCAAATCCACAGGTATCTGGGCCCATACACAAACAGTCCTTTTATTGCTGCAGTTCTCCGACCTCCACTCCATATGAAGATCCACGTGGTCACCCAGCAAGCAATTCAGCGTGCTCACAGACTCTCTTTAACACACAGTCCAGGGAGATGTTTTCTCCCTACTCTCAGATTTTATTTTAACTTCTGGCAAAGGCTTTTGGTTCCTGAGTACACGAAAGCACTGGTGGGCATCTAATTCACTGCACAGCACGCATCCCAGAGGTAGCTTAACCCAGCTAAAGATCACCCAATTTTGGTGGCTCTAAGCATGTGGGCTTACAAACTTTCATTTTTCCCACTTCCCATATTTTCCCCAGAAAACAACCGAGTAAAGGGTGGCTTTGTCTGACCTCTGGATAGACAAGGAAGAAGAATTACCATGAGGGCAAAGTCAAACAAATAGCTACTCTCCATATTAAGATGAGTTTTTCAATTGCCCCACTGCTAGGTATCCTATTTGTGACTCTGGCTCTCGCAGAGATTCAGGGGCACAGAAACTCATGTCTAAGTGAGACTCATATATAAAGGTTAAGTGTTCATCAAGCAGACATCTGAAAGCAATGTGGTCCAAATCCACAAGTCAGACATTAACCCACATGTCGAAACCAATTGCAATGTCCTCCTCCATCTTTCAAAACAGACGACATGTTGCAGGCTGAAGGAGGGGGACCGAGACAGTGAATGTGTAAGCAGAGCCGCGTGGTCTGTGGATATATCAGCATATCTCTGCACGGCTACTCCAACAACCCGGGCTTCCTTTGGGTAAGTACATGTGTCTTCGGCTCAGGGACGTCTTGCCGGAAAGGAGCCTTGACAGCTAAAGCAGGGAACAAGCTGAGGCAGCTGCACCCTGCTCCCACGTTCAGAAAAGAAGAGACCAAACTAGAATGGCAATGCTCAAGGAGCCCTTGATCCCTCCGCCCTTCATTTAACCCCACGTGTGTATCGCCCAGGTTGGCACAATCCACGAACTAAATCCACATTTGCGAACCTGGCACCCGTTCAAAATTCTTTAACCACAACATGGAATTAAGTAACACCAGGACCTTAATTCTAAAACTTATGGAATGTTTCCCCACTCAGAAAGATTGTAAGCCAACTACTCTGTGCCATCATACACCAAATTTTAGCTATTCACTTTATCTATGGCCCAAAATATAAAACAAGTGCTCAGAGGAAATATCATTGCTCGCCATGAAGAAATCTTCATTCCAATAGGAACCATTCAAAGTCTGTGTCCATCGGCAAAATCAAAGCCGGACACGCCGTGCATAAAATCAGCACTCTTAGGCACCAGTTCACAGTCTCCAATATCGTCCTCTGGTGTGCTTCTTGTCGACCCGTACCGGGGACCTCGCTCAGCCTTCATGGGGTATCCACCGGTCACCTTGCTTGTAGACCATGGGCTCTCGCCACTATTCAACAAGCCTGGGGTCCTGATGCACATGGTGAACTTTACTCGAGTCACCCTCGTGTTCTCCTTTTCAGGTAAACCAAATCCACAGGTATCCGTGCCCATACGCAAGCAGTCCTTTTATTGCTGCATTTCTCCGACCTCCACTCCATATGTAGAAACCCCAAGGTCACCCAGAAAGCAATTCAGCCTGCTCACAGTCTCTCTTTAACACGCAGTCCCTGGGAGATGTTTTCTCCCTACTCCCAGATGTTTTTTTAATTTCTGGCAAAGGCTTATGGTTCCTGAGTTCACGAAAGCACTGGTGGGCATCTATTTCACTGCATAGCTGTCTACCCAGAGGTGGTCTAAACCCAGCTAAAGATAACCCCATTTTAGTGGTTCAAAGCAAGTGGGCTTACAAACTTTCATTTTTCCACCTTTCCATAGTTTCCCCAGAAAACAACCGAGTACAGGGTAACTTTGTCTGACTTCTGGATAGACAAGGAAGTAGAATTACCATAAGGCAAGGTCAAACAAATAGCTACTCTCCATCTTAAGATGAGTTTTTCCATTGCCCCATTGCTAGGTATCCTATTTGTGACTCTGGCTCTCGTAGAGAAACAGGGACACAGAAACTCATGTCTACGTGAGACTCATATATCAAGGTTAAGTGTTCATCAAGCAGACATCCGAAAGCAATGTGGTCCAAACCCACAAGTCCGACAATAACCCATTAACCCTCATGTCCAACACCAATTGCAATGTCCTCCTCCATCTTTCAAAACATTCGACATGTTGCTGGCTGAAGGAGGATAGCCCAGGCAGTGAATGTGTAAGCAGAGCAGCCTGGGCAGTGGATATGTCAGCATATCTCTGCATGGCTACTCCAGCAGCCCGGGTTTCCTCTTTGTAGGTCCATGTGTCTTCGGCTCAGGGACGTCTTGCCAGAAAGGAGCCTTGACAGCTAAAGCAGGGAACAAGCTGAGTCAGCTGCACCCTGCTCCCACATTCAGAAATGAAGAGACCCAACTAGAATGGCAATGATCAAGGAGCCATTGATCACTCCTCCCTTCCTTTAACCGCACGTGTGTATCGCCCAGGTTGGCACAATCCACGAACTAAATTCACATTTGCTAACCAGGCACCCGTTCAAAATTCTTTAAACCCAACATGGAATTAAGTTACATCAGACCTTAATTCTAAAACTTATGGAATGTTCCCCCACTCGGAAAGTTTGTAAGCCAACTACTCTGTGCCTTTATACACCAAATGTTAGCTATCCACTTTGTCTATGGCCCACTAATATAAAACCAGTGCTCAGAAGAAACAATCATTGCTCGCTATGAAGAAATATTCATTCCAATAGGAACCTTTCAAAGTCTATGTCCATCGGCAAAATCAAACCCGTACAGGCCGTGCATAAAGTCAGCACTCTTAGGCACCAGTTCACAGTCTCCAATATCGCCCTATGGTGCGCTTCTGGTCGACCCATGCCAGCTACCTCACTCAGCCTCCACGGGGTGTCCACCGGTCTCCTTGCTTGTAGACCATGGGCTATCGCTAATGTTCAACAAGCCTGGGCTCCTGATGCGACATGGTGAAATTTAGTCGAATCACCCTCTTTTTCTCCTTTTCAGGTAAACCAAATCCACAGGTATCTGGGCCCATACACAAGCAGTCCTTTTATTGCTGCAGTTCTCCGACCTCCACTCCATATGAAGCTCCACGTGGTCGCCCAGCAAGCAGTTCAGCCTGCTCACAGACTCTCTTTAACACACGGTCCAGGGAGATGTTTTCTCCCTACTCTCAGATTTTATTTTAACTTCTGGCAAAGGCTTTTGGTTCCTGAGTACACGAAAGCACTGGTGGGCATCTAATTCACTGCACAGCACGCATCCCAGAGGTAGCTTAACCCAGCTAAAGATCACCCAATTTTGGTGGCTCTAAGCATGTGGGCTTACAAACTTTCATTTTTCCCACTTCCCATATTTTCCCCAGAAAACAACCGAGTAAAGGGTGGCTTTGTCTGACCTCTGGATAGACAAGGAAGAAGAATTACCATGAGGGCAAAGTCAAACAAATAGCTACTCTCCATCTTAAGATGAGTTTTTCCATTGCCCCACTGCTAGGTATCCTATTTGTGACTCTGGCTCTCGTAGAGAAACAGGGGCACAGAAACTCATGTCTAAGTGAGACTCATATATAAAGGTTAAGTGTTCATCAAGCAGACATCTGAAAGCAGTGTGGTCCAAACCCACAAGTCCGACATTAACTCATTAACCCACATGTCGAAACCAATTGCAATGTCCTCCTCCATCTCTCAAAACAGACGACATGTTGCAGGCTGAAAGAGGGGGGCCGAGGCAGTGAATGTGTAAGCAGAGCCGCGTGGTCTGTGGATATATCAGCATATCTCTGCACGGCTACTCCAACAACCCGGGCTTCCTTTGGGTAAGTACATGTGTCTTCGGCTCAGGGACGTCTTGCCGGAAAGGAGCCTTGACAGCTAAAGCAGGGAACAAGCTGAGGCAGCTGCACCCTGCTCCCACGTTCAGAAAAGAAGAGACCCAACTAGAATGGCAATGCTCAAGGAGCTATTGATCCCTCCACCCTTCATTTAACTGCACGTGTGTATCACCCAGGTTGGCACAATCCACGAACTAAATCCACATTTGTTAACCTGGCAACCGTTCAAAATTCTTTAACCCCAACATGGAACTAAGCAACATCAGGAACTTAATTCAAAGCCTTATGGAATGTTCCCCCACTCCGAAAGTTTGTAAGCCAACTGCTCTGTGCCTTTATACCCCTAGTTTTAGCTATTCACTTTATGTATGTCCCACTAATATAAAACCAGTGCTCAGCGGAAACACTGATTGCTCTCCATGAAGAAATCTTCATTCTAATAGGAACCTTTCACAGTCTGTGTCCATCGGCAAAATCAAAGCCGGACAGGCCGTGCATAAAGTCAGCACGCTTAGGCACCAGTTCACAGTCTCCAATATCGTCCTCTGGTGTGCTGTCGACCCGTACCGGGGACCTCGCTCAGCCTTCATGGGGTATCCACCGGTCACCTTGCTTGTAGACCATGGCCTCTCGCCACTATTCAACAAGCCTGGGGTCCTGATGCACATGGTGAACTTTACTCGAGTCACCCTCGTGTTCTCCTTTTCAGGTAAACCAAATCCACAGGTATCCGTGCCCATACGCAAGCATTCCTTTTATTGCTGCATTTCTCTGACCTCCACTCCATATGTAGATCCCCGAGGTTACCCAGGAAGCAATTCAGCCTGCTCACATTCTCTCTTTTACACACAGTCCCTGGGAGATGTTTTCTCCCTACTCCCAGATTTTTTTTTTAACTTCTAGCAAAGACTTATGGTTCCTGAGTTCACGAAAGCACTGATGCGCATCTATTTCACAGCACAGCTGTCTTCCAAGAGGTGTTCTAAACCCAGCGAAAGTAACCCCATTTTGGTGACTCAAAGCAAGTGGGCTCACAATCATTCATTTTTCCCACTACCCATAGTTTCCCCAGAAAACAACCGAGTAAAGGGTGGCTTTGTCTGACCTCTGGATAGACAAGGAAGAAGAATTACCACAAGGGCAAGGTGAAACAAATAGATACTCTCCATCTTAAAATGAGTTTTTCCATTGCCCCACTGCTAGGTATCCTATTTGTGACTCTGGCTCTCATAGAGAAACAGGGGCACAGAAACTCATGTCTTCATGAGACTCATATATAAAGGTTAAGTGTTCATCAAGCAGACATCCGAAAGCAGTGTGGTCCAAACCCACAAGTCCGACAATAACCCATTAACCCACATGTCCAAAACAATTGCATTATCCTCCTCCATCTTTCAAAACAGACGACATGTTGCTGGTGAAGGAGGAGATCCAAGACAGAGGATGTGTAAGCAGAGTAACGTGGGCAGTGCATATGTCAGCATATCTCTTCCCGGCTACTCCAACAACCCGGGATTCCTCTGGGTAGTTCCACGTGTCTTCGGGTCAGGGATGTCTTGCCGGAAAGGAGCCTTGACAGGTAAAGCAGGGAACAAGCTGAGGCAGCTGCACCCTGCTCCCACGTTCAGAAATGATGATACCCAACTAGAATGGCAATGCTCAAGGAGCCATTGATCCCTCCGCCCTTCATTTAACTGCACGTGTGTATCACCCAGGTTGGCACAATCCACGAACTAAATCCACATTTGTGAACCTGGTACTCGTTCATAATTCTTTAACCCCAACATGGAATTAAGTAACATCAGGACCTTAATTCTAAACCTTATGGAATGTTCCCCCACTCAGAAAGTTTGTAAGCCAACTGCTCTGTGCCTTTATACCCTTAATTTTACTATTCACTTTATCTATGGCCCTCTAATATAAACCCAGTGCTCAGAGGAAACAATCATTGCTCGCCATGAAGAAATCTTCATTCCAATAGGAACCTTTCAATGTCTGTGTCCATTGGCAAAATCAAAGCCGGACAGGCCGTGCATAAAGTCAGCACTCTTAGACACCAGTTCACAGTCTCCAATATCGTCCTTTGGTGGGCTTCAGGTCGACCCGTGCCAGCTACCTCACTCAGCCTTCTCGGGGTGTCCACCAGTCACCTTGCTTGTAGACCATGGGCTCTCGCCAATGTTCAACAAGACTGGGCTCCTGATGCGGCCTGGTGAACTTTAATTGAGTTACCCTCGTGTTCTCCTCCTTGTTAGGTAAACCAAATCCACAGGTATCCGGGCCCATACACAAGCAGTCCTTTTATTGCTGCATTTCTCTGACCTCCACTCCATATGTAGATCCCCGTGGTCACCCAGAAAGCAATTCAGCCTGCTCACAGGCTCTCTTTAACACACCATCCTAGGAAGATGTTTTCTCCCTACTCCCAGATTTTTTTAAATTCTGGCAAAGACTTATGGTTCCTAAGTACACGAAAGCACTGGTGGGCATCTATTTCACTGCATAGCTGTCTACCCAGAGGTGGTCTAAACCCAGCTAAAGATAACCCCATTTTAGTGGTTCAAAGCAAGTGGGCTTACATACTTTCATTTTTCCCACTTCCCATATTTTCCCCAGAAAACAACCGAGTACAGGGTGGCTTTGTCTGACCTCTACATAGACAAGGAAGAAGAATTACCATGAGGGCAAGGTCAAACAAATAGCTACTCTCCATCTTAAGATGAGTTTTTCCATTGCCCCACTGCTAGGTATCCTATTTGTGACTCTGGCTCTCGTAGAGAAACAGGGGCCCAGAAACTCATGTCTAAGTGACACTCATATATAAAGGTTAAGTGTTCATCAAGCAGACATCCGAAAGCAGTGTGGCCCAAACCCACAAGTCCGACAATAACCCATTAACCCACATGTCCAACACCAATTGCAATGTCCTCCTCCATCTTTCAAAACAGATGACATGTTGCTGGCTGAAGGAGGAGAGCTGAGGCATTGAATGTGTAAGCAGAGCAGCGTGGGCATTGGATATGTCAGCATATCTCTGCACGGCTACTCCAACAGCCCGGGCTTCCTTTGGGTAGGTCCATGTGTCTTCGGCTCAGGGACGTCTTGCCGGAAAGGAGCCTTGACAGCTAAAGCAGGTAAGAAGCTTAGGCAGCTGCACCCTGCTCCCACATTCAGAAATGAAGAGACCCAACTAGAATGGCAATGCTCAAGGAGCCATTGATCCCTCCGCCCTTCATTTAACCGCACGTGTGTATCGCCCAGGTTGGCACAATTCACGAACTATATCCAAACATGCCATCCTGGCACCCATTCAGAATTGAAATTACGTGACACCAATAACTTAATTCTATAAGCCTCTGATTATGTTTCTCCCTCTGGAATGTTTTTAAGCCATCTACTCCGTGCACTTGTACCTCATATTTTCGCTGTTTGCTTAATCTACGGCCCTCTTAGATCAAACCTTTTCTCAGAGGAAAAAATCATTTTCGACCTGAATAAATCTTCATTCCAATAGGAACCTATTGAATTTTGCGTCCATCAACAATGTCAAAACCGAACAAGCCATTCATAAAGTCAGCCATGATCCACTCCAGTTCACAGCCTCGAAAATCCGCCATCTGTTTGGGTTCTGGTCAACCCATGCCTTCCTCAGCTCTACGGTGTCCACCGATCACCTTGCTTGTAGACCATGAGCTCTCTCCAATATTCAAGAAGCTTGGGTTACTCATGCTAGATCATGAATTTTTGTTGATTCACTCTCATATTCTCCATTTCTCCTGTAAACCAAATACACAAGTGTCAGAGGCCAAACTCAATTAGTGTTTTTATTACTACATTTCTCCAACTTCTACTGAGCAAGTAGATTCACGTGGTCACCTTGCAAAACCGTCAGCCTGCTCATAAGCTCCCTTTTACACCCATTCCCTGGGAGGTATTTTCTTTGTACTCCCAGATTTTTTTAGTGTTGGCAAAGACTTGTGGTTCCTGAGTACAGGAAAGCACTGTTTCGCATATAAATCAATTCTCTGCATAGCTGTCTTCTAAGGTGTTTCCTAAGCCCATGTAAAGATCAAATTTTGTTGGCTCAAAGCAAGTGGGCTTACAAACTTTCTGCTCTCATACTTCCCATAGTTTCCCCAGTAATCTATTGAATATAGGGTGGCTTTGTCTGACCACTGGCTAGACAGAGAAGGAAAACTACCATGAGGGAGAGGTCAGACAAACATCTACTCTCCATCTTATGGCTAGTTTCTCCAGTACACCACTGCTAAGGTACCACAATGTGTTAGTCAGGGTACTTTAGGGAAAGAACTACAGTGAAACTCATGTCTAAGGGAGAGTTTTATATAGTTTATATAAAGTGCTTTATATAGTTTATATATAGTGTGCATCAAGCAAAAATCCCAAACCTGTCCTGCCAAAACCCACAAGTCCAAAATTAATCCCTCAACCCCTTTATCCAGTATCAAACCACAAAGTCCTCCTCCATCTCACAAACCAGACACCATGATGTTGACTGGAGGAGGAAAGCCGATTCAGTGAATGTGTAAGCATCTCTGCACTGGCATCGTGTCTACTAGGTCCATGTGGCTTCTCCTCAGGGATGTCTTTCAGGAAATTATTCTTGGGAGCTAAAGCAGGGAACTGGCTAAGGGAGCTGCATCCGGATCTGACCATCATAAAGCAAGGCACCCCAGCATTAGAAAGGCGTGGATCCCTGAACCACTTATCCCTCTCCCTTTCAATTCGCCCCACATGTGTTTATCGGCCAGCTTGTCACAGCAAACTAACTACCTCACAGCTCTTCTAACAGTCCATGACATCAATTGTATCAAGCTCATTTATACCACTATCATTTGTTGCCATCATTTTCTAAACAGTTACTTTCTTTTTGAACTCTTGATTCAATTCTCTTTTCCTACACTCCCACTCTCGTGACCCCTTGATTTCCTATCTTATACTGAGTGCTGTGTCCCTTCACCACATTCATGTTGTTTACCCCCCTGGGGAGCAGTATTATACAGCAATCATTGTGATCGGTTTCCCCTTTCTACCCCTACCTTCCATCTACCCTCCTGGTACCCTTCGGTTTCTGTTCCTGAGGGGTTGGTCTGACCTTGATTCTGTGTGTCATGATCCTTTATCTGTACCTGTATACATGCTCTTGCCTACGCACAACTGATTGGCAGAACTGGGATCATGATAGAGGGGGGTGAGGAAGCCTTAAAGATACAGAGGTATGTTGTACATTTCATTAGTGTTATACTGTGCTCTGGTTGCCTCATCCTTTTGTTGTGACCCTTCTGTGAGGGTATGTCCTCCCGTCTACAGATGGTTTTTGGGGCTCTGCTCCAACCCCTTTATCCTAAACAATATGGGGGTTTTTGTTTGTTTGCAGTCTTCTGGTGCCTACCTGATTCTGTCAACACCTCATGATCTTACAGGCTAGGGCCCTTTCATATGGGATTTATTGCTTCTTTGCTAGATGGCTGCAAGTTTACCATCAGTTTTTTAAGAATCCAGATGTTTTATCTTTTTATAGCTGGGCATCATCAGCTTTCTTTACCTCATTTGCTTATGCATTCATTTTGCCTTCAGCTATTATGCTGGGAGGGTGAGCATCACTGAATGCTGGGTTGTTAGAACAAAGTGTTCTTGTGTTGAGGGAGGGCTTAAGCAGAGGCCCAAAGTCCATCCACTTCCTTAATTTATCGCTATGTAAATATATGTACATAGGCCAATACCTCGATTTTTATTAATATATTTTCATAAGTGCACACCTATGTTTATTCCTGTATCCTTAGATTTGCTTCCTAGATCGTTCCTGTTTTCTTTTTACCTTCCTCCTTTCCCAACATCATGCGTGCCCTTCTTCTCTCAGCTAGATTGCCGTTGCTCCACCACCACCACCAGGATCTCTATGTCCTCCTTGTTGTTCCTTTTAATTCCCTAGTTGTTTCCTGTCTATGGCATCGTTTGCTCACCACTCCTTTCCTCCCACTGTCTCCTCTCCCAAGTGCCTCCAGAAATGCCGGTCCCTTTACTTTCTCCTTGGGCTTTCTTCCCAAACCTATCTTATATTGGTAGGCAAAGCAATAAAAGAGACAAAGCAAAAAGAAAACAAAAGACTGAATAAAAAGGGAAAACAACAAAAGGGGGGAAACCTAGAAAACCCCCCTGAAAACACATACAAAATTCCAAATCTGTCTGCTGACCTTTATGATTATCTCCCCACCAGTCTAGAGGGGTTCTGAGAACTGCCCCTCCTAGCCTGAAATCTATTGTAGGGACACTTCAAGGGCTTCGTGGCTTGGCAATGCTCCCATTGCTGATCTGTTCTGTTTCCTTCCTGGTTCATCCCATTGTGGGGATGGTCAGGCCCGACTCACTCCCTGCTGGGTGTCCCGAGTATTGTCCTCATTCACAATATGTTCCAGTGAGGGGACACCATGTCTCAAGCTGTTGTCAGCCCTACAGTCCTCTCTGTGCCTTAGCAGCAGCATGCAGGGCCGTCCTCCTCAGGACTTGGTGTGCCAGTATCCAGTCTAAACCCTCACTCCCTTTTTCCTTTGGGTTTACACTTCCATATGGGCATGGCGGGCCAGCCCCTCTTCCCAACCTGTAGGCTAAGTGTTGTCCTCTGTAGCGCATACTTCTAGGGGAAATGGAAGCGGGGTTGTCAGTTTGGCTTTGATTGGGGATGGCCCCATAGACCCCTCAGTGATCTACATATAACCTCCTCCCTGGAGGATGGGCAACAGGAAAGTGGGTGAAAACTTGGATCTCCATCTGCAGAAGAATGAAACAGGACCCATACCTCACTCCATGTACAAAAACAAACTTAAACTGGATTACAGACCTAAATGTAAACCCCAGAGCTATCAGGATCATCAATTAGAAACTTAAGGGGTCTATTGCAGGGCATACATGGACTAGCAAATCTAATAAAGGAAGCACACAGAGCAAAAGACAACACAGATGCCTGGGACCTACTAAAATAAAACACTTATGCACCTCAAAAAATTTCATCAAAATAGTAAAATGAGAACTCACAGATTGGGGTGGTGGGGTAACAATGACACAACTAACGAGAGACTTGTTACCAAAATCTATGGAATTTTTCTAAGAAAAAAATTAGTCCAATTGAAAGGTGGGCAAAGGACATAAAATAGACATTCACCAAAGCTGGCTTGTGAATGACTAACACATACATGAAGATATGCTCACCATTTCCTAGCCACCCAGGAAATGCAAATCAAAACAACAATGAGTTATTACCGTACACTCCTCACAATAGCAATTGAAACACACAACAGAGAATGACAAATGCTAGAGAGGGCGTGGAGCATTTGAAACTCTTATACATGGCTGGTAGTCTTGTAAACGTTTACAACCAGTGGGGAACGCTATGAGACTACCTGAAGCAAGTAGCATTAGACCCAGCAACACCTCTGCTTGTCATATACCCCAAAGAAGTAAGAGACAGACCCCAGACATGTGTTCTCCTACATTCACCGTAGCACTGTTCACAATAGCAAGAGGCTGGAAAGAGCCCAAATGCCCATCAGTAAAAGAATGGAGGAAGAAACTCTGGTACACATGGAAATTATGTGCCCCTGAAAAACAGTGATGAAACCATGAAACACCCCATTACATAGATGGGCCTGGAAATGATTATGCTTCGTAAAGTTAGTCAATCACAAAAGGACTGGCACACTACTATAAGGATAAACACCAAGATAAAGGCAGAATTCTGCTCTTGGGTCATGTAATCATCTTTTTGTCATGAAATCTGGCCTCCCAAACAAGGTAGTGAGCCAGTATAGTACCCGTGCACTATATATTGCCCTCTTTACAATTGCATCTTACAAACCACTTCAACGGAAGACACGTCCCCTCCACTGGGATCAATTTCTTAAGATGGGAAGGGAGGAAGGAGGGAGACGACCAATCAGTTGCTGCCATACAACATTGTCCTACGATCACCCAAATTCAACAGATACTCCTACGAGAGTGATTAGCAAACCATCCTGGAAACTCAAGTCAAGACATGAGGGGGAGACGGGTCTGTCTTGGAAAAGGCAATTACACTTTCGTTGATGGGTAAACTGGGTAGAGCAAGATGCCATCTGGGGGGAAACATGCTTAACGGTACTTATAGAACCCAAGGAGAGAATACGCCTGGTATTACATTCCTAACTGGACACTTTTGACCTGGTTTCTATCCAGTCCTTGGTGATCCAGACTGGATGCTGTAGTCATCTAGGATTTTAGACTCTGTTCTTTCCAGGCTCACAACATCCTCCATGGGCCACATCAGAAGGATCCGATTTGGAAAGTCACTAAGGAGCTGATAAGATAAAGCCCACTAGACCTTATTAGCTCCTTAGTGGCTTTCCAAATCAGTGGGATTTACCTTAGATTCGCCTGAAACAGGTTTAAGAAAGTGCTTTAAAACATACTCCCTTGGACTTAGGGCAAAGTGCTCTAGTGTCCAAAGATGCAGATGACTGCTATCTTAATACTCTGGAATTTGAGTTTGTTGGATTTCAGTCTGGATCTCTTGCTTTGGGAATACCCTGTGAATGGTGTCCCAGGACTATCATATAGTTACTGTTTGTATTCTCTCTTTGCTTTTTTGTCACATATGTTAATCTGGAAGGTATAGTCCTGGCTTTGTGAATGAATGTTATTGAAAATTTTATCCTATTCCCAGTGTATGTGTAGTGACCAGTCACTTAATCTTTTTTTTAATCATTTTACTGGGAGCTCATACAATTCTTATCACAATCTATACATCCATCCATTGTGTCAAGCACATATATACATTTGTTGCCATCATCATTCTCAAAAAATTTGCCTTCTACTTCAGTCCTTAATATTGGCTCCTCCTTTTGTGCCCCTCCTGCCTCCTTCCCCTCCCTCATGAATCCTTCATAATTCATAAATTATTATGTCATATGTTACACTGTCTGACATCTCCCCCTGCCCACTTCTCTGCTGTCCATCCCCAAGGGAGGAGGCTATTCGTAGATTCTTGTAGTCGGTTCCCCCTTTCCACCCCACATTCCTTCTACCCTCCAGGCATCGCCACTCTCACCATTGGTCCTGAAGGGGTCATCTACCCTGGATTCCCTGTGTTTCCAGTTTCTATCTGTACCAATGTACATCCTCTGGTCTAGCCAGCTTTGTAAGGTGGGATTGGGATTATGATATTGTGGGAAGGAAGCATTAAGAACTAGAGGAAAGTTATATGTTTCATCGTTGCTACCCTGAACCCAGACTGGCTCATCTACTTTCCACAACCCTTCAGTAAGGGGGTGTCCAGGAGGCAAAGGGCACTTACAGAGGTCTAAATACAGGCATGGACATATGTAAATATATTTATATATGACAATGGGAAAATAGATCTATGTGCACATATTATAGGTTTAGTATTAAGTTAGCAAATGGACATTGGGCTTCCACTCAAGTACTCCCTCAATGCAAGAACATTTTGTTCTGTTAAATTGGCATTCCATGATGCTCACCTTCCTGACATGATCACTGAAGAAAAATGTGTGCATAAGCAAATGTGGTGAAGAAAGCTGATAGTGCTCGACTATCAAAAGATATAGCATCTGAAGTCATAAAGTCTTGAAGGTATACAAGTGGCCCTCTAGCTCAGAAACAACAAAGCCCACATGGAAAAAGCACAGCAGCCTGTGTGATCAGGTTTAAGGTATCAAAGAACAAAAAATCAAATTATTGTGAATGAGGTGGAGTACAGATTGGGAACGCCTTACAGAAGGGTCACAGGGAGGAGAAGAGCCAGTCAACGATGAAACATACAACTTTCCTCTAGTTCTTAAATGCTTCCTCTCCCCGATCCCCACCCCCACTATCATGATTCCAATTCTACCTTACAAATCCAGCTAGACCCACAGGACATACACTGATACAGACAGGAACTGGAAACACAGGGAATCCCTTCAGGATCAGTGATGAGAGTGGCAAAACCAGGAGGGTAGAAGGAAGATGGGATAAAAAGGGGGAACCAGTAACAAGAATCTACATATAACACCCCTCCCTGCAGGATGGACAAGAGAAAAGTCAGTGAAGGCAGATAGATGTTGGACAGTGCTAAATTATCAAGTGTTCATGAGGGAGGGTGTGGCAGGAGGGAGGGAAAACATGTGGAGCAGATACCATAGGCTCAAGTAGAAAGAACATGTTTTGAGATTGATGAAGGAAACAAACATAAAAATGTGCTTGAAACAATAGATTTATGTATGGATTGTGATAAGAGTTGTATGAGCCCCCAATAAAATCATTTAAATAAAGATGGAAAGAATACACAGAGTTATGGTATCAAAAGAATAGGTTGACATTCAACCATTTCCAGAGGTGGCATCGGACCAAGAACCAATAGTACTGAAGGAAGAAGCCCAAGCTGCATTAAAGGCACTAGAGAAACACCAGGCTCTGGGAACTGACAACATACAGGAAACACTCACTCACCAAGAAATCTGGAAGACAGCTGCCCGGTCAACCCACTGGAAGAAATCCATACTTCTGGCCATTCCAAAGAAAAATGAAGTGATGCAACAGAATGGAAATGATAAAATTTTCACTGATAACACATGCCGGTAAAATTTTGATGAAAATATTTCAAAAATGGTTACAACAGGACATCAACGGTGAGCTGCCAGAAATTCAAGCTGGATTCAGAAGCAGATATGATACAAAGAGAATTCTTGCTGACATGAGATAGATGGTGGATGAAACTATAAAATGGCAGAGAGATGCTTATTTGTGTTTTATTGACTACGCAAAAGCACCAGAAAAGAGAGAGCCTAACAATGTGCTGGTTTTCAAATAATCCTCAGGAAGTACAGAAGAATTCACCAAATTCTGGGAGATTTGCTCAAGCAGGGAGCTTTTCTGAAGTTGAGTTTTGGTCTGTTTCTGAGACCCTCAATGCTAATCTTTCTTTATATGTTGTAAGATACTCCCTAGTATTGGTTTATTAAGCCTTAGGAACCACCAAAACACATACATAACACAAAGCAAAACTGACCCGCTGGAGCTTTTATGTAAACTGAACTAAACAAGCATCAACAGCAACAGAGAACGCTCAGATAAAGGGGCAAGGAAGTTTAAAAATAAAAACACGGCATGATTAAGAAAGCCTGGGTATTATGTAGCAACACATGGAAGTGAACGTGTTGGGCAATAATGGAGATGCAAGGAGAACACTGTGGTCATTCTGGGAGATCTGCTGTGAAGCACCAGATCACCAGCACGTGAAGATGATCCAGCCTTTTATTGCTTTCCCACCACAGAAGAGGACGCAGCAAGAACGAGGGAGGGAGGCAGAACCCTTGGCAAATAGCAGGTGGAAAAACGATGAAAAGTGAGGCCAAACAGGATCCCAGTGGTGAGGATTGGTCCAACCCTGGGAACCAGGTAGACTGTATCTGGGAGCTCGTGCTGGGACCCTGGACTCCTCCTCATGAGTGGAATGTTGGGGATACTGTTGTGGATATTACTCACAATTTAGGCACAGATCTGGGTGTGTAAACTATTAGATCCAGTAGCTGGAAGCTAGAAATAACAAACTGCACGGAAATGAAGTAGTCAATGACACCACTCATAAACTGAGTAAATATGCAAATGATGGGCTCAAAAACAGGCCTCAGGAGAAAGGAAAAATATAATTCTGGAAGTGGAAGAGGAAAGGTTGATGAGAAACAAAAGGTCTCCTGGAGAATGAATGACCAGGTATCCTAAAGAGAGTCTTCATTAAGGGTAATGCCAGCAATTTTACTGACTAAGATAAAATTGAGAGATCTTGTTCTACCCCATTGCCATTGAGTCAAATCCAAGCAAGTCTTGATAAATTTTTAAAAATTGAAATCATATGAAGTATTTTCTCTGATCACAAGTGAGTGAAACCAGAAATCAGTAACAGAAAAAACCCTGAAAATATGGAAATTAATTAACATACTATGAAACTAATAGTGGGTCACGGTAAATATCAAAAGAGAAATCACACATTTTAAAAATCTGATGAAAATGAAAGCACAACATACAATATTCAGAGAAGACAGTGTGCAGAGGGAAACTTACAGCAATAAACAGGAAGGAGAGGGTGAAGGGATCTCCAATTAACAGCCTAACTTGATAATTCTAGAAACTAGAAAGAGGAGACCAAAAAGAAGCCTTAATGTACCAGAAAAAGGGAAATAGCAAAGATCACCCAGAAATAAAATTAAAAACAGAAAGATAATAGAACCAATAAAATCAGAAGTTGTTTCTTTGAAACAATCATTAAGAATAACAAAACTCTAGCTAGTGACAAAGAAAACAACCAAAAATAGAGAACTAACTGTCATAGTTAGGTTTTGTATCACCTTGACCAGATCAGAATTCTCAGGGGGTTGGTAACTGAGGCCTAGTAATCCCTATGATGTTGTATAACACAATGTATCCCATAATGGGATCTGCTGTGATCAGCTAATCAGATTAAGGTGGAGTACAATCCTCTTACTCAGGTAACAGCACCAATACACCTGAGAGGAAGTTTACTCAGAGTGGGGCCTAATTCATATTTAAGCGGAGGTTGAGGAGACACTTGCTGGCTTTTTTGCGTCTGAGTCCTGTATCTGACTTGTCTGTCTCTTATTCTTTGTACTTGAACCAGCGGCCTGCCATAATGGCTGCCGATCCATAGAGCAATCAGCAACCTGCTATCTGACCTGCCAACCTTGACTTCGTTTCTCTCTCCTGTCACAGCCTGATTTGCTGACCCGAGATTCATCTACTTCTACAGCCTGTGGTATAGAAGCTGAAGCTACTCAAGTCAGGAGAAGCTTCCAGTTTAAAATCTGACTGGCTGACTTAAAGCCACACTGTCCTTACCTACTTCTACAGCTGTATGAGCTCTGTTATGTATGTACACACACACACACACACAGATTTATATCAAGAACGTGCTGTGTATGTATATATACACATATAAATGCATGCATATATATAGAACCCCCATAAAGAAACAAAAATTTTCCAAAGCTGTGTACTTAATTTTTTGACAAGACACCTATCACTTTCAAAGTACTTTCCATTATACTTAATACATTTGACAAATCTGCCATTCCTTCCTTGGAAACCCTTTTCAAACTCCTATTTGGGTGGCTGACAGCACTTCCTTAGTTTTTTCTTCATTTCTTCTACATCATCAAATTGCTGGCCTTTCATGCCCCTTTTCATTCGTGGAAATGAAAAGAAGTCGCTCAGAATGAGGTCAGGTGAGCCAGGTGCATGGGGCGAGAGAGGCATGCTCTTTTAGCTAAAAACTGGTGCACTGAGATGGCTGCATGAGCAGGTACATTATCGTGGTGGCAAAACCCATCCCCCATCTGCCACAAATCAGGCCTTTTTTGTTGCACACTGTTATGCAATCTTTTCAGAACCTCTAAATAGAAAGCTTAGTCAACAGTGTGAGCTGGTGAAACGAACACCAAATGCCCCACAATTTGGCATTTTTGTCTCTTTCAGAAGTTGATGGACATGCAGAACAAGGTTTGTCATCAGTCAACATTTCACCTTTTTTGAAACGAGCAAACCACTTGTACACGAGTTTTTCCCATAGTGCTCTCCGTATAAGCTGTGTGCAACATCACAACAGTGTCTGCCGCATTTTTCCCCAAGGAGGAAACAAATTTCACAGCCACACACTGTTCTCTTAAACCAGCCATCACACAAAAAAAGGAAAGAAAACGAGATTAGAGCAAAACAGCTTTATGAAAAAAATTCACTGTGATCAGAGAGAAGCTTCCCAAGAGATGCTACTGGGTGCACTAACTCAGAACAAGTAGATGCTGTCCTAGCAGGGGGAAAAGCCTACTACGAAAGGTCTGCCCAGAGGAGCTTTTTCCTGTGATGTACTTTTTGTACCCCCTCATACAGGAATACTACTCAGCCTTTAGGAGAAGTCTTAATACATGCTACGTATGCGTGGAACTTGAGGAACTAAGCTGAGCAAAATAAGCCAATTACAGGATAAATACTGTATGACTTCACTTACAAGAAAGAAAAGGCAAATATATAAACACCAAAGTTTACTAGTGGCTACCAGAGGCAGGAAGGAGGGGGGAAGGATTGAATAAAACAATAGAATTGATTACGGGTACGTTGCACACCCAATTATTGTAATTGCTGTCAATGATTTATATAGCTGTAAAAGTAGAATTGGCAAACGTTGTACAAGAAGTATGTTTACAATAACAAGTTAAATAAGAGTAGCTGCTGACCCTGCTTATATTCAATCAAAACTGATATTTGGTTCCTTAGTTTGGAGGTTTAGGGACATGGTTTCATGGAACATCCCAGTAGTTGTTGTTGTTCATTTTGCCTGGTAAAGTGTGCAGAGCTGATTTACTTCCTGCTTCACTGAATACCCTCTGGACTCTTTAAAGCTTGCAAGCAGTCATCCAAGGCACGATAATGTAGCTCTATTGACCCAGAGAAACAGGGGGAGAGAAAGAACTGGACGTAGGCTGATATGAAGGGTCTGGCTAATTACCTCTCTAAACAACTGCCTCCCTTTGAGGCCAGAAACTGGGCTGGTGCCCCCCTCTCATTACTGCACAATTTGGTCATGGATTTTATAGAAGAATCCTGTCCTACAACTCAATAAAACAAAACAAAAACCAAGCAGAATTTCAAACTCTCCTAGAGTCTAGTCTTTCTGGAGCCAAGAAGAGGGATAAAGCTCTGGAACCATTGCCCTGAGATAATTTTAAAGACTGAAACCAAAGTATCCCCGAGCACCATCTTAAAATCTCCTTGTAGTGAGCTTCATGAACTTGAGCATGATGCTCTTTTGAGAACGACCTATATGGAATCACATTGCGAACAGTAACTACAAAGATTAAGTAGAAAAGTTCGAGGGGAGTGGGTGTGTATTACTAAGGAAGGAACAACTCAGAAAAGAAGGGTGCTAATGCTCCCACAGCTGGAAGCATGTCATCAGTTTCTCTACATGTAGAGGCTCTCATACATGTAGAAACTGTCATACATGTAGAAACCCAACAGTATATGGTTTGCTGTGTGTCTTCTCAAGAACCACAAAACCATAAACACAATTTAGAAGGAAAAAGCGCAGGCACTGTTACAGACATTGTCTAGGCATCTCCACACACCTTTCAGAATTGAACAAATCCTTGGTTAAATTGTTCAGTTAAAAACTACGGGACCGATTACAAGGATCTACATGTGACCTCCTCCCTGGGGGATGGACAACAGAAAAGTGGGTGAACTTGGGAGACGTCGGACAGGGCAAGATATAACAAAATAATAATTTATAAATTATCAAGGGTTCATGAGGGAGGGGGAGGGGAAGCAGGGAGGGAGGGGGAAAATGAGGACCTGATGCCAGGAGCTTAAGTAGAGATCACATGTTTTGAGAATGATGAGGGCAATGAATGTACAGATGTGTTTTACAAAACTGATGTATGTGTGGATTATGATAAGAGTTGTATGAGCCCCTAATAAAGCGATTTAAAAAACTATGGGACCATAGTTCTGTGGGACAAACTTAGTCAATTGACATACATAGTTCTTGAAGTTAATTGTCTCCCTCTTAGTTTGGTGAGTAGCACCTGTCCTTTAAAAGCTTCCAAGAATCCAACTCAGACACCAGAGAATTAAAGAAACCAAAGACTCAAAGAAGAAACTAGTCCACAGTCTAATTGTCCACAGGAACCATCACTTCATTTATCCTGAGCTCAGAACTAAATGATGCCTTATACTGACCTACCGTTCCATCCAAGTAGATGTCATATAAAACGGGAGAAAAAGGAAGAACAAAATTCAAATTCCTTTATTGGACTGATCGCCTAAAGGAACTCCATTTGACCTTGAAGCAGAAGTCACTCCTGGAGGCCACGTTTCATCAATCAATACATTCTCTAATAACAAACAATCTCACCCCTGAGTGCTGAGCTCCCGTACGTAATCAACCAAATGATAAACATTTACCCTAAAGCAAAAATCAGATGGTAGGAAGACGCAAGGAAGTTCAATTAATTGAAAAAGAACAAACAGAATAGAAATAACAAAAATGTTGATATTTTGTGAAAAATATAACCAATGTTATGGAACAATTTGCATTAAAAATATTAACTGGGAACCTAATTTACTTTGTAAACTTTCACATAAACCCAATAAAGTATTATTTCACTAAACAAATTTCAAAGAAATCTGAGAGGTTCAGATTATTTCCACATTAATACATGGACACACAATAAGAACCAATTTCAGAACAATAAACCAATGCAATTGATAGGCCCCTGTGTACTCTTTCCCGATTTGAGGTGTGGGGCCTGAGGAGTGGGGAGAGACAGCCTGGTGCTTTGGTAAAGGAGTGGCACCTGGTGGGGAATAAGCTGCCGACCGCGGAGGTGCAGAAGCAGAGTGGCATGACATTTAACACAGGTAGTAGACACCGTTTGCCATCCCACAAGAATAACAGCTCCACTACAAACAGAAAAGGTGAATTTCTCCCTTTTTTGTTTCCATATCTTACACCATCCACTGTATCCCCTTCACCCGCATTTCCATTATTTGCCCCCATCCGAGGTGGGGTGGAAACATCCATCGTTGCTATCAGTTCCCCTCAAAAATTTCTTGAGAATACAAAATCATTTGGATAAAAATATTCTGGTAACTTTTTGGGATACGAATATATTTTCAGATAACAATCATATACTTTGTCAGGGAATTACATAACTGAGTTTTATAATCCCTATTTTTAGACAAGTATGCAAATTATAAGTAAAACCTATGAGTTATTGACTGAAGGAAATGATTTTCAGTATAAATCAGAGAATCAAAATCATCTAGACATAACCCCTTACTTTAGGGAGCTTTAATATGGTGATATAATCTATCCACTGACATAGTTTAATATAGACTATTAATGTTCACAGTGCACCTGAGGCAGGAGTTCTCAGTTCACAGGACAACCACAAGTCCTAGTTAACTGACCTCTGACCCAAATGATTCAGATTCACTGCTCAGGATTGAGTTAACAATCTGTATTCTTATGAAGCACACTAAATTGTTCTAGTGTAGGTGGTCTCTTGATAGGCTTGAGAACCAATGGGAAGCACAGAAAACTGTCCCCGGAGCTGGTGCTGTCAAGCAAGCACTGGGCTGCTAACCACAAGGTCAACTCCGTGTGGCTGCCTCACTCCGCCTCCACAGGGGGCCCATATGGTCATTCTGTCTTTAAGACCATAGGCTCTCACCAATACTCAGCAAGCCTAGCCCCCTCGTGCTAGGTCATGAACTTTAGACCAGTCAACCCGTTCTCTTCTCCCCTTTTTCCTGTAAACCGAGTCCACAGGTGTCAGTGGTCAAACTCAACCCGTCTCTTTATTGCTGCCTTTCTCCCACTTCCACTCAACTAGTAGATTCAGCTGGTCCCCTAGCAAGCCTTTCGGCCTTCTCTCAGGCTCCCTTTAACATTCTGTCCCAGAGAGGAGTTTTCTTCATGGCTCCAGATTTTATCCAGCTTCTAACAAAAACCATTGGTTCCTGAATCCTCCAAAGCACTGGGTGGGGCATATATTTTCAAAGTTTTCTTTACAGGCATGGGCTAAATCTACCTAAAGATCAAATTTTAATGGCTCAAATCAAGTGGACTTACAAACTTTCTATTTTCATACTTCCCATATTTTCCCCAGAAAACAACCGAGTAAAGGGTGGCTTTGTCTGGCCTCTGGCTAGACAAGGAAGAAGAACTACCATGAGGGAGAGGTCAAACATCTACTCTCTATCTTAGGATTTGTTTCTCCAGTACCCCACTCCCAAGGTACCATTATGTGTTAATCTGGGCACATTAGAGAAACAAATCCAGAGAGAGGGGGAGTTTTATATAAAGGATATAAGAGAGAGTTTTATATAAAGGGTAAGTGCACATCAAGAAAACAATCCCAACTCAGTGCTGCCCAAGCCTGTAAGTTCAACATTAACCCATATGTCCAACAACAATCCACAAAGTCCTCCTCGATTTCACAAAACACACCTATGTGGCCGACTGCAGGAGGAAAGTTGAATCAGTGAGCGTGTAAGCATCTCAGCGCTGGCAGGGGTCACCACGCGGCTGCTCCAGCACCCAGGGCTGCATCGGGGTAGGTCCATACGGCTTCTCCTCAGCAATGTCTTGAAGGAAGTGAGCCCGGCTAGGTGAACAGGGAGCTAGTTAAGGCAGCTGCACCCTGCTCCAACCATCAGAAAGCAAGAGACCCGAGAACTAGAAACGCCAGGCTCACGGAACTATTTATCCCTCTGCTCTTCAATTAACCGCACATGTGTTAATCAGCCAGGTCGGCACAATAAATGTTAACTATCTCAGGCACCATAAGTTGGTGATGACGAGGGGCAATTAACAACAACAACATGACAGACACTGTTCTAGGTCCTTGGATGAAACAGTAGACCGAACAAAGAGCTTCGATTTCAGTGGGAAAAGACAAGTAGACTAATTTCAAATGTTGATGAGAATTCTGAAGAAGACAGCCTAAGAGGATTGATGGCGGACCATGTGAAAATCATCTGAGCTGAGGCCTGAATGTTGGAGGCAAGATCTCGGGGAAGGACATTTCAGGATGCAGCAAACTAAAAGAGGCTCGGAAATTAGTTGCCTTCCTTCCCAGTGAGAGCTGGAAGGAATCTAAGCACTTTGAAGTAGCTGGCCTCCCTGAGGGCCTTGATCAATAGAATACAGCAGAGTTGACACAGTGCCCGTATCCAGTCTGTAAGAAACTGGCTGCTTCCACTTCCTGACTCTGAAGAGTCCTCACTCAGAACTTTTAACTGCCAGGTAAGAAGCCTGTGTGCCCTGCTGCAGAGCCCATGTGGAGAAGCCTTGAGAACACACAGACAGGGAGAGGCGCCCAGCTGAGCCCAACCTTCTCATCATCTTTGGCAATGAGGAACATTTAGCAAAACCGTCGTAGACCCTCCAGACTAGCTGTCAAGTGCATACCAGCATGTGACCCTAGTCAATGCCATTTGGAACAAAAGATGTATAGTTGAGTTCTGCCTGACTTAGTCTTCCAGGGCTGTGATAACAAGATAGCACAGAAATGTATTCCTCACAGTTCTGGAGGCTAAAAGTACAATTCAGAGTGTCTGCCATGCTGTCTCCTGAGACGTTTGAGAGAAGAGTTGTTTCCTGTGTCTCCCTTAGTTCCTGGTGACTCTGAGCAACCATCGGCATCCCTTGGCTTTAGAAGGATGTGCCATGCTGTCCTCACGCGGAGTGTGACTTTCTGTTCGTCCTCTTCTTTTTATAAGATGCTCATCATGAAGCAAATCCCACCCAACTTTGATAGGATCTCATTTGACTTAGCTGTTTAGCCAAAGAAACCCCCACTTTCAAAACAGGATCACAATCACGGGCTCAGGGACTTCGACTTCAACATATCTTTAGGGAGAACACAAGCAATCCATCACACTGACCTACAACACTGACGGATGGTAAAAGGGTTGCTGTTTGAAGCCATTCAATGTTAAGGCATTGAATGATGTGCAACCATGGAATACTAGAAAACAGTCCAAGAAAAGGATCGGTGCAAAATGAGATAGGAAATGAGTGTAGAGTGTTCAAGAGACCAAAATTGGGTCATCATTAAAAGCTGGTGCTTTGATAAATGAGCAGAGAAGAGAGGAGATGAACGAAGAGAGTTGAGTAAGGGTCTGTTGTGTGGTGCTGGGGGGCCCATGCAGAGAATGGCCAGTGAAACCTTCTAAATTGATAGTGGATATTATCTGAACTTTGAAAGGTCTTCCAGCAGCCGTGTGGCAAACGCACTGTCATGGGGCAAGAGTGGAAAAGGAACAACCAAGTAAGAGACTGTTGCAATCGGTGGTTTTTCCTGATTGGGAATTTAGCCTACTAGGAGAAACTTACCTTGCACCACTGTCATTAACTTCCTGTCTTTTGTTCCAGTTCCCGTAACTGGACCTCCTGCTTGTCTCCTTGCTTACCCCTAACTGTGCTTCTTGGTCTCAGCAATTTTCTCTCCACCTTGTGCCCCAGTGTCCTGTGTTATCAGGAGCAGGAAGAAGGAAAGTTTCCGCCTCATTTCTGCTGCTCGTCGTATGTGGACAAGCTCCACTTTAGGGACGTGGGTAACTTCTTTGGGGATAATATACCTCTGAACCTACCTACCTCAGCTCTCTGTCAGTTCTTGGGAGCCCCCTGCCTGAAGACAATAGGATTTCTGCTCCACTTTCTTACTTACACCAAACTGTCCCTCTCCCCCTGGAAGAGGCCGATGGTGGCCCAGGACTGCTATGACTACGGGGTACACCTGCCTTATTCTAGGTTTCACTATTAGAAAGCTTCATCTGCAGAGCGAAGGCTTATTCTTCTATCTCTATTAAACTATATTTTAAACTATCTGCCTGATTTCTATCTGTCTCACAAGGAAATTCAAGCTCAGGTGGTAAATAAGGAATTAGTTTGGGGCTTCACATCCATAACAACTGAAATTTAGTGTCAATAATCTGCCTGTCAGTCTAGTTCTTCTAAGGGCTTTTGCTTTGCTCATAGGTCTTTCCAGACCTCTCTGTTGGTGGTCCATGTGGATTTTCACATATGGCCTTTTCCTTGACTTTTCCTTTGTCATATGACAGCATCTCTGAGTGGACTTCCCTAGGTGGCCTAATTCTGAAACTAGGAATTGGCCTTCCATTCACATCCTTCCTTCCATTACCTTTAGTCTGTCCCCTCTGGGCTGAAGTAAGTGTTTTCAATCTACATGGCTAAGTCCCTCCCACTGACCAGCCCCAGAGGCTATTGAGCTATGAACGGCCTTCCTTGGAATGCAGAAAGAAAGAGCAACATGGCATGGTGCTTTCTAGAGTCCTACTTGGTCTCAACCATGCATCCTTTATCTGGTTCTAGTTTCTCAGCCTCTCTGTGCTTCTGTTTCCTCACATACCAAATGAGGGTAGAGGCAACAGCGCCTACCTCAGGTTTACATGGGAATGAAAATAATACCTAAACAACACTCAGCACAGTACCTCGCATATAATTGAAAGCTCGATAAATATTAGGTAACATTGGACAGGCCCTGTCCTCATGCACTTTCAGAGTTGAATTTGAATGTGGGTGGAAAGCGGTAGCAGGAGAGCAAGGAGGTCAAGAACTCCTCAAGAAGAAAGCCCATTTGTAGGCCACTGGACATCCCCTTACAGAAGGATCTTGGGGAGGAGATGAGCCAGTCAGGGTGTCGTGTAGCAATGATGGAACATACAACTTTCCTCTAGTTCCTAAATGCTTCCTCCCTCTTCCTCCCACTATCATGATCCCAATTCTGCCTTACAAATCTGGCTAGACCAGAGGATGTACACTGGCACAGATAGGAACTGGAAACACAGGGAATCCAGGGCAGATGATCCCTTCAGGACCAGTGGTGTGAGTGGCGATACTGGGAGAGTGGAGGGAGGGTGGGGTGGAAAGGAGGAACCGATTACAAGCATCTACATATAACCTCCTCCCTGGGGGATGGACAACAGGAAATTAGGTGAAGGGAGGTGTTGGACAGGGCAAGATATGACAAAATAATAATTTCTAAATTATCAAGGGTTCATGAAGGAGAGAGGGGAAAAAATGAGGAGCTGATGCCAGGGGCTTAGGTGGAGGGCAGATTTTAAACCAGAATGAATACATTTTTCTTTGTCTTGCTCATTAAAAACTTTTCCCCAGAGGTGAGGTGCTGTTTTCACAGACCTGCTTGGAAGCACAATGCAGCTGTTCTATGTGTGCCCCTAATTCCAGGCGCAACTCAGAAAGGCTTTCCTCCGGCATGTCTTTGATGACCGCTTCTATTTCAGCTCGAGCTTCAGGGGCTCCTGTGCACCTTGGCACACCCAGGGCACTGTCTCTCAACATCCCTCATGGCTGTCTTCTCCTTGACACGTTTCAAGAACGTCTCGGTTTTTTCGATTATGCGTTGTGCTGGCTCCCTCCTTCACAGCTCCAATTTTAATTTTGCAACTGTTATAATTATCTTTCTTCTGCTAAACTGTCACTGAAGACAGTGAACAGAAAACTCGGCTCAACTCAATGGAGACAATAAGGATAGCTATCATATCACATCAGCAAGGATTTCTCAGGGGCTATTAGCACAAGGTGTAAGGCCACTGACCCAACCTCCGCCATCTAAAAGAGTGGTTCTCAACCTTCCTAATGCTGCGGCCCTTTCCTAGTTCCTCCTGTTGTGGTGACCCTGCAACCATACAATTATTTTCATTGCTACTTCATCACAACCCACAGGTTGAGAGCCGCTGCTCAAAAACTGGGTCATCTACTCTGTCTTTGCTGGGCGTTGGATTTATTTCCCATCTTCCCCTCCATCCTTTTTGATTGAATTAGTCATGGAAATACATGAAAAAATATAAGCTGGGGTCTTGTCACTAGGGTTCTGACTGTCTCCATACTCTAGCGAAGGTATTTCACTTTTGGAGACTGCTAGTACTTTCCAGGGAGCAATGTAGTTCTCCCCACCTGCACTCGTTCAGGAGCCCCGGCCGCATACTGGTTACACCCTGGGCTGCTAGCCGTATGGTCGATAGTTCAAAACCACCAATGGCCCCAGGGCAGAAAGGCAGTGCTTCCTTCTCCTGCTCCCCGGAGCTAGCATGGACTTGATGGCAGTGAGGTTGGGTGTTCTGCTCTCCCCGCATGCACCCACTCTCTGTCCCTGTCCCCGTCCCTGTCCCCGTCCCTGTCCCTCACACATGCACATCTCTGGGAGCTGCAGCCATTCCGTAGATGAGGGTGCTTCAGGACGTTCACAGACACACGAAATTGAAAGAACAAAGAAATTGTCCACCAACTCTTGGAAGGCTGCTCATATGTACGAATAGCAGGTGAAAGGTGAGGGGATGGAATAAATGGTGGGTGCCCTGCAGTGGTGACACGGAGTAGCTGTCCCTGGGAAGGCACAACCATAAAGCTTAAAACATTTCTGGGTTGAGGGACCAAGCTTAGAAGCTCCTGGAAAACATACAGGAGGAGACAGCCATGAGGAATAATGAGCAGGAGAGACAGGGGTGATGGCTTGTCAAGCTTTACCAGGCTTCTAAAGAGCTGGAACTGAAATAGAAGTCGCCAGCGAAGACAAACCCGAGGAAAGACAGTTTCACTATCCTTTTGGTTGATTCAAATCTTGAGCTTTTAATCCAGGGGAAGGACTTGGAGCAGCAGTTCTCAACCTGTGGGTCGTGACCCCTTTGGGGGTCAAACAACCCTTTCACAGAGGTCGCTCAAGACCATCAGAAAACACATGGTTATAGGAACTGAGACACAGCTCCTCTGTCTCCAGGCAGGTCCGCCCGCATAGACTGTTACCCATGCTACACCATGCTTCACGACAAAGTTTCATTTAATTGTTATTAGAAATAAATATTTCACAATCTATAATTACATATTGTTTTGTGATTATCACTATGCTTTAATTATATTCAATTTTTACCCATGAAAATACATCCTGCATATCAGATATTTACATTATGATTCATAAGAGAAGAAAAATAAGTGATGAAGTAGCAACGAAAATAATGTTGTGGTTGGAGATCACCACAACATGAGGACCTGTATTAAAGGGTCGCGGCATGAGGAAGGCTGAGAACCACTACCTCAGAGGCATTCCACTGAATTCCAACCTGGCCTCGCACTGAGCACGTTGCTTACATATTCAGTGTAAGTCCAGTGGTCTTACTTGTAGCAGAAATTTCTGACAAATCCAGACGATTTACTAACTGCCAGTACTAGTTTATGGTATGCTACAGGCGGAATCAACAGGGATCAAAAGTAGAGTAACTGCCTGTGTCGTTTTTAATTTTCTCGGGTTCCATTTGAGTAAAAGGCTTGTAAGTTACCCGGGGACCAAATGCCCCTGGTGCCTCTACTAGGGGTAGAATGTTCAGGGAGGGTTCAGGGCTGGGACAATAGTGACCTGAAGTCCAGGATCCCTTAGGGCAGGGGTCCTCAAATTGTTTACACAGGGGGCCAGTTCATTGTCTCTCCGACCGTTGGAGGGCCAGACTATGGTTTTCAAAAAACCTATGGTCAAATTCCTATGCACACTGCACGAGTCGGCTGCTAAGCAGGACAGGCAGTGGCAGCAAAAACACCCCGAGGGTGGGATAAATGGCATCGCGCCACATGTGCCCCATGGACCACAGTTTGAGGACGCCTGCCTTAGGGGTTCCTGGGTGCACTGGGGATGAAGGTCTCCTACTGCTCCTCGAGAGGAGATATGCTCTAAGTCCTGGCATCTCCGCCCACTTTCCCGGCACTCTACCGAACTGTTCCCGGTGAATCACGGTTGGAAGGGAAAGCGTACCATTCTCTGCCCACCATTCTCCTTTCTCAAAATGATACTGTGGCCAAATAGAGTTGCAAAGTGAATCTATCAGCTTTTGTTTGCCCAGCCTCTCTGTATCAACTCTATCCCAATTGCACACGATTCATGCAAGGGGGCAATTCCTGAGCATCAAGCTGCTAAGTCCCATCTAGAAAGCACAAAACAAGGAGGCGATTGACAGCTTGCTGCCTCCAGGTTAATAACCCCTACTTGAGAGCGCACCCCTGGGTTGCCCTGAATCTCATGCCTCAGCCCGAGGGAAGGGGTCAAGGACTAGTCGCCGAGGGCGACCTTTAGGTCCAACCATTTTTCTGGACAACAGGCTAGGAGGACCACTGCTTGGGATGGCCCCAAGGCCCTCCAAGACGCCTGCTGGCGGGGCTGATGCTCAAATCTCTGAAGGGAAGGGACACGTGGCAGCTGAGGGAACCTTAAGGGAAATTGGAATTTCTGGCTGGAACATCATGGCAGAGGAGCTGTGTATTAAGTAAGAGCTGTCCCCAAAAGTGCCTGAAGCAGCATCGCTGAAAGCCTAAAGGTAACAGTGACCCCGCCTAGGCTTCCGAACGCCATTGGCCTAAGCCTGGGCCACGGAAAACCAGCCTGTAAGAAGGAACAAACCAAATCTGGAAGAACACTAACCCTATAACGCCTCAAGTTTTAAATTTAGGAAATATTTTTTTTGGGTTTTTATTCTTTACTTTCATAGTTATCAATATATATGACATTCAAAATATATTTTAAAAGCATAAAATTTTCAGTGTTTTTGAAATGTGACCAAATTGTCACATTTATAATTTGGGTACCAGATACGTTTTCATTAAGAATTATGACAATTTTGTGCTTGGTGTTATAGGGCTAGAGCAGCTTGTTTGAAAAACCAGGAGAAAGGCAAAGGGAATGGAGGGGAAAAGGGAAACTTTTGGCTCCCGGGACCAGGCAGGGCTAACTCCCAGGCCTCTTCACCCAGCTCCCTAGGCAGCGCCCTTCCACATGTTTGGACTGGTGGGTGCCATCTTGGCCATGGTCACAGATCCTGTTACCTCTCGGCTACAATGGCGACTGTGTAGGATCTCTGGGAAAAGCTGAAACAGCTTTGACAAGAGTGAAGCCATTTGGGGCTGACAGAAGCCACCATGAAAAGAAAATAAAGTAGCTAGGAAGTGTAAATGAACTAGCTGATATTGGGGAGGTAGGCTGTGCAGACGTCGCCCAAGGGAATGTCATGAAGGAAATGGGTGTTCAGAAGGCTTGCGAGAACGACCAGAGCAGTTGTGGTTCAACTAAGAATGGCTAACCCTAATACCCCACTTCTCACTCGCCTAGTCCTGAGGAAGTATCCAGGTACCTACTATACAAAACAGTGACATTGGAAAAATCAGTGCCTTGAAAAGCCCAGGAGAGGCGGACGAGCCACCACTAGAGAGAACGGGCCTAGTCCTCGCCTAGAAAAATCGAGGCTACAGACAATAATGCTCGAAGCTGAATAAAGGTGTCCAGGCTCTGTTTCACTTGACCCCAAAGAGCCCATGCTCACTCTCCATGTAGGGAGCCAGCCAGTAAATTTCTAGGTGGACAAAGGGGTCACCTTCTTGGTTTCAGAAAAGACTACAGGTGCCTTGTCAAAAGGAAAGGCTTTCATTACAGGGGCCCCAGGGCAGACCCAAGCACACCCATGGACAACGGCCAGAATAACAGATTTAGCACAAGAGACAGTTACACTCTCCTTCCTGGTAATGCCTCAATGCCCCTTTCCCCTAATTGATCGTTACTTATTATGAAAAATGGCAGCCATAATTACTTTCTCATCTGCTACAACCACCTTAACCCTTGAACTTGAAAAGCCAAAAATTTTGCTCACCGCTCCAATGTCAGAGTGATATGTGTTTTATCAAGGAGCAGAAGAGACCTCCTCAAAGGAACTTCTTGATAAATCGCTAAAAGATATTCCTTTTGTTTGGGCAGAGAACAACCTGCCAGACCTTTCTGAACTTCAGGTGCCTGGGGTCGTACAACTTCTGAGCTCAGCTACACTGGTGTGTCAAGCTAACCCTACACCCTGGATAGCAAAGGTGGGTATTTCTGTTCCCACTTGCAGACTAAAGAGGACAGGCATTTGGGTCCTCTGCAAGTCCACATGGAATGCTCCCCTGCTGCCCATGCAGAAGCTGGGAACTGAGGACTTCCAACCGGTGCAGGATCTCAGAGAGGCAAATGAGAGGATAGAAACTGGTTACCCCACGTGCCAAACCCTGAGACCCTCCTGAGTACAATCCCGTCAAACTGAATTTGTTATACTGTTTTGGACTTAAAGGATGCTTTGTTCACCATACCCGTGTCCCCTGCACATCAACCCAGTGAAGACTTAGAAGGATACAAGGAGGAACACCCCCAAACCACCTTGCTCCAGTATGCAGATGACCTCCTCCTGGCCTCTGAAACCCTGGAGGAATGCCAAAGGACTACCAAGGACCTGATAATAGTCCTTGGCCCATTGGGGTACAGGGTATCTGCAAGAAAGGCTCAACTGTGTGTCCATAAAGCTGTATACCTAGGCTACCAACTGGAGGAGGGAAAACGGACCTTGTCCCCCAGCCGCACTGAGGCGATCCTCAAAATCCCAGTCCCTGAGACTAAGAGGCAGTTACAAGAGTTTCTAGGAGCTGTGGGGTACTGTCCATTGTGGAATTTGGGATTTGCAAAAACAACGAAACCCCTATATGCAAGTACTGGGGAAAGGAAAAAGAACTTAAATGGTCTGAAGTAGAACAACAAGCATTTGAGTCCTTCAAAAAGTCGCTCATATGGGCAACCTCTCTTGCCCTACTAGACATAGTAAAGCCCTTCCAATTGTCTATGTGTGGCCAGAGGCACAGCAAAAGAAGTGCTAACTGAGAACTTGCGGCCATGGAAGAGACCTGTGGCCTATCTTTCAAAGAAACTGGACTCTGTAGCTGCAGGATGGCTGAGCTGCATGCGAGCTGAGGCTGCCACGGCCATCCTAGTCATAGAAGCTAGGAAGCTTACACTGGGACAGGATATTGCTGTGGTAGGGGGACCTATGGTTGAACCACTCCTAACCAGTCCCCCGGACCGGTGGATCTCGAATGCCAGGACTATACCACAAATCCCCAAGGTAGTGGCTGTGACCATGCCATCCCCAGTGTTACAGCCACAACCTACATACTCAGAAAATGATCTAAAGATAAGCCAAGAGCTGGCCTGCCAAAAAGACTGGGAGCATCCAGGGTGGCTGCTCCATCCTGATGGAAGAAGATTCATGCCAGAAGCTCTGGGAGAGATCTGATTCAAGGACTACATGAAGGTATGCATTTGGTATCCTCTCTAAACTGTCTCAGTTGCTAATCAGGCACTTTTACATACCCAGGCTTGGACACTGGGTGGCAGATGTCACCCACCGTTGATTGCACTGTGCTCGGGTAAACAACCCCAGAAAGAAAAGAAGCAACCCCAACCACGAGCTCGAGGTAGTAGTCCTGGAGAATTCTGGGAGGTGGACTTTATGGATATCAAACTTAGAAAGTATGGCTACCGATATTTGCTGGTGTTCGTAGACACCTATTCTGGATGGGTGGAAGGCCTTCCCAACCAAGAAGGAAACTGCTGCCACTGTGTGTAAATTATTAGTAACTAAAATTGTCCCTAGATTTGGCCTTCCCACCACCTTGGGGAACAACAATGGCCCAACATTTATTGCTCAAATTACTAAAGTCTTAGCAATGCTTATAAATATTAACTGGAAGCTCTTCAGGGCAAGTAAAAAAAAAAAAAAACAGAACCCTAAAGGAATTGTTCGTTAAGTTGCATTTAGGACCTGGCGAGAACTGGGTTGATCCTTACTTTACCTTTTGCCCTACTTCAAGTCCGATGCACTCCCTATGTGAAAAGCATGACCCCATTTGAATTTATGTTTGGCAGACCTTCCCCAAATCCTCCCAAGTTTGAAGGAAGTAGAAATAATGGAAGTCACTAATCGTTCCCTCATCGAGTGCCTGCAGCCTGTGCAACAGGTGAGAGACAAATCATCTGCTCTGACACCTTCATTTTGGGCCTAACCAAGGGAAAGGGAACAGGCAGCCAACAACGTGCAACCAGGAAACTGGACATGGGTAAAGAAGCACCAACCTGACACATTAGAACCTAGGTGAACTGGCCCATACCAAGTGATACTTACAACACCAACTGCTGTTAAAATAGTGGGGAGGGGGCCGTGGATTCATCAGTCATAAGTTAAAAAAAAAAGCCCTCCCTGAGCATATCCTGAAAAGATGGACACCCAGAAAGACGGAAAATCCCTCAAAATTAAGGCTTTACAGAAGTTAATTGTTTTTCTCCGAGTATTGCTGACAGCACCCACTGTTTCCCCCAAGCACAAACACACCTGTGGACTGCTATTCTAACCTCTAGCAGTCTCAGGTTTACACAGGCCCCTCAGGGCCCCTCATGGGGCACAGCCTACCTAGAAGCTGCTGGAGAGAAAGTCACTCAGTTTGCTCCGGGATCCTGCCTTGAGGATGATGTTCCCACTCAGAGAAGACAGTCCACACAGAAGACCACATGGCCAGCCCAAGATGAGTCACGACGTCCCTCAAAGACCCATAGCCCTAGAAGGGACAACACTGGAGACACAATGCGGGAACGGATCCCGCCATACCGAGGCATAGCACTAAGGGGGTGCAGCAGAAGTGCAAGGAAGTGGAGCAACAAGATTCCCAGGGAATGCCAAAGGAGGACTTTGGGGGCAGGACTTGGTGCTGGCACAGACTGGACTGGAAAACACTGCTAAGGGCCAACAAACAGTCCGTGAACTAAATATGAGCTTTCCTTTCTTGAGGAGTTGTGCTTTCTTTGATGGTCATTGGATTTTGGCTGTTTCCTTTCTTTTGGTGCTTGCTTTTGCTCTGTCTTGTGTTTGTGCATGTTATTACCTCTACTGTATGTCTAAAAAGAGATGCTGGATGCACAATCTGCAGGAGAGAAAAAGGGGACCAATGCTTCGCGGGAGGGCCACGGGAAAGAGGGAGTTGGGGGGAAAGGGAGTGATGTCAAGAAACCCAGAGACAAGGGAACAACAAGTGGATACAAATCCGTGGTGAGGGCGATGTAGGAATCCTGGTAGGGCGTGATCAAGGGTGAAGGAACCAAGAGGATTTACTGAAACCCAAATGAAGACTGAGCATGGCAGTGGGCACAAGAGGGAAATGAAAGGGAATAGCAGAGCGACCTAGGAAGCACGGACCAGTTATAGAGGTCTAAAGAAAGGCACGCACAGATGTAAATATATTTATCTGTGAGCATGGGGAAATACACCTATGTCCATATCTTTATAGGTTTCCTATTAAGGTAGCAGATGGCCTTTGGGCCTCCACTCAAGGACTCTCTCATTGCAAGAATACCTTGTTCTATTACATTGGCATTCTATGATGCTCACCTTCCCGACACGTTCCCTGAAGTCTAAGCGGTTGCATAAGCAAATGTGGTCAAGAAAGCTGATGGTGCCCTGCTATCAAAAGATATGGCGTCTGAGGTCTTAAAGGCCTGAAGGGTAAGCAAGCGGCCATGTAGCTCAGAAACAACAGAGCCCACATGGAATAAGCCTACCAGCCTGTGCGATCACGAGGTATCAAAGGGATCAGGCATCATCAGCACAAAAAAATCTCATTGTGAATGAGCAGGGAATGCTGGGTAGAGAGCCAAAGCCCATTTGCAGTACACTGGACATTCCCTTAAGTAAGGTCTTGGGGAAGAGACAAGCCTACACAGGGTACTAGACAGCAATGGTGAAACACAACTTTCCTCTAGCTCCTCAATGCTTCCTCTCCCCTCACTATCAAGATCCCAATTATAACTTTCAAATCTGACTAGATCAGAGAATGTACACTTGGACAGATAGGAACTAGAAACACAGGGAATTCAAGGTGGATGAGCCCTTTAGGACCAGTGTTATGAATGGGGATGCTGGGAGGATGGATGGAGGGTAGGCTGGCACCAGGGAACCGATGACAAGGATCTACATAAAATCTCAAAAGAAAAGGGGGTGAAGGGGGACATCAGACAGTGCAAGATATGACAAAATAATAATTAGTAAATGATGAAGGATTTATGAGGAGGGGTAGTGAGAATGGGGGCGGGGGGAATGAGGAGCTGAGGCCAGGGGCTTGGGTGGAGAGAAGATATTTTGAGAATAATGAGGGCAATGAATGTACAAATGTGCCTTATATCAGTGATGTTTGCACGTATTATGGTTATTGTTGTATGAGCCCCTATAAAAGGAGAGAAAAAAAAAGACCCTGGCAGAGGGCTGATGCTAGGAATATCTCAGGCTGGATTAGACCAGCAAAAGCAGGTGCTGCAGTCGCCTCACCCTGTGTCTATTCCTATGTGAGGCATGAAGCTTAGGGTCCACAGCCCCGGCAGCTGGACAGTGAGAGAGGCGGGGCTCTGAGGTCATTCCACAGGGGGAATGGCCCTCCGGTTCCTGCAGGGTCCACCCTCCTGGGTAGTCCTGCTGTCTGGGGCACCTCTTTCACGGAGCCCACACCAGGGGAGCTCTTCAACTCATGGGGGATTGGCAGGAAGCCTCTGCTCATGCACACACACCACCACCTAGCTGGAGGACCTCGGTGAACAAAGCCTGAGGCAGACAACAAGCCCACTAACTGATCCTGTGAGAGATATAATCAGGATCCAGAAACCGGCAACTGGGAGCAAGGGGCAGCATACCTGGGTCCCAGGCCCACCCAATACCCTCTGCAAGGAGTGACATTCCAAAGCACAGTGTTTTCCAAAGGCACTGTCAGGACTTTGGAATGGGCAGCTCATTTGTGGACATGGATACTATGTGATCCAGACATACTACCTCCTCTGATCCTGTCAGCCGAGACTAAAAACCCTTCCAAGCAGAAAGCCATGCATCTGACCAGTATCCACCAGGCACTCACGTCCACTCCTGCTGCCTCCAAAGAGCTTTCCTGGGTTGGTCAGATATCTCTGGGGACAGATATCCCTCGGTCCTTGCTTCTGCGTGAGAAAGAATTCACGCCAAGGCCTGGTTTGTGATCCAAGTGAGGTTTAGGAGAGTTAGGGAGGTGTGGTGGGCAACCATGGTCGATCCTAGTGGCTGAATTGAACATACTTGGCCTAGGTGGGTCGATGCAGGTGCAGCGCCCACCCAGGTGGACCTGCCCTTCCTGGCCGGAAACCTGGACCTCTGAGCACGCACAGTGTGCCTCTCTTTCCTGGGCCGCTCACTGGGCCCTCTGAGCATGTGTAATGGACACCCCAGTCCCTATGCTAGCTACCTAACATTTCCACCCTGAAGAGATGTGGACCCAAATCTTTGGGGTACTGGGCGACGACATCTCTAGCTACTTCCTGCTGGCAAAGGGGCGAGGTGGGGCTTTGGGTCCACACCCTTCCTGCTCTGCTGGGAGGGGTTGTCCATTCAGCGCTAGGATGGATAAGGTTGAAGTGGTTCAGGAGATGGTGGTCCTGGAGCTGGCACACTTGGATTAGGGGCTTTGGTAACTTGAGAACTTCTGGAAAAACCAACAAACGCACAAAAGGGTGAACAGTTTAACTGAGACACGGCTAGGATTGTGAGGTGGGAGTGCCCTTGAAAGTAGATGAGTATCACAGGAAGTAAGTAAAAATCTTAGGATTATCAGGCGTGTGTGTTTGTTCATTCTAAGTACCGGCACGGGGGTAAAAGCATTCACAATTTCCCCTAGGGGGGTCAAGGGTTTGGGCACTACTGGGTGCAGTGGGATCACCGCTTCACTTATGATCCTAAGGAATTGGCCCCTCTGATAAGAACCATCCTTCTTTTTTAACCCTATAACGCCTCACTTTTAAATTTTGGGGCAAAAAAAAATTTCGTTTTGATTCATTACTTTCATAGTTATCAATATATATACATTTATATTCATTTCATTAAATGTTAGGGAAAGGTCATGCTCGGCGTTGTAGGGTTAAATTGTAATATTGGGATGCTACAGGCGGATTCCACAGGGATCAAAAGTAGAGTAACTGCCTGTGTCATTTTTAATTTTCTCGGGTTCCATTTCAGTAAAAGGCTTGTAAGTTACCCGGGGACCAAATGCCCCTGGTGCCTCTACTAGGGGTAGAATGTTCAGGGAGGGTTCAGGGCTGGGACAATAGTGACCTGAAGTCCAGGATCCCTTAGGGCAGGGGTCCTCAAATTGTTTACACAGGGGGCCAGTTCATTGTCTCTCCGACCGTTGGAGGGCCAGACTATGGTTTTCAAAAAACCTATGGTCAAATTCCTATGCACACTGCACGAGTCGGCTGCTAAGCAGGACAGGCAGTGGCAGCAAAAACACCCCGAGGGTGGGATAAATGGCATCGCGCCACATGTGCCCCATGGACCACAGTTTGAGGACGCCTGCCTTAGGGGTTCCTGGGTGCACTGGGGATGAAGGTCTCCTACTGCTCCTTGAGAGGAGAAATGCTCTAAGTTCTGGCATCTCCCCCCACTTTCCCGGCACTCTACCGAACTGTTCCCGGTGAATCACGGTTGGAAGGGAAAGTGTACCATTCTCTGCCATCATTCTCCTTTCTCAAAACGATACTGTGGCCAAATAGAGTTGCAAAGTGAATCTATCAGCTTTTGTTTGCCCAGCCTCTCTGTATCAACTCTATCCCAATTGGACATGATTCATGCAAGGGGGCAATTCCTGAGCATCAAGCTGCTAAGTCCCATCTAGAAAGCACAAAACAAGGAGGCGATTGACAGCTTGCTGCCTCCAGGTTAATAACCCCCACTTGAGAGCGCACCCCTGGGTTGCCCTGAATCTCATGCCTCAGCCCGAGGGAAGGGGTCAAGGACTAGTCGCCGAGGGCGACCTTTAGGTCCAACCATTTTTCTGGACAACAGGCTAGGAGGACCACTGCTTGGGATGGCCCCAAGGCCCTCCAAGACGCCTGCTGGCGGGGCTGACGCTCAAATCTCTGAAGGGAAGGGACACGTGGCAGCTGAGGGAACCTTAAGGGAAATTGGAATTTCTGGCTGGAACATCATGGCAGAGGAGCTGTGTATTAAGTAAGAGCTGTCCCCAAAAGTGCCTGAAGCAGCATCGCTGAAAGCCTAAAGGTAACAGTGACTCCGCCTAGGCTTCCGAACGCCATTGGCCTAAGCCTGGGCCACGGAAAATCACCTTGTAAGAAGGAACAAACCAAATCTGGAAGAACACTAGCCCTATAACGCCTCAAGTTTTAAATTTTGAAAATATTTCTTTTGTTTTTATTCTTTACTTTCATAGTTATCAATATATATGGAATTTAAAATATATTATAAAAGCATAAAATTTTCAGTGTTTTTGAAATGTGACCAAATTGTCACATTTATAATTTGGGTACCAGATACGTTTTCATTAAGAATTATGACAATTTTGTGCTTGGCGTTATAGGGCTAGAGCAGCTTGTTTGAAAAACCAGGAGAAAGGCAAAGGGAATGGAGGGGAAAAGGGAAACTTTTGGCTCCCGGGACCAGGCAGGGCTAACTCCCAGGCCTCTTCACCCAGCTCCCTAGGCAGCGCCCTTCCACATGTTTGGACTGGTGGGTGCCATCTTGGCCATGGTCACAGATCCTGTTACCTCTCGGCTACAATGGCGACTGTGTAGGATCTCTGGGAAAAGCTGAAACAGCTTTGACAAGAGTGAAGCCATTTGGGGCTGACAGAAGCCACCATGAAAAGAAAATAAAGTAGCTAGGAAGTGTAAATGAACTAGCTGATATTGGGGAGGTAGGCTGTGCAGACGTCGCCCAAGGGAATGTCATGAAGGAAATGGGTGTTCAGAAGGCTTGCGAGAACGACCAGAGCAGTTTTGGTTCAACTAAGAATGGCTAACCCTAATACCACGCTTCTCACTCGCCTAGTCCCGAGGAAATATCCATGTACCTACTATACAAAACAGTGACATTGGAAAAATCAGTGCCTTGAAAAGCCCAGGAGAGGCGGACGAGCCACCACTAGAGAGAACGGGCCTAGTCCTCGCCTAGAAAAATCGAGGCTACAGACAATAATGCTCGAAGCTGAATAAAGGTGTCCAGGCTCTGTTTCACTTGACCCCAAAGAGCCCATGCTCACTCTCCATGTAGGGAGCCAGCCAGTAAATTTCTAGGTGGACAAAGGGGTCACCTTCTTGGTTTCAGAAAAGACTACAGGTGCCTTGTCAAAAGGAAAGGCTTTCATTACAGGGGCCCCAGGGCAGACCCAAGCACACCCATGGACAACGGCCAGAATAACAGATTTAGCACAAGAGACAGTTACACACACTCTCCTTCCTGGTAATGCCTCAATGCCCCTTTCCCCTAATTGATCGTTACTTATTATGAAAAATGGCAGCCATAATTACTTTCTCATCTGCTACAACCACCTTAACCCTTGAACTTGAAAAGCCAAAAATTTTGCTCACCGCTCCAATGTCAGAGTGATATGTGTTTTATCAAGGAGCAGAAGAGACCTCCTCAAAGGAACTTCTTGATAAATCGCTAAAAGATATTCCTTTTGTTTGGGCAGAGAACAACCTGCCAGACCTTTCTGAACTTCAGGTGCCTGGGGTCGTACAACTTCTGAGCTCAGCTACACTGGTGTGTCAAGCTAACCCTACACCCTGTATAGCAAAGGTGGGTATTTCTGTTCCCATTTGCAGACTAAAGAGGACAGGCATTTGGGTCCTCTGCAAGTCCACATGGAATGCTCCCCTGCTGCCCATGCAGAAGCCGGGAACTGAGGACTTCCAACCGGTGCAGGATCTCAGAGAGGCAAATGAGAGGATAGAAACTGGGCACCCCACGTGCCAAACCCCGAGACCCTCCTGAGTACTATTGCGTCAAACTGAATTTGTTATACTGTTTTGGACTTAAAGGATGCTTTGTTCTCCATACCCGTGTCCCCTGCACATCAACCCAGTGAAGACTTACAGGGACACAAGGAGATACACCCTCAAACCACCTTGCTCCAGTATGCAGATGGCCTCCTCCTGGCCTCCGAAACCATGGAGGAATGCCAACGGGCTACCAAGGACCTGATAATAGTCCTTGGCCCATTGGGGTACAGGGTATCTGCAAGAAAGGCTCAACTGTGTGTCCATAAAGCTGTATACCTAGGCTACCAACTGGAGGAGGGAAAACGGACCTTGTCCCCCAGCTGCACTGAGGTGATCCTCAAAATCCCAGTCCCTGAGACTAAGAGGCAGTTGCAAGAGTTTCTAGGAGCTGTGGGGTACTGTCCATTGTGGAATTTGGGATTTGCAAAAACAACGAAACCCCTATATGCAAGTACTGGGGAAAGGAAAAAGAACTTAAATGGTCTGAAGTAGAACAACAAGCATTTGAGTCCTTTAAAAAGTCGCTCATATGGGCAACCTCTCTTGCCCTACTAGACATAGTAAAGCCCTTCCAATTGTCTATGTGAGGCCAGAGGCACAGCAAAAGAAGTGCTAACTGAGAACATGCGGCCATGGAAGAGACCTGTGGCCTATCTTTCAAAGAAACTGGACTCTGTAGCTGCAGGATGGCTGAGCTGCATGCGAGCTGAGGCTGCCACGGCCATCCTAGTCATAGAAGCTAGGAAGCTTACACTGGGACAGGATATTGCTGTGGTAGGGGGACCTATGGTTGAACCACTCCTAACCAGTCCCCCGGACCGGTGGATCTCGAATGCCAGGACTATACAACAAATCCCCAAGGTAGTGGCTGTGACCATGCCATCCCCAGTGTTACAGCCACAACCTACATACTCAGAAAATGATCTAAAGATAAGCCAAGAGCTGGCCTGCCAAAAAGACTGGGAGCATCCAGGGTGGCTGCTCCATCCTGATGGAAGAAGATTCATGCCAGAAACTCTGGGAGAGATCTGATTCAAGGACTACATGAAGGTATGCATTTGGGATCCTCTCTAAACTGTCTCAGTTGCTTCTCAGGCACTTTTACATACCCAGGCTTGGACACTGGGTGGCAGATGTCACCCACCGTTGATTGCACTGTGCTCGGGTAAACAACCCCAGAAAGAAATGAAGCAACCCCAACCACGAGCTCGAGGTAGTAGTCCTGGAGAATTCTGGGAGGTGGACTTTATGGATATCAAACTTAGAAAGTATGGCTACCGATATTTGCTGGTGTTCGTAGACTCCTATTCTGGATGGGTGGAAGGCCTTCCCAACCAAGAAGGAAACTGCTGCCACTGTGTGTAAATTATTAGTAACTAAAATCGTCCCTAGATTTGGCCTTCCCACCACTTTGGGGTCCAACAATGGCCGAACATTTATTGCTCAAATTACTAAAGTCTTAGCAATGCTCTTCAGGGCAAGTAGAAAAAAATAAACAGAACCCTAAAGGAATTGTTCGTTAAGTTGCATTTAGGACCTGGCGAGAACTGGGTTGATCCTTACTTTACCTTTTGCCCTACTTCAAGTCTGATGCACTCCCTATGTGAAAAGCATGTCCCCATTTGAATTTATGTTTGGCAGACCTTCCCCAAATCCTCCCAAGATTGAAGGAAGTAGAAATAATGGAAGTCACTAATCGTTCCCTCATCGAGTGCCTGCAGCCTGTGCAACAGGTGAGAGACAAATCATCTGCTCTGACACCTTCATTTTGGGCCTAACCAAGGGAAAGGGAACAGGCAGCCAACAACGTGCAACCAGGAAACTGGACATGGGTAAAGAAGCACCAACCTGACACCTTAGAACCTAGGTGGACTGACCCATACCAGGTGATACTTACAACACCAACTGCTGTTAAAATAGTGGGGAGGGGGCCGTGGATTCATCAGTCATAAGTTAAAAAAAGCCCTCCCTGAGCATATCCTGAAAAGATAGACACCCAGAAAGACGGAAAATCCCTCAAAATTAAGGCTTTACAGAACTTAATTGTTTTTCTCCGAGTATTGCTGACAGCACCCAGTGTTTCCCCCAAGTACAAACATATCTGTGGACTGCTATTCTAACCTCCAGCAGTGAATATGTAACCTCTTATACTGGGTATGACCCCCTGTTTTCATTTTGATTTGTTTGATTTGCTAGGAAAGAATTGGCATTCTGGATCCTTTAAAGGTAAAGGGCACAATGGGACCTATACTGGAATCCTGTCCTATGGGTGCGGAATACCCTCTATAGAAAGAAGGCTCCAAACAAACCATGTCTATATATGCCCGGCTCATGGACTCCCTAACTGCCAAGGGGAGGGACATTACCATTGTGCAGCTTGGGGTTGTGAAACTATCATTTTCAGGGTGGAAACTTGTTAAAGATGACCCTATTATTTTTACAAGAATGAGACTCAAGTCGGAAGGGTTTGATCCCACTATGTGTATGGTTTCCAAATGTAGCCCAATAAGAATTGGATTCAAGCGTTATTGGGTTCACTGGGAAAACATGGGGAATTCAACATTATGTAAATGATAGAGATCCCGGGACAACCTTTTCTATCCAGCAAAGTAAAATATGGCAAACTGCCATCCGTACAAAGGCCCAAACCTCGGGATAAATCCTGAAGAGCCACAGCTGGTGTCATTAAGATTCCTTTGCCGCACCCTCCAGACTCTCCAGTAACTTTCCCGTTTACTGCCAGCCCAACTCACAGGGCCCTTCTCATTCAGGAGCCACCTCAAGGTTCTGTGTTTGATTCTTGGGATGCTTTATTCCAATTTATGAACTCAAATCCTCACCTCACAGCTGATTGTTGGCTTTGTCTGAACCCAGCTTCCCCTTACTATGTAGGCACAGGTACAAATAGCACTATTGGTACAGAGTGTAATCCAATTAGAAATGTTAGTGAAAAGGATTACACGAAGCAGCAGTCTATAGGTGATGTTAGTATGGACTCAAGTCTAAGCTCACTTTAAAATATTTGCAAGGGCAAGGACTGTGTTTTTATTCATCTAAGTATCCCTTTAATATATCAAGATATCGAGATTTTTGCCTTCAAGCTGTTCCCATTGAACCAAATGGTGATCCTAATTTGTTATCTGCTCCAATGAGTACTTTCTTTACTTGTTCCACAGGACGAACACCCTGTCTCTTTTCCCCAGTATTCATAGTGGACCCGGGTATTTGTGTGCTAGTGCATGTTAGTCCTCAAGTGTACCTGTGTTCTGGTGAAGGAGGTGTAGGGATAACTTTGGAATTTCCAGATGAGTTCAAAGAGCCCCAGTATTGGTCCCACTGGTAACAGGGCTTGGGATTATGGGATTAGCTGCAGTCGGGTCAGTTGCTTTAATACAAGGAAACTTAAACTATCAGACTCTTAGTCAGCAAATTGCTTTAGATCTACAGGGATTAAAAAAAACCTGTCTCCCATTTAGAAAGATCCCTAGACTCCCTTGTAGCAGTTGTGTTGCAAACCCGCCGAGGGCTTGACTTGCTCTTTTGGAAACAAGGAATGCTGTGCACAGCATTGAGAGAAACTAATTGTATGCAAAGCATTCGGGAATCAATAAAGATAGATGAGCCCTGGTTAGGAAAGGATTAGAACAAAGAGTCAAGAAAAGAAATGGAGGAACCAATTGGTTTGAAAAGCTACTTAATTGGTCAGCCTGGCTAACACCCTATGAACGGCCCTAGCCGGCCCCTAATCCTCCTCCTGCTAAGCCTCACATTTGGCCCAGTAATAACCAATAAGCTAGTGGCATTCCTTACACAGAAAGTACAAGCCACAAAACTCTTAGTGCTGAGCCCACCATACACTGGGCTGGCTACCGAAGATTCAATGATTTGAACTTGGCTAAGAACAGGAGAGAATATAGCAGCTCTGGGCAAAGCTTAAATAGCCTTGACAAGAGAAGTCATTTTGAGCTTTCAGAAGCCATTATGAATGGTAAATAAACTAGCTATGAACTGCCAATGAACTAGCTGATACTGGGGAGTTAGGCTGTGCAGACGTAGCCCAAGGGAACGTACAGAAGGAAATGGATGTTCAGAAGGCTTGTGAGAAGGACCAGAGCAGTTTTGGTTCAACTAAGAATGGCTAACCACAATACCCCGCTTCTGAGCTCTGCCTGCTTGCACACCTGCACATTGCAAAAGTATAAAAACCTTTGGAAAATTAGACTGGGGAGGCCGCTCAGTCTCCCCTCAAGAGAGCAGATGGTCTGGTCCCTGCGCAGGAAATGAAACTTGTTCTGCTGAACTTTCCGGCAGTCTGGGCGGTTTGCTGTCTGGGAATGGGGTGTAGCTACAACAGACACAGGTGGTGCCATTCTGCCTGAGAGTGGAGTCACGTGGCTGGGAAAATGGAGGCCGCAAGTTGCGGCCTAGCCGAAAGCCAGCCTGGAGCCGGCCACCCAGCCAGAGTCCTGCCCAAACCAACAGGGTGGACGTAGGCGCCCCCAGGCCTGCTGCTTGCCGGAGCCGCGGCACAACGCTGTGTCCCAGTCTTGGCACAACAGACTCCATTTTGAGTCCTGCACCTCCATCTTAGCTCTCAAGGCTGACCCCTAACCGACTTCCCCTCCCCTGCTCAACCCCAAATTCCTGGAACCAGCTCGTCCCAAAGCCAGAATGTTTTCTGAAGATATGGTCACTCCATCCTTCCTTGACATATAGATAAGATTAACGACCTTCTCCCTTCTGAAGCACCTGTGTGTGCAGAACCTCCCCAGCTATGATCCTCCCCAGCTCTGCCTGCCAACAGTGGGCATAAAAACGCCGCCAGGATTCTTTCCCCCGGCGCAGCTTCAATAGCTCAATATCCTGAGTTGCTGAACCCGCCCGCAAGCTTCTCAATAAAGCCTGCTTCTAAAACTTCGTTAATTGGGTCTTTCATTCTGTTTTCACATCCAAATAGACCTTGTGTTTTGGTGCCAAAAACCCGGGATAGGTGTGTGGATCCCCACTTCTTTTGGGGTCCCCTAAGAGCCACCCATATTCCCCAAATCTCCAGGACCTTTAGGCGCGGCGCTTGCCTACGTTCAAAATCAGTCTATGGCTGCCCTGATGAGTCTCTCCCTCTCACTCAGACCTTGTGAAAGAAAAGACTTGTTTTTCTCTCCCAAGTTGCCTGGCCCTAGTCCCAGCTTAACAACCACGCACATTGGCTTCCGACGGGCATTTTTTATTTCAACGTTCTACAGGACCTGGACAATTTCTGCAGGAGGACTGGTAAGGATTCTGAAGTCCCCTATGTGCGGGCTTTTTGGGACTTGCCTTCCCGCCCTGACCTCTGTAGCCATTGTTCCGCCCGCCAAATACGGTTAGCTCTATCTCCTCAGCGGAAAGAACCTGCCATTCAAACCCCAGAAGAGCCAGCCAAGCTCCTCAGCGCGCCTCTCCCGCTGCCCTATCAGTCTCCCCCGCCCGCTGCGCCACCCCATCGCTCTCTCCTGTCCTCACCGCTTGCCTTTCATACCCGCTCCCACAAACCTCCACCTGCCCTTTGTCCATTAAGAGAGGTTGCAGGTGTATAGGGACTCATTCAAGTCCACGTCCCTTTTTCCTTAAAGGACCTGTCGCAGATAGAGACCCGCCTGGGCTCTTTCTCAGCAGACCCCTCTAAGTTTATTAAAGAATTTACCTACATTTCCCAAACGTATGATTTAACCTGGCATGGCATCCAAATTATCCTTGCTTCTACCCTTACTGCCGAGGACCGTACACAGACAAAAACCACGCTATCGACCCAAATGTCCCCTTGGGGGCGCATGCCATCCCAATAGAGGACCCCAGTTGGAGTTACCAGCCCGGCCGGGCGTCTGATCTTCCTTATAGAAACCTCATGCTCAGGTAACTCATTAGAGGTCTGGAAACAGTCTCCAACAAGGTTGTTAACTATGACAAACTGAGAGAAGTTACTGCTCTTTTTCTTAACCGCCTCCAGGAGGCACTCACAAAGTACACTCGTTTAGACCCAGGGTCTAAAAAGTGGGGCCTCTATTTTGGCCTCTCACTTCACCTTCCAGTCAGTCCCTGACATCAGAAAGAAAAGCTAAAGAAGGCTGAGGAGGGCCCTGAAACCCCTATACAGGATCTGGTAAAAATGGCATTTAAAGTTTTCAACGCTTGGTAGGAGCCAGCTGAGGCCACATGCCAGGTGAGGGTCCAACAGATAGTTAGCCTCCATTCCCAAGCCCTGGTAGCAGCCCTAAGGCCGGCAGGCAATCCCGTCCATCGCCACGCTCCCCAGGGGAGCCGGCACCTACCGCCAGGAGCCTGCTTCAAATGTGGATGGGTCGGCCACTGGGCAAAAGTTTGCCCCAATCCCAAGCCTCCTACCAAGCCCTGCCCGCAGTGAAAACAGCCAGGCCACTGGAAGTCGAACTGCCCGACCCTGGCTCTGCCACCGGCTCTGCAAAGCCGAGGTGCCGAGATCCTGGAAACTCCAGACACATAGCTGCAAGGTATGGAGCTGCTGGGGTTCATGGACTGAAGAGGTCCTGGCTCCTCGACTCCGGTAACCCTCGCCGAGCCCAGGGTTGTGCTCCAGGTAGCGGACTACCTTCTCCATTTCGCCCTCTCACTCAGGCCCTACTTCCCCTTCCCTGGTCTCGGTTATGGGAATAGACAGGCCCCCCTCCCACTCTGCAGATCCTGTTACTGACTTAGCCCAACAACTTTCCCGCTCCTAGCTCAGTATGCTTTTTACCTCCCACTTACACTCCAACTTACACTGATCAGGAAAACACCCAGTATTGCTCTCTTCCTCAACAAAAATGGTGGGTACACAAATAGAACTTACTCATTCTCCCAAAGTTACAAGAGGAAACAATCATCACCAATATTCACAATTCTCCACACATCGGGCCAAAAGCTCTCAACACGTTTCTAACCCCATATTTCACCCCACTGGACTATGGAGTACTATCAACACAGTACATGCAAAATGCAACATCGGTGCCCTCTCCAATAGCCAGAAAGCTCAACACCCTCATAAACAGCTCCACCAGATGTAAGGGCACCTACTGGGACAGGACTGGCAGATAAACATTACCCACATGCCAAAGCATAAGCGGTTTAAATATCTCCTCACTATGGTGAACACATTTTCAGGATGGATCAAAGCCTTTCCCACCTCCTCTGAGAGTGCAAGCATAGTCGCCACTCACCTTCTTCAAGACATCATTACTCGTTTTGGCCAGCCTGCTTCAATTCAGTCGGACAATGGTCCAGACTTCATATCTATGGTGCAGCAGGCAGTTTGCGCCTCACTGGGCATCTGCTGGAAACTCCACGCAGCCTACCACCCCCAGTCTTCTGGTAAGGTTGAACGAGCTAACGGTCTCATAAAACAACAGCTCACCAAACTCTCCCTAGAACTGCAACTTTCTTGGCCTCAACTATTACCATTTGCTCTTATACTCGCCTTGGCGCAGCCCCTCAGGAGCCGTCCGGCCTCAGTCCTTTCAAAATACTCTACAGACAACCTTTCCTTTTCTCGCCTCTTCCTGCAACCGATTGCCCTCTGCTAGCTTTTTACCTTCCATACTTGTGCTTGCTCCACAACCTTCTTAGACAACACGCCAACTCTGCCATCTCTGAACCCTCTCTGACCTCTGCTGATCACCAAAAACCAGTGCATCCTGGAGATGCTGTGTTAATTAAATCCCTTGCACCCAAACCCTTAGCACCCCGGTGGAAAGGCCCTTACACTGTCCCTTACCACTCCCTCAGCAATCAAGGTTCTTAGACTAGATTCCTGGGTACATTTGTCCCGAGTCCAGATGGCAGTAAACCCTGACCATGGCTCCCAGTGGTCTGCTCAGTCTACTGGTCCTATGTCTCTCTGCCTCACTCACCTCACCAAGCCAGCCAGCTAAACCTAGTATAATTTCCCCTTTTGCCTGGCGATTTTACTTGACTGAAAACTATACCAATTACGCCTGCACTAAGTGTTATGATTATTTGCTGGCCACCGCTAACTGCCCACCCACAGGAGGCAGAGCACGCATATACTTAAATTTCACTGATTTTAAAACGCTTCCTGTATGACCAGAAGGCAACTACCCAATGTGCAAAAAAGTGAATGCAGAAAAATGTAGGGTGTCCTTGGTCTTCCTGCCAGATACATTACCTTTCCCTTCGTCCCCAGGGATGATTATACTACCATCAATCTAAATACACTCTCACAATCCCAGACCCCTGGGATAGCCGGTGGACGTCTCCGGTTCCAGGAGCCTAGTGCACCACTCGCCGAGAGAAATTTCTGGACGCCAAACTGTATGTATGGAGGTCGCTACTCCAGGTCCAATCCACCATCCACCGTAATATTCAGATCCAAGACCTTCAACTCACTAACTAAATTTCTAAACCTTCTGAGTCTCCCTTCTCCTGGCTCACCCTGCTACAGCAGGGACTGGCCATCGCCACTTTGCTGGACTAGGCAACCTCTCCACCTGCTTCAGGTGTGCGGCCCTAGAACGCCCTCCTCTGGTAGCAGTACCAGGTCCTGCCCTGTCATTTTCATCCAACGTAAAGACCACAAAAGCCATAACCATCCCCAACGTCCCTCTGTACATCCAACCAGAAAACCCTCAAGTGCCCTTTTGCTACTCCAATCCATCGACACAGACATGTAATGTCACCCAAATCCCCTCCAAACCACTAACAGGGCCAGAAAAAATTTTCTTTTGGTGCAACCATACACTCACTATGCATATAAACATCAGTTCTACCTCTACCCGTCACTCTGGTTCCGCAGCTCCCTATATACACTCCGGCTGAGTTCCAGGACAAATACATCCAAGTATACAGTCGTCAAACTAAAAGAGCAGTTTTTCTCCTGATAGCAGTGAGAATCTCCTTCGCCTCAGCAGCAATTGCAGTAGGACTCAGCGGCGGAGCCCTTGGACACTATCATCACAGCAGACAAGTTAACCGCATGCTTCCAGCTGGCAGTCGATGCCTCTGCCAAGTCTCTAGCCTCCCTGCAAAGACAAATAACCTCTGTTGCCCAAGTTGCCTTGCAGAACCACCGCGCTTTACACCTCATCACGGCAGAAAAAGGAGGAACCTGCCTCTTCCTCCAGGAGGAAGGCTGTTATTATATCAATAAACTGGGGATTGTGGAAACTAGAGTCCAGATCCTCAACAAGCTAAACCGAGAGCTGCAAAACAACAGATTCAGAACAGATGGATCTTCCTCCTGGTGGAACTCTTCTCTGTACTCCTTCCTAGCCCTCATACTAGGACCCATAATTTTAGTTTTAATTTTGCTCTTAATTGCTCCTTGTCTCATCCAGCTCCGGCAAAGTCGACTCCGCGAAATTACCCGTATAGCAGTTCACCAGCAATACCAACCTCTCCACCCTGTGCTAGGCCGCAACTGTCAGTACTCTGCCTGAAAAGCCCCTCCCCTTGCTTTTTACCCACTACCCACAGGAAGCAGTTACAGAAACGGTTACATCCCTTTTCTCTATAGGGCACAGTCTAAAATGTCCGGTCTTGGCACAACAGACTCCATTTTGAGTCCTGCACCTCCATCTTAGCTCTCAAGGCTGACCCCTAACCGACCTCCCCTCCCCTGCTCAACCCCAAATTCCTGGAACCAGCTCATCCCAAAGCCAGAATGTTTTCTGAAGATATGGTCACTCCACGCGTCCCTGACATATAGGTAAGATTAACGACCTTCTCCCTTCTGAAGCACCTGTGTGCGCAGATCCTCCCCAGCTTTGATCCTCCCCAGCTGTGCCTGCCAGCAGTGGGCATAAAAACGCTGCCAGGATTTTTTCCCCCTGCGCGGCTTCAATAGCTCAATACCCTGAGTTGCTGAACCCGCCCGCAAGCTTCTCAATAAAGCCTGCTTCTAAAACTTCGTTAATTGCATCTTTGATTCTGTTTTCACGTCCAAATAAACCTTATACACTGAGCCTCGAGAAGGCTTTGGGAGTCAAAATCCTCCCAGCCTCCAGGCAGCAGCGTCCCAGCCCCCTCACAAATGCAGCCCGGGAAGGCAGGCGAGTTCCCGGGAAAGCAGGCACGTCATGTCCCGCACACCAGCAAGAAACGGCGCAAAGACGGACACCAGCAAGAAACGGCGCAAAGACGGACACCAGCAAGAAACGGCGCAAAGACGGACACCAGCAAGAAACGGCGCAAAGACGGACACCGTGAATTCAACCCAACAATTCTCCCGAGGGTGGTGAGGTAAAAGGAGCCCAGAGGGGCCCCCAATCCGTGAGACCAACATGGGAGGGCCCACTCCTGGGGCCGGCTTACCTCATAGCTCCGAATCACACAGCACCGCTTCTTTTCGACCTCTCCGGGGACAGGTGTGCCTCGGTCCTCGGCTCCACGCGAGAAACAGCTCACGCTGAGGCCTGGTTTGGGATCCCCGTGAGTTTTATGAGCGGTTAGGGAGGCGTGGTCGATGACGTGGGTCGACCCCATTGGCTGAATTGTTGAATTGAATTCACCTGGCCTAGGTGAGCCAATGCAGGTACAGCCCCACCCAGGCATAGCTCCCCCTCCTGGCTGGAAACCTGAACTTCTGAGCATGCAGTGAGCCACTGCTTCATGAGCCGGTAGCTCAGACCTCTGAGCATGTGTAATAGGCCTGCCAGTCCCTATGCTAGCTCCCTAACAGGTTTTCCAGCCAAAGGTCTGCCTTCTGGAGCTGTTCTACAGAAAGCACTTAGTTCCTGACCCCTACGCATTCGGGGTAATGGATGCCCTCGCTTCCGTGCTTGCTTCTATGTCATTCTGGAATGGTCCTTGTTTCACAGGTCGGCGAGGTCAGGAATTCTGGGCTGGTTGGCTACCAAGCACAAAATAAATAGCCAACAGATTGAAATCTCAACCCCTATATTGGTTTATTATCGACCACACAAACTTGTCTTCTGGAACTTCCCTCCTAAATTTCTGAACCCTTGAACTCCTTGACACATGTACTTGGAAAGCAAGGATTCCAAACTCTGATCACCATATCTGACTGCTCCCCCAGTCCCTCTGCACTGTCAACCAGCAAAGTCGGGCCTCTCCATTTCTCAGAAGCTGCAGATTGTTACGTGACATCACCCTGTGTTTAAATGTTAGTGATTATGCCACTTAAAAAAAATGTGTGAGCCAACTGGGAGCAAACAAGATTCGTTTCAAACACCAGCTCGGTCTCCTCTAAGGGCCCGTGTACAACTGCGACAACACAACAGTGGGTCCTGCTGGGTCTCCATTAGCATCTGGGAGGAAGGTTATTTATTACAGGGAATCCTACCTTTGTCCCTTGGTGTTAATTGCAGACTCACTGGGTGACGGATTGTATCTGACACGCACCACATTTGCCGCAGCAAACACCAACACTTTGTCAAACTCCGTTTGGTATTGCTCCATCCCTCCATTATTCTCCCTAATGACAAAAATAATTAATACATTCATATAAAAGCACAGGATGAGGATAGCTTTAATTTATGCATCTAGTTCAGGGTCATCCCTCTTATCAATATATGACAATCTAATGAGGCTTAATTAAAAAGTAGCAGTGAAGCAATTTAGGAAACTGAGGGATTGTCACGAGTCCTGGTTGTGACAGCATGTTTTGTGCACCATGGAAGATAACAGATTTGTCTTCTGTGGTATCTCATATCCATCATCCCCAAACTACCTGCTCTTAGGGGTAGAAAGAGCGAGCTTGTCTTTGAAAAAAAGTGCCTGGGTTTGGTAGCCGCTCACAGGATGGCAGGTGTAATGTATTTTGAGAAATTAACAAAGCTCTGAGAAGATGGCTATTGGAAGGTCTGGCTGGAGGGCAAGGTCATTGTCCTGAAGGTTTCAGGATCCAGAAGTCAAGTCAGAACTGGATGCCAGAGACTTTCTCAATCCAGCCCTCTTTGCCCCTCCCCTAAGTCCAATGCATTTCTAAGGGTTATGGATTGTACTTCAGAATCTTTCTCAAACCCAGGGCCCTCTTCACCATTATTGTCTAGACCTGGTCACCTCTTGCCTTATAAATAAAAATATGGGTTTATTGTAAGTCTGGGTCTGTTAGGTTTCTCGGGTGGGAAATGTCTCGGTCCTTGGCTACACACTGGAAAGAAATTCACACCAAAGCCTGGTTGAAGGTTCCGGCGTTACACTAAACTGAACACGGGCACCCTCATGACACTGCACACTCAGCCCTGCTGAGTGGAAGGCAGAGAAGCAGCTGAAGGGAAGGGGCGGTGGTCTCCAGATTCCAGCCTTTTAAGGGCTTTCAGCTGGGAGGCGTCAAGTAAGCTCTCCTGGCTTGGGCTTAGCCCACATTGGCTTCCAACCTCCTGTAGGGGGCCCCCTAAGCATGGAGAGGAACAACCCCTTGTCTTGCTACCTAACCGGTCTACATTCCTGCATGGCTACATTGAGATGGAACTAGCCCCTTTAGACAGCCTGAGGGGTTCACCAGGAGACACGGGCCCCAGTGTTCCCTGTGACCACCTTAAACCTTAAACTACTGTTGGAGTTTATATTACCTGTGTGGGTCTGTGGGCATGGCACGTTTCCATGCCAGAGACCTGGAGTTACACAAATAGGCATCCAGAACAGAACTCATACAGGCTCTAATAAGATGCTCGGATGCTTCTCGCTAGGATGAGAATTTAACGAAGTGTGTGAGCAGTTCAGATCTTGTAAGGGGGAACAGGTCAGTAGGGTATCCAGAGAAGAGAGCAAAGGTCAGGGGAAAGGGAGGGGCCCACAGACATCTGTGCTCTGTGTTTGGCCACAAGACAAGAAACCGGGTCTCCTTGCAAAAGAAAGCAGAACAGCAAGTCCCTCAGAACTACGACATTTTTAAACATGACCTATACAACACTCGGCTCTGGGAAGCGCCTTGGAAAACCATAAAAGCCCTAAAAGAGGGGCAAGGAGGAAGCCCAAGTCTTTGATTTTCCCTGCTGTGCTTTCAGTGTTGAAATGTCTGTGCACGGAGCCTTTGAAATTTCAGAATCAGAGAGTGGATTCATAAGCCAAGCTCCTGCTTTATTCTTCAATGCATTTGGGCCCAGCTTCTCCTTGGTGAGACATGTAACAGAAATTCTGGACTTAGGAGCCACTTGGTCCTTGGACACTAGGAGATTTCAGTGGAATCTGAAACAGGGCTCTAACCACCAGCTGGACTGGCCTAGGAAGCCCAAGTATTCATTCTCCCAAACACCAACCTCCCGTTGCTCTTCATCTGCCTGCACCTTGTTCAGCTTTAGTTGTCCGTGGAAGCGTTTGGCACCCATCTGATGCTTCAGAACCCAGAAAGGAAGAAAGGTAAAACTGGGATTCAAGTGAAACAGACTTAAGCAGGACCATAGCCAAGATGTGCCCAGGGCTAATCGCAGCATTTGTCACCTTCATTTCCCTCTTCGGACTCAGACGTGGCAAGGTTCAGAAACAAGCTTTACCAGAAAGAACAGCTGTGAACCCAGCCTGCTTCCAAGTGAGAAAAAGCCCTTTACACATGAGTTCCTGAGGTCAGCCCAGCCCTGTGCGTCCCCACCCCTCCCAGAGTCCCTGGCTCTCTGGCAAAGCATTAAAGCAAGTGGAAACAGAGATTTGCTCAGAATAAAAAAATCGTTTTTCACAATAGCACGGCACGTTCTGGATGGCAATCACGGCTGCACAAACCATATCCGTCCTCCAGCCATAATGTTGGCGCCTCAGTGACCACGCACATACATTGAGTGGCGAGACTCAGAGCCTACTCCATTTGTGGTCAATTGTTTCCTCCCTCTCCATACTTTGCACTTAGGAGACATGCTCTCTGGAGGTGGTTGAGGCTTGTCTGGTCACCAATAATCATCTCCTACACCTTCCTTTACAGTCACTAATTTGATGTGTTCACTCAAAGAAATGCCAATAATATGAGGTTCCAGAGGAGAGCTCCTAGAGCTCCCCCAGACAACAAGGAGGCCGAGTGTCACCGTCATTATCCTGAGCTGGGAGGGGGCACTAGTGTTCTGGAAGCTGGGGATCCGTCACTGCCTGCCCACCGCACAGACAGAGCAGGTGCTGGTTATAATTGCTTCTAGACGTCCTGCCATGCTGAGTTGAAAGTCAAACGCGTAAACGCTGCCCGACTACAATAACACTGGAGTACACAGACATTTCTGCATCATTGCTGGGTGAAAATATACTGAGTGGAGTTGGATGAGATGGCAGCAAGTGCCTAAGGAGGGGATGCTGTGGGAATACCAACAAGGTGACTGTCAGTCGCCGTTTCCTCCTCTTGTCTGCTTTTCCCCCCCTTTCTTTCAGGACCAAAAGACATGACAAATATGTAAGGAAACAAATTTGTTCATTTTTAGAGGAGTCTCCCACCCCACCCCACCCCACCCCACCCCCATCCAACTCTGGCCTCCTTTGAGCAAGCCAGTAGAACTTTTTTTTTTTAAAACCTGGCTTCTACTATGGCAATTTCCGGAGTTGCTATGTGGCTGTGTTTAAAAGTCGCCTTTGGGATCCAGAGCACAATCCTTGTCACAAAGGCATTCTCCCAGTCCCAAATAGCAATGCGACCTCCTTTCAGAAGGTTGTTCTTGTTTCTGTAGACCCATAAAGGAGTTCAAGCTGTTGATCTTGACCGTGGTTGTCGAGTCAGCCTCTCATGGGCACCTCATGGGAAGCGGAGCAAACTATGCCAGTCTGTGCTATCACCAGGTCGGGGGGGGGAAGCCAACCGTGGCGGGCCAGAGGTCGATGTGTGGATGGAGATGATCAGGTCTTTCGTCCTTATTCTATTTCAGTCTGGAAACATCACATTTGTGAGTGGTGATACTGAGAGGGTTGTGGGAGGGTGGATTGGAAAGAGGGAACTGATTACAAGTATCTACATGTGACCTCCTCCCTGGGGGACGGACAACAGAAAAGTGGGTGAAGGGAGACATCGGAGCGGTCAAGATCCTGCCTTTTCAATTCCTCCATAGGGAGGCATGGTTGACGGTCATGGTCAACCCCAATGGCTGGATTGAATTCACCTGGCCCAGATGGGCCAATCCAGGTGTAATGCCCACCTAGGTGTACCACCCCTTCCTGGCCGGAAGTTTGAACCTGAGCATATGTAATGGATGACCCAGTCCCTATGCTAAACCACCTAATAGTATTTGCAAGATGCCAAGCACCGTTCTAAGCTTTTTGTGTATAATAATTCAATTATTCCACTTAACAAGCCTATGTGTGGACTCTATTTGGCCTCCTTTTACAGATGAAAAATCAATGGCACAGAATGATGAAGTCATGAGCCTAGGACCACACAGTAAGGAAGTGGGAAGGAGATATTTGGACCCAGGCTGCAGAGCCCATGCCTTGGGTGCCTACAGCTGCCATGTAGGACACAGAAAAGCATGGAGCAGACTCGGCGTAAGACATTAGGGAGTTGGGAGGACTGTAGCATGAATGTATGTGCTATGACTTCATGAGAGTAGCTGCTACTCAGATCCAGAAGAGAATACAAGCCTTTTGGAAAAAATATTTTTGCCAAGAGAGGGTGGAAACTGCATTTGTGCGAAATCCCCCCAACCTGCACATGTGCATAGCTATTTCAGAAGGTTCCAAACAATGTGTGCTGTGCGGCAAACCAAACTGAGCTCAGGGGGAGCTGGTCTGTGGGTTATGTTAGCCAGAAAGTGAGCAGTTTGAACTCACCAGCCACCACTCCAAGGGAGAAAGAGGAGGCTTTCTGTTCCCATGGACTTACAGCCTTCAAAGTGGCAGGGAGCATTTCCATTCGTCCTATGATTAGGATCTCAGAGGGTGAGGGTGGAGTTGATTGAGACCTGTCTTCAGGGCATTTCCCAGAAGGGCTTCCTGCAGTGGCTCTGCCTTCAGGAATGTCTGATGACCTTGAGGGCAGCAAAGTCCTAAACACACTCGGGCAGTGGTTCTCAACCTTCCTAATAGAGGTCCTCTTGTTGTGGTGATGCCCCCCTCCCCCAACCATTAAATGATGTTCTTGCTACTTCATCACTGTAATTTTGCTACAGTTATGAATTGGTAGAGCCCTGTGAAAGGGTCATATGACTCCCAAAGGGGTCGCAACTCACAGGTTGAGAACCACTGCACTAAGGGTTCCCCTCCCAGGCAGCCCTACCAGTGTCTGGTGTGCATAGTTCTGTGAGGTGAGAGAAATGGACTTAGTGTCTGCTTCTGGTGACAGTTGATGTGGGTGGGCTTTCTCCCTATGTCAAATCCCTCTCAAGCCATTTGTCACCACATCAGAGGGAGCCATGCACAAAAAAGCAAGAAGAGGATGCAGCACAGCAGGACAGCAAGCAGAACAAAGATTGAATAAGCACAATTCACTTCAATCATGAATCAGGTGCCCTTGAGATGTGAGGAAGACCCCAGTCTAGTGACATTAGATCAGGTTTAAGGATTGAGTGAAGCGACCCCTCTTGGCTCCCCTCAGCCCCTATTTTGCTTTCCCATTGATCCTGACCCTTGCATCGTGATTGGTCCTTATTCCAGCATGATGGTTGGTTTCATAACCACGGCATATGGGAATGTGTTAGTCGATAGGTTATACAGGCACAACCTCTGGAATGGGTAAGTGAGGAGGCGATTTGGGCTCGCTCATGCAGACCTCTAGTTGTCCTTGACATGACTGGTAGAATGGATCATGTGAAGTGATTTGAGATCGGCGTTGAGATCTGATAGGTCATGCAGACTTCTAGCTGATCCCGGAAGTATCCTATTTTAAGGAAACAGAATGTTTGGCGTTTAAGTCTTATTTGAGCTTAAATTTTGAGCAATAGGCTGTGGCTCACAGTGAGAGTCTATGTGGAGACCCTACATCCATTATGAGGGGCCACAGATTCAGCCGCCATTGAGTTCTTTCCTACTGCTGACTGGCAGTGGAAAGCTTGTCCCTCAGCCAGTGTGCTTGCGTCCACTCCCCGGGCCACACTCAACGATATACGGTAGTGTGCACATCCCAATGAAGGTCCCGCTCATGCTCTCACAGGCCCTCCTGAAACTCCATGAATTGATCTGTCTTCAGTCACAATTTTGTTACAAAGTTCTTTGTTTTCTATGTCTTATTTAAGTTTTCAGGAGCCCAGGTGGTAATGCTGGATAGTGTTGGACTATTAAGAGCAAGGTTGCTGGTATAAAGCCACTAGTCATTCCACAGGAGAAAGATGAGGTTATTGCTTCCTGTAAGCGTAGCAACTTCAGGATCCCTACACAGACTCACTATGAGTCAGAGGCAGCAGGACAGAATGGGTGTCATTTTATTTAAGTCACTGTGGCTGTGGGTCCTTCCGACACCATTGTGGCCTCATGCGGATGCTCTCCTTCATCCAGAACAGCAGTTTGTGCCTTTTTCTTGTGTAAAACTTAGCAAAGGAGTTCCTAATAAAATATAGTTGGATTGGGAGTCTTTTCCCCCTAAAAACAAAGTAAATACCAAAATAGAAACGAGACTATGGTGCTAAAAACCAGTTGGAGAGTTGAGAGAGCTGAACTCTCAATCCTGATAGAAACCCATTGTGACTGAGCACCTGCTCAAGGTCATCCACAGCCTATGAGCTTGAACCTATGTGTTGGGGAGTAATTGTGTACATAAAGTTAACCATTTCTCTTTCTAAAGATTCTGTCTAAAGCTTACTTTAAATAATAAGTTTTCCCCTGGGATAGGTAAAGTTCAGGGAGTTTAACACCCTAGTCACCACCCCCTCTCAGCATTCATCATGTTAGGCCAGAGGAGGCAAATCTCCCAAAGTCTAAGAGTTGGGCTCACCAGGCCTGGGGCTCCCTAAGTCTAAGGGCTGGGGCGTCCCAGGTCTGGGGCTCCCTAAACTTAAGGGCTGGGGCACCCCAGGCCTGGGGCTCCCTAAACCTAAGGCTGCGGAGTCCAAACTTGGGGCTCCCTAATCCTAAGGCCTGGGGCGCCCCAGGCCTGGAGCTACCTAAGCCTAAAGGCTGGGGTGCCTCAGGCCTGGGGCTCCCTAAGCCTAAGGGCTGGGGCGCCCCACCCTGGGACTCCTAAAGCCTAAGGGCTGGGGCGCCCCAGGACTGGGGCTCCCAAATCCTAAGGGCTGGGGCGCCCCAAGCCTGGATCTCCCAAAGCCTAAAGGCTGGTGCGACTCAGGCCTGGGGCTCCCTAAGCCTAAGGGCGGGGGCGCCCCAGACCAGGCGCTCACAAAACCTATGGGCTTGGGCGTCCCTGCCCTGGGGCTCCCAATGCCTAGGCCTCCTTAATCCTAAGGGCTGGCGCGCCCCAACCTGGGCCTCCTAAGCCTAAGGGCTGGGGCACCCCAGGCTTGGGACTCCCGAAGCCTAAGGGCTGGGGCGCCCCAGGACTGGAGTTCCCTAATCCAAAGGGTTGGGGCGCCCCAGGCCAGGGGTTCCCTAAGCCTGATTGCTTGGGCGCCCCAGGTCTGGGGCTCCCTAAGTCTAAGAGCTGTGGCTCACCAGGCCTGGGGCTCGCTACGCCTAATGGCGGGGGCGCCCCAGGCCTGGCGTTCCCACAACCTATGGGCTTGGGCGTCCCTGGCCTGGGCTCCCAAGGCCTAATGGCTGGGGCGCCCCAGGCCTGGGGCTCCCTAAAACTAAGCGCTTGGGCGCCCCAGGCCTTTGGCTCCGAAAGCTTAAGGGTTGGGGCATCGCAGGCCTGGGGCTCCCAAAACCTAAGGGCTGGGGCGCCCCAGGCCTGGGGTTCCAAAGCCTAAAGACTGGGGCGCCCCAGGTCTGGGGCTACTTAAGCCTAAGGGCTGGGGCGTCGCAGGACTGGGGCTCCCAAAACCTATGGGCCGAGGCCTCCCAGTCCTGGTGCTCCCAAAGCCTAAGGACAGGGCGCCCCAGGCCTTGGGCTCCCAAAGCCTAAGGGCTGGGGCGTCCCAGGCCTGGGGCTCCCAAAGCCTAAGGGCTTGGGCGCCACGGTCTCGGGCTCCCAAAGCCTAAGGGCTGGGGCATCCCACGCCTTGGGCTCCCACAGCCTAAGGGCTGTGATGCCCCATGCCAGGTGCCCCCTAAGACTTAGGGCTGGGGCGCACCAGGCCTGAGGCTCTCTAAGCCTAAGGGCTGAGGCGCCCTAGGCCTGGGGTTCCCAAAGCCTAAAGGCTGGGGCACCCCAGGACTGGGGCTAACTATGCCTAAGGGCTGGGCGCCCCAGGCCTGGGGCTCCCTAAGGCTAAGTGCGGGGGCGACCCACGGCTGGGGCGTCCCAGGTCTGGGGCTCCCTTGCCTAAGGGCTGCGGCGCCCCAGGCTTGGGGCTCCGAAAGCCTAAGGGCTGGGGCGCCCCAAACCTGGGGCTCCCAAAGCCTAAGGGCTGGGGCGCCCCAGAATGGGGCTCCCGAAGCCTAAGGGCTGGGGTACCCCAGGCCTGGGGCTCCCTAAACCTAAGTGTTGCGGCGCCCCAGGCCAGGGGCTCCCTAAATTAAAGAGCTGGGGCTCACCAGGCCTGGGGCTCCCTAAGCCTAAGAGCGGGGGCGCCCCTAGACTGGGGCTCCCAAAGCGAAAGGGCGGGGGCGCCCCAGGCCTGGGGCTCCCAAAGCCTAAGGGCTGGGGCACTCCACCTGGAGCTCCCAAAGCCCAAGGAATGAGGAGTCCCAGGTCGGGACTCACAAAACCTAAGGGCTGGGGCACCCCAGGCCTGGGGCTCCTAAGTCTAATGGCTGGGGCGCCCCAGGCTTGGGGCTCCGTAAGCATAATTTCTGGGGCGCCGAATGTCTAGGGCTCTCTAAGCCTAAGGGCTGGGGCGACCCAGGCCTGGGGCTCCCAAAGCCTAAGGGCTGGAGCGCACCAGGCCTGGGGATCCCTAAGCCTAAGTGCTGGGGCGCCCCAGGCCTGGAGCTCCCAAAGCCTAAAGGCTGGGGCGCTTCAGGCCTGGGGCTCCCTAAGCTTAAGGGCTGGGGCGACGGGCCTGGGGATCCCTAAGCTTAAGGACTGGGACGACACAGGCCTGGGGCTCCCTAAGCCTAAGCACTGGGACGCCCCAGGACTGGGGTTCCCATACTTAAAGGCGGAGGCGCCCCAGGCCTGGGGCTCCCAAATCCTAAGGGCGGGGGCGACCCAGGCCTGGGGCTCCCAAAGCCAAAAGGCTGGGGCGCCTCAGGCCTGGGGCTCCCTAAGCCTAAAGGCTGGGGCGTCCCAGGACTGGGGTTCCCAAAGCCTAAAGGCTGGGGCGCCCCAGGCCTGGGCATCCCCAATCCTAAGGGCTGGAGCGCCCCAGGCTTGCGGCTCCCAAAGCCTAAGGGCTGGGGCGACCCAGGCCTGGGGCTCCCTAAACCTGAGGGCTGGAGTTCCACAGGCCTGGGGTTCCCTAAGCCTAAGGGCTGGGCCGCCCTAGGACTTGGGTTCCCAAAGCCTAAGGGCTGGGGTGCCCCAGGCCTGGGCATCCCTAATCCTACGGCTGGGGCGCCCCAGGCCTGGGGCTCCTTAAGCCTAATTGCTGGGGCGCCCCAGGTCTGGGGCTTTCTAAGTTTAAGGGCTGGGGCAACCCAGGCCTGGGGCTCCCTACGCCTAATGGCGGGGGCACCCCAGGCCTGGCGCTCCCAAAACCTATGGGCTTGGCGTCCCTGGCCTGGGGCTACCAAAGCCTAATGGCTGGGGCGCCCCAGGCCTGGGGCTCCCTAAAACTAAGGGCTGGGGCGCCCATGCCTGGGGCTCCAAAAGCTTAAGGGTTGGGGCGTCGCAGGCCTGGGGCTCCCAAATACTAAGGGCTGGGGCGCCACAGGCCTGGCACTCCCAAAGCCTAAGGTCTGGGGCGCCCCAGGCCATGGGCTCCCTAAGCCTTACGGCTGGGGCGCCCCAGGCCTGGGGTTCCAAAGCGAAGTGCTGGGTTGCCCCAGGTCTGGGGCTACTTAAGCCTAAGGGCTGGGTCGCCCCAGCCTGGGGCTCCCAAAACCTATGGGCTGGGGCATCCCAGTCCTGGTGCTCCCAAAGCCTAAGGGCTGGGGCGTCCCAGTCCTTGGGCTCCCAAAGCCTAAGGGCTGTAGCTCCCCAGGCCTGGGGCTCCCAAAGCCTTAGGGCTTTGGCGCCACGGCCTCGGGCTCCCAAAGCCTAAGGGCTGGGGCGCCCCTGGCCGAGGCTCCCTAAGCTTAAGGGCTGGGGCGCCCAAGGTCTGGGGCTCCCAAAGCCTAAGGGCTGGGGCGCCCCAGGACTGAGGCTAACTAATCCTAAGTGCTGGGCGCCCCAGGCCTGGGGCTCTCTAAGGCTAAGTGCTGGGGCGACCCACGGCTGGGGCGGCCAAAGTCTGGGGCTCCCAAAGGCTAAAGGCTGGGGCGCCCCAACTGTGGCTAACTAAGCCTAATGGCTGGGCGCCTCAGGCCTGGGGCTCCCTAAGGCTAAAGGCTGGGGAGACCCAGGGCTGGGGCGCCCCAGGACTGGGGCTCCGTAAGCCTAAGGGCTGGGGTACCCCAGGTCTGGGGCTCCCTAAGCCTAAGGGCTGCGGCGCCCCAGGCCTGGGGCTCCCAAAGCCTAAAGGCTGGGGCACCCCAGGGTGGGGCTCCCTAAGCCTAAGGGCTGGGGTACCCCAGACCTGGGGCTCCCTAAGCCTAAGTGTTGGGGCGCCCAAGGCCAGGGGCTCCCTAATTTAAAGAGCTGGGGTACCCCAGGCCTGGGGCTCCCAAAGCCTAAGGGCTGGGGCAACCCACCTGGGGCTCCCAAAGCCCAGAGGAATGAGGAGTCCCAGGTCGGGACTCACAAAGCTTAAGGGCTGGGGCACCCCAGGCCTGGGGCTCCTAAGTCTAATGGCTGGGGCGCCCTAGGCCTGGGGCACCCTAAGCCTTATTTCTGGGGCGCCGAATGTCTGGGGCTCTCTAAGCCTAAGGGCTGGGGCGACCCAGGCCTGGGGCTCCCAAAGCCTAAGGGCTGGGGCGCACCAGGCCTGGGGATCCCTAAGCCTAAGTGCTGGGGCGCCCCAGGCCTGGAGCTCCCAAAGCCTAAAGGCTGGGGCGCCTCAGGCCTGGGGCTCCCTAAGCCTAAGGGCTGGGGCGATACAGGCCTGGGGCTCCCTGAGCCTAAGGACTGGGGAGCCCCAGCACTGGGGTTCCCAAACCTAAAGGCTGAGGCGCCCCAGGTCGGGGCTCCCAAATATTAAGGGCTGGGGTGACCCAGGCCTGGGGCTCCCAAAGCCAAAAGGCTGTGTCGCCTCAGGCCTGGGGCTCCCTAAGCCTAAGGACTGGGGCGCCCCAGGCTTGGGGTTCCCAAAACCTATGTGGTGGGGCATCCCAGTCCTGGTGCTCCCAAAGCCTAAGGGCTGGGGCGTCCCAGTACTTGGGCTCCCAAAGCCTAAGGGCTGGAGCGCCCCAGGCCTTGGGCTCCCAAAGCCTTAGGGCTTGGGCGCCACGGCCTCGGGCTCCCTAAGCCTAAGGGCTGGGGCGCCCAAGGCCTGGTGCTCCCTAAGCCTAAGGGCTGGGGCGCCCAAGGCCTGGGGCTCCTTTAGCCTAAGGGCTGGGGCACCCCAGGCCTGGGGCTCCCAAAACCTAAGGGCTGGGGCGCCCCAGGCCTGGGGCTCCCAAAGCCTAAGGGCTGCGGCGCCCCAGGCCTGGGGCACCCAAAGCCTAGGGGCTGGGGCGCCCCAGGCCTGGGGCTCCCAAAACCTAAGGGCTGGGGAGCCCCAGGACTGGGGCTCCTAAAGCCTAAGGGCTGGGGCGATCCAGGGTGGGACTCCCTAAGCCTAAATGTTGGGGCCCCCAGGGCCTGGGGCTCCCTGAGCCTACGTGTTGGGGCGCCCCAGGCCAGGGGCTCCCTAAGTTAAAGAGCTGTGGCTCACCAGGCCTGGGGCTCCCTAAGCCTAAGGGCTGGGGCGACCCAAGCTTGGGGCTCCCAAAGCGTAAGGGCGGGGGCGCCCCAGGCCTGGGGCTCGAAAAGCCTAAAGGCTGGGGCACCCCAGGACTGGGACACTCTAAGCCCAAGGGTTGGGGCCCCCGAGGCCTGGGGCTCCCAAAACCCAAGGAATGAGGAGTCCCAGGCCTGGGGCTCACAAAGCCTAAGGGCTGGGGCGCCCCAGACATGGGGCTCCCTAAGTTTAATGGCTGGGGCACCCCAGGCCTGGGGCAGCGTAAGCCTAATAGCTGGGGCGCCACATGTCTGGGGCTCTCTAAGCCTAAGGGCTAGGGCGACCCTGGCCTGGGGCTCCCTAAGCATAAGTGCTGGGACGCCTCTGGCCGGGGGCTCCCTAGGTCTAAGAGATGGGGCTCACCAGGCTTGGACTCCCAAAGCCTAACGGCTGGGGCGCCCCAGGCCTGGGGCTCCCTAAGCTCAAGGATTGAGGCGTCCCAGGCCTGGGGCACCCTAAGCCTAAGGGCTGGGGCGCCCCAGGCCTGGGGCTCAAAAAACCTATGTGCTGGGCCGTCCCAGTCCTGGTGCTCCCAAAGCCTAAGGGCTGGGGCGCCCCAGGCCTGAGGCTCCCAGGCTTAAGGGCTGGGGCGCCCCAGGCCTTGGGCTTCCACAGCCTAAGGGTTGGGGTGCCCCATGCCAGGGGCTCCCTAAGCCTTAGCGCTGGGGCGCCCCAGGCCTGAGGCTCCATAAGCCTAAGGGCTGGGGCGCCCTAGGCCTGGGGCTCCCAAAGCCTAAAGGCTGGGGTGCCCCAGGACTGGGGCTCCCAAAGCCTAAGGGCTGGGGCGACCCAGGCCTGGGACTCCCTAAGCCTAAGGGCTGGAGCGCCACAGGCCTGGGGTTCCCTAAGCCTAAAGGCTGGGGCGCCCCAGGACTGGGGTTCCCAAAGCCTTAAGGCTGGGGCGCCCCAGGCCTGGTAATCCCCAATCCTAAGGGCTGGGGCGCCCCAGGCTTGGGGCTCCCAAAGCCTAAGGCCTGGGGCGACCCAGGCCTGGGGCTCCCAAAGCCTAAAGGCTGTAGCGCCACAGGCCTGGGGTTCCCTAAGCCTAAGGGCTGGTGCGCCCCAGGACTGGGGTTCCCAAAGCCTAAGGGCTGGGGTGCCCCAGGCCTGGGCATCCCTAAAACTAAAGGCTGGGGCGCCCCAGGCCTGGGGCTCCCTAAGCCTAATTGCTGGGGCGCCCCAGGTCTGGGGCTTTCTAAGCCTAAGGGCTAGGGCAACCCAGGCCTGGGGCTCCCTAAGCCTAATTGCTGGGGAGCCTCAGTTCTGTGGCTCAATAAGCCTAAGGGCTTGGCGACCCTGGCCTGGGGCTCCCTAAGTCTAAGAGCTGGGGCTCACCAGTCCTGGGGCTCCTTAAAACTAAGGGCTGGGGCGCCCATACCTGGGGCTCCAAAAGCTTAAGGGTTGAGGCGTCGCAGGCCTGGGGCTCCAAAATACTAAGGGCTGGGGCGTCACAGGCCTCACGCTCCCAAAGCCTAAGGTCTGGGGCGCCCCAAGCCTGGGACTCCCTAAGCATTAAGGCTGGGGCGCCCCAGGACTGGGGTTCCAAAGCCTAAGTGCTGGGGTGCCCCAGGTCTGGGGCTACTTAAGCCTAAGGGCTTGGGCGCTCCAGCCTGGGGCTCCCAAAACCTATGGGCTGGGGCATCCCAGTCCTGGTGCTCCCAAAGCCTAATGGCTGGGGCGCCCCAGTCCTTGGGCTCCGAAAGCCTAAGGGCTGTAGCGCCCCAGGCCTGGAGCTCCCAAAGCCTAAGGGCTTGGCCGCCACGGCCTCGGGCTCCCAAAGCCTAAGGGCTGGGGCGCCCCTGGCCTGAGGCTCTCTAAGCCTAAGTGCTGGGGCGCCCTAGGCCTGGGGCTCCCAAAGCCTAAGGGCTGGGGCGCCCCAGGACTGTGGCTAACTAAGCCTAAGTGCTGGGCGCCCCAGGCCTGGGGCTATCTAAGGCTAAGGGCTGGGGCGCCCCACGGCTGGGGCGGCCAAGGTCTGGGGCTCCCTAAGCCTAAGGGCTGCGGCGCCCCAGGCCTGGGGCTCCCAAAGCCTAAGGGCTTCGGCGCCCCAGACCTGGGGCTCCCAAAGCCTAAGGGCTGGGGCGCCCCAGGCATGGGGCTCCCAAAACTTAAAGGCTGGGGTGCCCCAGGCCTGGGGCTCCTTAAGCCTAAGGGCTGGGGCGCCCCAGGGTGGGGCTCCCTAAGCTGCAAGGCTGGGGCACCCCTGTCCTGGGGCTCCCTAAGCCTAAGTGTTGGGGCGCCCCAGGCCAGGGGCTCACTAAGTTAAAGAGCTGGGGCTCACCAGGCCTGGGGCTCCCTAAATCTAAGGGCTGGGGCGCCCCAAGCCTGGGGCTCCCAAAGCGTAAGGGCGGGGGCGCCCCAGGCCTGGGGCTCGAAAACCTAAGGGCTGGGGCACCCCAGGTCTGGGACTCTCTAAGCCCAAGGGCTGGTGCGCCCGAGGCCTGGGGCTCCCAAAAGCCAAGGAATGAGGAGTCCCAGGCCTGGGGCTCACAAAGCCTAAGGGCTGGGGCGCCCCAGGCCTGGGGCTCCCTAAGTCTAATGGCTGGGGCGCCCCAGGCCTGGGGCTGCCTAAGCCTAATTGCTGGGGCGCCGCATGTCTGAGGCTGTCTAAACCTAAGGGCTGGAGTGACCCAGGTCTGGGGCTCCCTAAGCCTAATTGATGAGGCATCCCAGGCCTGGGGCACCCTAAGCCTAAGGGCTGGGGTGCCGCAGGCATGGGGCTCCCTAAGCCTAAAGGCTGGGGCGCCCCAGTTCTGGCCTTACTTAAGCCTAAGGGCTGGGGCGCCCCAGGCCTGGGGCTCAAAAAACCTATGTGCTGGGCCATCCCAGTCCTGGTGCTCCCAAAGCCTAAGGGCTGGGGCGCCCCAGGCATGAGGCTCCCATGCTTAAGGGCTGAGGCGCCCCAGGCCTGAGACTCCCAGGCTTAAGGGCTGGGGCGCCCCAGGCCTGGGACTCCCTAAGCCTAAGGGCTGGGGCGACACAGGACTGGGGTTCCCAAAGCCTAAGGCCTGGGGCGCCCCAGGACTGGGGTTCCCAAAGCCTAAGGGCTGGGGCGCCCCAGGCCTGGGCATCTCTAATCCTAAGGGCTGGGGCGCCCCAGGCCTGGGGCTCCCTAAGCCTAAGGGTGGGGCACCCCAGGCCTGGGGCTCCCAAATCCTAAGGGCTGGGGCCCCCAGGCCTGGGGCTCCCAAAACCTAAGGGCTGGGGCACCTCAGGCCTGGGGCTCCCAAATCCTAAGGGCTGCGGCGCCCCAGGCCTGGGGCTCCATAAGCCAAAGGGCTGGGGCGCTCCAGGCCTGGGGCTCACTAAGCCTAAGTACTGGGGTGCCCCAGGCCAGGGGCTCCCTAAGTCTAAGAGCTGGGGCTCACCAGGCCTGGGCCTCCCTACGCCTAAGGGCGGGGGCGCCCTGGCCTGGGGCTCCTAAAGCCTAAGGGCTGGGGCGCCCCAGGCCTGGGGCTCCCAATGTCTAAGGGCTGGGGCGCCACAGGCCTGGGGCACCCTAAGCCTCAGAGCTGGGGCGCCCCAGGCCTAGGGCTCCAAAAGCCCAAGGGCTATGGTGTCCTAGGCCTGGGGCTCCCTAAGCCTAAGGGCTGGGGCGCCCCAGGCCTGGGGCTCCCAAAGCCTAAGGGTTTGGGTGCCGCAGGTCTGGGGCTCCCAAAGCCTAAGGGCGGGGGCGCCCCAGACCAGGCGCTCACAAAACCTATGGGCTTGGGCGTCCCTGCCCTGGGGCTCCCAATGCCTAGGCCTCCTTAAGCCTAAGGGCTGGGGTGCCCCAACTTGGGCCTCCTAAGCCTAAGGACTGGGGCACCCCAACCTGGGACTCCCGAAGCCTAAGGGCTGGGGCGCCCCAGGACTGGGGTTCCCTAATCCTAAGGGTTGGGGCGCCCCAGGCCAGGGGTTCGTTAAGCCTAATTCCTGGGGCACCCCAGGTCTGGGGCTCCCTAAGTCTAAGAGCTGTGGCTCACCAGGCCTGGGGCTCCTTAAGCCTAAGGGCTGGGGCGCCCCAGGGTGGGGCTCCCTAAGCTGCAAGGCTGGGGCACCCCTGTCCTGGGGCTCCCTAAGCCTAAGTGTTGGGGCGCCCCAGGCCAGGGGCTCACTAAGTTAAAGAGCTGGGGCTCACCAGGCCTGGGGCTCCCTAAATCTAAGGGCTGGGGCGCCCCAAGCCTGGGGCTCCCAAAGCGTAAGGGCGGGGGCGCCCCAGGCCTGGGGCTCGAAAACCTAAGGGCTGGGGCACCCCAGGTCTGGGACTCTCTAAGCCCAAGGGCTGGTGCGCCCGAGGCCTGGGGCTCCCAAAAGCCAAGGAATGAGGAGTCCCAGGCCTGGAGCTCACAAAGCCTAAGGGCTGGGGCGCCCCAGGCCTGGGGCTCCCTAAGTCTAATGGCTGGGGCGCCCCAGGCCTGGGGCTGCCTAAGCCTAATTGCTGGGGCGCCGCATGTCTGAGGCTGTCTAAACCTAAGGGCTGGAGTGACCCAGGTCTGGGGCTCCCTAAGCCTAATTGATGAGGCATCCCAGGCCTGGGGCACCCTAAGCCTAAGGGCTGGGGTGCCGCAGGCATGGGGCTCCCTAAGCCTAAAGGCTGGGGCGCCCCAGTTCTGGCCTTACTTAAGCCTAAGGGCTGGGGCGCCCCAGGCCTGGGGCTCAAAAAACCTATGTGCTGGGCCATCCCAGTCCTGGTGCTCCCAAAGCCTAAGGGCTGGGGCGCCCCAGGCATGAGGCTCCCATGCTTAAGGGCTGAGGCGCCCCAGGCCTGAGACTCCCAGGCTTAAGGGCTGGGGCGCCCCAGGCCTGGGACTCCCTAAGCCTAAGGGCTGGGGCGACACAGGACTGGGGTTCCCAAAGCCTAAGGCCTGGGGCGCCCCAGGACTGGGGTTCCCAAAGCCTAAGGGCTGGGGCGCCCCAGGCCTGGGCATCTCTAATCCTAAGGGCTGGGGCGCCCCAGGCCTGGGGCTCCCTAAGCCTAAGGGTGGGGCACCCCAGGCCTGGGGCTCCCAAATCCTAAGGGCTGGGGCCCCCAGGCCTGGGGCTCCCAAAACCTAAGGGCTGGGGCACCTCAGGCCTGGGGCTCCCAAATCCTAAGGGCTGCGGCGCCCCAGGCCTGGGGCTCCATAAGCCAAAGGGCTGGGGCGCTCCAGGCCTGGGGCTCACTAAGCCTAAGTACTGGGGTGCCCCAGGCCAGGGGCTCCCTAAGTCTAAGAGCTGGGGCTCACCAGGCCTGGGCCTCCCTACGCCTAAGGGCGGGGGCGCCCTGGCCTGGGGCTCCTAAAGCCTAAGGGCTGGGGCGCCCCAGGCCTGGGGCTCCCAATGTCTAAGGGCTGGGGCGCCACAGGCCTGGGGCACCCTAAGCCTCAGAGCTGGGGCGCCCCAGGCCTAGGGCTCCAAAAGCCCAAGGGCTATGGTGTCCTAGGCCTGGGGCTCCCTAAGCCTAAGGGCTGGGGCGCCCCAGGCCTGGGGCTCCCAAAGCCTAAGGGTTTGGGTGCCGCAGGTCTGGGGCTCCCAAAGCCTAAGGGCGGGGGCGCCCCAGACCAGGCGCTCACAAAACCTATGGGCTTGGGCGTCCCTGCCCTGGGGCTCCCAATGCCTAGGCCTCCTTAAGCCTAAGGGCTGGGGTGCCCCAACTTGGGCCTCCTAAGCCTAAGGACTGGGGCACCCCAACCTGGGACTCCCGAAGCCTAAGGGCTGGGGCGCCCCAGGACTGGGGTTCCCTAATCCTAAGGGTTGGGGCGCCCCAGGCCAGGGGTTCGTTAAGCCTAATTCCTGGGGCACCCCAGGTCTGGGGCTCCCTAAGTCTAAGAGCTGTGGCTCACCAGGCCTGGGGCTCGCTACGCCTAATGGCGGTGGCGCCCCAGGCCTGGCGCTCCCAAAACCTATGGGCTTGGGCGTCCCTGGCCTGGGGCTCCCAAGGCCTAATCGCTGGGGCGCCGCAGGCATGGGGCTCCCTAAGCCTAAAGGCTGGGGCGCCCCAGGTCTGGGGCTACTTAAGCCTAAGGGCTGGGGCGCCCCAGGACTGGGGCTCAAAAAACCTATGTGCTGGGCCGTCCCAGTCCTAGTGCTTCCACAGCATAAGGGTTGGGGTGCCCTATGCCAGGGGCTCCCTAAGCCTTAGGGCTGGGGCGCCCCAGGCCTGAGGCTCCATAAGCCTAAGGGCTGGGGCGCCCTTGTCCTGGGGCTCCCAAAGCCTAAAGGCTGGGGCGCCCCAGGACTAGGGCTCCCAAAGCCTAAGGGCTGGGGCGACCCAGGCCTGGGGCTCCCTAAGCCTACGGGCTGTAGCGCCACAGGCCTGGGGTTCCCTAAGCCTAAGGGCTGGTGCGCCCCAGGACTGGGGTTCCCAAAGCCTAACGGCTGCGGTGCACCAGGCCTGGGCATCCCTAATCCTAAGGGCTGGGGCGCCCCAGGCTTGGGGCTTCCTAAGCCTAATTGCTGGGGCGCCCCAGTTCTGGGGCTTTCTAAGCCTAAGCGCTGGGGCAACCCAGGCCTGGGGCTCCCTAAGCCTAATTGCTGGGGCGCCTCAGGTCTGGTGCTCAATAAGCCAAAGGCTGGGGCGACCCTGGCCTGGGGCTCCCTAAGTCTAAGAGCTGGGGCTCACCAGTCCTCGGGCTCCCTACGTCTAATGGCGGGGGCGCCCCAGGCCTGGCGCTTCCAAAACCTATGGGCTTGGCGTCCCTGGCCTGGGGCTACCAAAGCCTAATGGCTGGGGCGCCCCAGGCCTGGGGCTCCTTAAAACTAAGGGCTGGGTAGCCCATGCCTGGGGCTCCAAAAGCTTAAGGGTTGGGGCGTCGCAGGCCTGGGGCTCCCAAATACTAAGGGCTGGGGCGCCACAGGCCTGGCGCTCCCAAAGCCTAAGGTCTGGGGCGCCCCAGGCCTGGGGCTCCCTAAGCATTAAGGCTGGGGCGCCCCAGGTCTGGGGTTCCAAAGCCTAAGTGCTGGGGTGCCCCAGGTCTGGGGCTACTTAAGCCTAAGGGCTGGGGCGCTCCAGCCTGGGGCTCCCAAAACCTATGGGCTGGGGCATCCCAGTCCTGGTGCTCCCAAAGCCTAATGGCTGGGGCGCCCCAGTCCTTGGGCTCCAAAAGCCTAAGGGCTGTAGCGCCCCAGGCCTGGGGCTCCCAAAGCCTAAGGGCTGGGGCGCCCCAGGACTGGGGCTAACTAAGCCTAAGTGCTGGGCGCCGCAGGCCTGGGGCTATCTAAGGCTAAGGGCTGGGGCGCCCAAGCCTGGGGCTCCAAAAGCCTAAGGGCTGCGGCGCCCCAGGCCTGGGGCTCCCAAAGCCTAAGGGCTGGGGAGCCCCAGGCCTGGGGCTCCCAAAACTTAAGGGCTGGGGCGCCCCAGGCCTGGGGCTCCTAAAGACTAAGGGCTGGGGCGCCCCAGGGTGGGGCTCCCTAAGCCTAAAGGCTGGGGCACCCCTGTCCTGGGGCTCCCTAAGCCTAAGTGTTGGGGCGCCCCAGGCCAGGGGCTCACTAAGTTAAAGAGCTGGGGCTCACCAGGCCTGGGGCTCCCTAAGCCTAAGGGCTGGGGCGCCCCAAGCCTGGGGCTCCCAAAGCGTAAGGGCGGGGGCGCCCCATGCCTGGGGCTCGAAAAGCCTAAGGGTTGGGGCACCCCAGGTCTGAGACTCTCTAAGCCCAAGGGCTGGGCGCCCGAGGCCTGGGGCTCCCAAAACCCAAGGAATGAGGAGTCCCAGGCCTGGGGCTCACAAAGCCTAAGTGCTGGGGCACCCCAGGCCTGGGGCTCCCTAAGTCTAATGGCTGGGGCGCCCCAGGCCTGGGGCTGCCTAAGCCTAATTGCTGGGGCGCCGCATGTTTGGGGCTGTCTAAGCCTAAGGGCTGGGGCGACCCAGGTCTGGGGCTCCCTAAGCCTAATTGCTGAGGCATCCCAGCCCTGGGGCACCCTAAGCCTAAGGGCTGGGGCGCCCCAGTTCTGGGATTAATTAAGCCTAAGGGCTGGGGCGCCCCAGGCCTGGGGCTCAAAAAACCTATGTGCTGGGCTGTCCCAGTCCTGGTGCTCCCAAAGCCTAAGGGCTGGGGCGCCCCAGATCTGAGGCTCCCAGGCTTAAGGGCTGGGGCGCCCCAGGCCTGAGGCTCCCATGCTTAAAGGCTGGGGCGACACAGGCCTGGGGCTCCCTAAGCCTAAGGACTGGGGCGCCCCAGGACTGGGGTTCCCAAAGCCTAAGGGCTTGGGCGCCCCAGGCCTGGGCATCCCTAATCCTAAGGGCTGGGGTGCCCCAGGCCTGGAGCTCCCTAAGCCTAAGGGTGGGGCGCCCCAGGCCTGGGGCTCCCAAATCCTAAAGGCTGGGGCCCCCCAGGCTGGGGCGCCCAAAACCTAAGGGCTGGGGCGCCTCAGGCCAGGGGCTCCCAAATCCTAAGGGCTGTGGCGACCCAGGCCTGGGGCTCCCAAAGCCTAAGGGCTGGGGCGCACCAGGCCTGGGGATCCCTAAGCCTAAGTGTTGGGGGGGCCCAGGCCTGGAGCTCCCAAAGCCTAAAGGCTGGGGCGCCTCAGGCATGGGGCTCCCTAAGCCTAAGGGCTGGGGCGACGGGCCTGGGGCTCCCTAAGCCTAAGGGCTGGGGTGACACAGGCCTGGGGCTCCCTAAGCCTAAGGACTGGGGCACCCCAGGACTGGGGTTCCTATACCTAAAGGCTGAGGCGCCCCAGGCTTGGGACTCCCAAATCCTAAGAGCTGGGGGGACCCAGGCCTGGGGCTCCCAAAGCCAAAAGGCTGGGGCGCCACAGGCCTGGGGCTCCCTAAACCTAAGGACTGGGGAGCCCCAGGCTTGGGGTTCCCAAAGCCTAAGGGCTGGGGCGCCCCAGGTCTGGGGCTACTTAAGCCTTAGGGCTGGGGCGCCACAGGCCTGGGGCTCAAAAAACCTATGTGCTGGGCCGTCCCAGTCCTGGTGCTTCCACAGCCTAAGGCTTGGGATGCCCCATGCCAGTGGCTCCCTAAGCCTTAGGGCTGGGGCGCCCCAGGCCTGAGGCTCCATAAGCCTAAGGGCTGGGGCGCCCTTGTCCTGGGGCTCCCAAAGCCTAAAGGCTGGGGCGCCCCAGGACTGGGGCTCCCAAAGCCTAAGGGCTGGGGGGACCCAGGCCTGGGGCTCCCTAAGCATAAGGGCTGGAGCGCCACAGGCCTGGGGATCCCTAAGCCTAAAGGCTGGGGCGCCCCAGGACTGGGGTTCCCAAAGCCTTAAGGCTGGGGCGCCCCAGGCCTGGGCATCCCCAATCCTAAGGGCTGGGGCGCCCCAGGCTTGGGGCTCCCAAAGCCTAAGGGCTGGGGCGACCCAGGCCTGGGGCTCCCTAAGCCTACGGGCTGTAGCGCCACAGGCCTGGGGTTCCCTAAGCCTAAGGGCTGGTGCGCCCCAGGACTGGGGTTCCCAAAGCCTAACGGCTCGGGTGCACCAGGCCTGGGAATCCCTAATCCTAAGGGCTGGGGCGCCCCAGGCTTGGGGCTTCCTAAGCCTAATTGCTGGGGCGCCCCAGGTCTGGGGCTTTCTAAGCCTAAGCGCTGGGGCAACCCAGGCCTGGGGCTCCCTAAGCCTAATTGCTGGGGCGCCTCAGGTCTGGGGCTCAATAAGCCTAAGGGCTGCGGCGACCCTGGCCTGGGGCTCCCTAAGTCTAAGAGCTGGGGCTCACCAGTCCTGGGGCTCCCTACGTCTAATGGCGGGGGCGCCCCAGGCCTGGCGCTTCCAAAACCTATGGGCTTGGCGTCCCTGGCCTGAGGCTACCAAAGCCTAATGGCTGGGGCGCCCCAGGCCTGGGACTCCTTAAAACTAAGGGCTGGGTAGCCCATGCCTGGGGCTCCAAAAGAATAAGGGTTTGGGCGTCGCAGGCCTGGGGCTCCCAAATACTAAGGGCTGGGGCGCCACAGGCCTGGCGCTCCCAAAACCTAAGGTCTGGGGCGCCCCAGGCCTGGGGCTCCCTAAGCATTAAGGCTGGGGCGCCCCAGGTCTGGGGTTCCAAAGCCTAAGTGCTGGGGTGCCCCAGGTCTGGGGCTACTTAAGCCTAAGGGCTGGGGCGCTCCAGCCTGGGGCTCCCAAAACCTATGGGCTGGGGCATCCCAGTCCTGGTGCTCCCAAAGCCTAATGGCTGGGGCGCCCCAGTCCTTGGGCTCCCAAAGCCTAAGGGCTGTAGCGCCCCAGGCCTGGGGCTCCCAAAGCCTAAGGGCTGGGGCGCCCCAGGACTGGGGCTAACTAAGCCTAAGTGCTGGGTGCCGCAGGCCTGGGGCTATCTAAGGCTAAGGGCTGGGGCGCCCAAGCCTGGGGCTCCCAAAGCCTAAGGGCTGCGGCTCCCCAGGCCTGGGGCTCCCAAAGCCTAAGGGCTGGGGAGCCCCAGGCCTGGGGCTCCCAAAGCCTAAGGGCTGGGGAGGCCCAGGCCTGGGGCTCCCAAAACTTAAGGGCTGGGGCGCCCCAGGCCTGGGGCTCCTAAAGCCTAAGGGCTGGGGCGCCCCAGGGTGGGGCTCCCTAAGCCTAAAGGCTGGGGCACCCCTGTCCTGGGGCTCCGTAAGCCTAAGTGTTGGGGCGCCCCAGGCCAGGGGCTCACTAAGTTAAAGAGCTGGGGCTCACCAGGCCTGGGGCTCCCTAAGCCTAAGGGCTGGGGCGCCCCAAGCCTGGGGCTCCCAAAGCGTAAGGGCAGGGGCGCCCCATGCCTGGGGCTCGAAAAGCCTAAGGGCTGGGGCACCCCAGGTCTGGGACTCTCTAAGCCCAATGGCTGGGCGCCCGAGGCCTGGGGCTCCCAAAACCCAAGGAATGAGGAGTCCCAGGCCTGGGGCTCACAAAGCCTAAGGGCTGGGGCACCCCAGGCTTGGGGCTCCCAAAGTTTAATGGCTGGGGCGCCCCAGGCCTGGGGCTGCCTAAGCCTCATTGCTGGGGCGCCGCATGTCTGGGGCTGTCTAAGCCTAAGGGCTGAGGCGACCCAGGTCTGGGGCTCCCTAAGCCTAATTGCTGAGGCATCCCAGCCCTGGGGCACCCTAAGCCTAAGGGCTGGGGCGCCCCAGTTCTGGGCTTACTTAAGCCTAAGGGCTGGGGCGCCCCAGGACTGGGGCTCAAAAAACCTATGTGCTGGGCTGTCCCAGTCCTGGTGCTCCCAAAGCCTAAGGGCTGGGGCGCCCCAGGTCTGAGGCTCCCAGGCTGAAGGGCTGTGGCGCCCCAGGCCTGAGGCTCCCAGGCTTAAGGGCTGGGGCGACACAGGCCTGGGGCTCCCTAAGCCTAAGGACTGGGGCGCCCCAGGACTGGGGTTCCCAAAGCCTAAGGGCTTGGGCGACCCAGGCCTGGGCATCCCTAATCCTAAGGGCTGGGGCGCCCCAGGCCTGGGGCTCCCTAAGCCTAAGTGTGGGGCGCCCCAGGCCTGGGGCTCCCAAATCCTAAAGGCTGGGGCGCCCCAGGCTGGGGCATCCCTAATCCTAAGGGCTGGGGCGCCCCAGGCTTGGGGCTTCCTAAGCCTAATTGCCAGGGCGCCCCAGGTCTGGGGCTTTCTAAGTCTAAGCGCTGGGGCAACCCAGGCCTGGGGCTCCCTAAGCCTAATTGCTGGGGCGCCTCAGGTCTGGGGCTCAATAAGCCTAAGGGCTGCGGCGACCCTGGCCTGGGGCTCCCTAAGTCTAAGAGCTGGGGCTCACCAGTCCTGGGGCTCCCTACGTCTAATGGCGGGGGCGCCCCAGGCCTGGCGCTTCCAAAACCTATGGGCTTGGCGTCCCTGGCCTGGGGCTACCAAAGCCTAATGGCTGGGGCGCCCCAGGCCTGGGGCTCCTTAAAACTAAGGGCTGGGTAGCCCATGCCTGGGGCTCCAAAAGCTTAAGGGTTGGGGCGTCGCAGGCCTGGGGCTCCCAAATACTAAGGGCTGGGGCGCCACAGGCCTGGCGCTCCCAAAGCCTAAGGTCTGGGGCACCCCAGGCCTGGGGCTCCCTAAGCATTAAGGCTGGGGCGCCCCAGGTCTGGGGTTCCAAAGCCTAAGTGCTGGGGTGCCCCAGGTCTGGGGCTACTTAAGCCTAAGGGCTGGGGGGCTCCAGCCTGGGGCTCCCAAAACCTATGGGCTGGGGCATCCCAGTCCTGGTGCTCCCAAAGCCTAATGGCTGGGGCGCCCCAGTCCTTGGGCTCCCAAAGCCTAAGGGCTGTAGCGCTCCAGGCCTGGGGCTCCCAAAGCCTAAGGGCTGGGGCGCCCCAGGACTGGGGCTAACTAAGCCTAAGTGCTGGGTGCCGCAGGCCTGGGGCTATCTAAGGCTAAGGGCTGGGGCGCCCAAGCCTGGGGCTCCCAAAGCCTAAGGGCTGCGGCGCCCCAGGCCTGGGGCTCCCAAAGCCTAAAGTCTGGGGAGCCCCAGGCCTGGGGTTCCCAAAACTTAAGGGCTGGGGCGCCCCAGGCCTGGGGCTCCTAAAGCCTAAGGGCTGGGGCGCCCCAGGGTGGGGCTCCCTAAGCCTAAAGGCTGGGGCACCCCTGTCCTGGGGCTCCGTAAGCCTAAGTGTTGGGGCGCCCCAGGCCAGGGGCTCACTAAGTTAAAGAGCTGGGGCTCACCAGGCCTGGGGCTCCCTAAGCCTAAGGGCTGGGGCGCCCCAAGCCTGGGGCTCCCAAAGCGTAAGGGCGGGGGCGCCCCATGCCTGGGGCTCGAAAAGCCTAAGGGCTGGGGCACCCCAGGTCTGGGACTCTCTAAGCCCAAGGGCTGGGCGCCCGAGGCCTGGGGCTCCCAAAACCCAAGGAATGAGGAGTCCCAGGCCTGGGGCTCACAAAGCCTAAGGGCTGGGGCACCCCAGGCCTGGGGCTCCCTAAGTCTAATGGCTGGGGCGCCCCAGGCCTGGGGCTGCCTAAGCCTAATTGCTGGGGCGCCGCATGTCTGGGGCTGTCTAAGCCTAAGCGCTGGGGCGACCCAGGTCTGGGGCTCCCTATGCCTTATTGCTGAGGCATCCCAGGCCTGGGGCACCCTAAGCCTAAGGGCTGGGGCGCCCCTGTTCTGGGCTTACTTAAGCCTAAGGGCTGGGGCGCCCCAGGCCTGGGGCTCAAAAAACCTATGTGCTGGGCTGTCCCAGTCCTGGTGCTCCCAAAGCCTAAGGGCTGGGGCGCCCCAGATCTGAGGCTCCCAGGCTTAAGGGCTGGGGCGCCCCAGGCCTGAGGCTCCCAGGCTTAAGGGCTGGGGCAACCCAGGCCTGGGGCTCCCTACGCCTAATGGCGGGGGCACCCCAGGCCTGGCGCTCCCAAAACCTATGGGCTTGGCGTCCCTGGCCTGGGGCTACCAAAGCCTAATGGCTGGGGCGCCCCAGGCCTGGGGCTCCCTAAAACTAAGGGCTGGGGCGCCCATGCCTGGGGCTCCAAAAGCTTAAGGGTTGGGGCGTCGCAGGCCTGGGGCTCCCAAATACTAAGGGCTGGGGCGCCACAGGCCTGGCACTCCCAAAGCCTAAGGTCTGGGGCGCCCCAGGCCATGGGCTCCCTAAGCCTTACGGCTGGGGCGCCCCAGGCCTGGGGTTCCAAAGCGAAGTGCTGGGTTGCCCCAGGTCTGGGGCTACTTAAGCCTAAGGGCTGGGTCGCCCCAGCCTGGGGCTCCCAAAACCTATGGGCTGGGGCATCCCAGTCCTGGTGCTCCCAAAGCCTAAGGGCTGGGGTGTCCCAGTCCTTGGGCTCCCAAAGCCTAAGGGCTGTAGCTCCCCAGGCCTGGGGCTCCCAAAGCCTTAGGGCTTTGGCGCCACGGCCTCGGGCTCCCAAAGCCTAAGGGCTGGGGCGCCCCTGGCCGAGGCTCCCTAAGCTTAAGGGCTGGGGCGCCCAAGGTCTGGGGCTCCCAAAGCCTAAGGGCTGGGGCGCCCCAGGACTGAGGCTAACTAATCCTAAGTGCTGGGCGCCCCAGGCCTGGGGCTCTCTAAGGCTAAGTGCTGGGGCGACCCACGGCTGGGGCGGCCAAAGTCTGGGGCTCCCAAAGGCTAAAGGCTGGGGCGCCCCAACTGTGGCTAACTAAGCCTAATGGCTGGGCGCCTCAGGCCTGGGGCTCCCTAAGGCTAAAGGCTGGGGAGACCCAGGGCTGGGGCGCCCCAGGACTGGGGCTCCGTAAGCCTAAGGGCTGGGGTACCCCAGGTCTGGGGCTCCCTAAGCCTAAGGGCTGCGGCGCCCCAGGCCTGGGGCTCCCAAAGCCTAAAGGCTGGGGCACCCCAGGGTGGGGCTCCCTAAGCCTAAGGGCTGGGGTACCCCAGACCTGGGGCTCCCTAAGCCTAAGTGTTGGGGCGCCCAAAGCCAGGGCCTCCCTAATTTAAAGAGCTGGGGTACCCCAGGCCTGGGGCTCCCAAAGCCTAAGGGCTGGGGCAACCCACCTGGGGCTCCCAAAGCCCAGAGGAATGAGGAGTCCCAGGTCGGGACTCACAAAGCTTAAGGGCTGGGGCACCCCAGGCCTGGGGCTCCTAAGTCTAATGGCTGGGGCGCCCTAGGCCTGGGGCACCCTAAGCCTTATTTCTGGGGCGCCGAATGTCTGGGGCTCTCTAAGCCTAAGGGCTGGGGCGACCCAGGCCTGGGGCTCCCAAAGCCTAAGGGCTGGGGCGCACCAGGCCTGGGGATCCCTAAGCCTAAGTGCTGGGGCGCCCCAGGCCTGGAGCTCCCAAAGCCTAAAGGCTGGGGCGCCTCAGGCCTGGGGCTCCCTAAGCCTAAGGGCTGGGGCGATACAGGCCTGGGGCTCCCTGAGCCTAAGGACTGGGGAGCCCCAGCACTGGGGTTCCCAAACCTAAAGGCTGAGGCGCCCCAGGTCGGGGCTCCCATATATTAAGGGCTGGGGTGACCCAGGCCTGGGGCTCCCAAAGCCAAAAGGCTGTGTCGCCTCAGGCCTGGGGCTCCCTAAGCCTAAGGACTGGGGCGCCCCAGGCTTGGGGTTCCCAAAACCTATGTGGTGGGGCATCCCAGTCCTGGTGCTCCCAAAGCCTAAGGGCTGGGGCGTCCCAGTACTTGGGCTCCCAAAGCCTAAGGGCTGGAGCGCCCCAGGCCTTGGGCTCCCAAAGCCTTAGGGCTTGGGCGCCACGGCCTCGGGCTCCCTAAGCCTAAGGGCTGGGGCGCCCAAGGCCTGGTGCTCCCTAAGCCTAAGGGCTGGGGCGCCCAAGGCCTGGGGCTCCTTTAGCCTAAGGGCTGGGGCACCCCAGGCCTGGGGCTCCCAAAACCTAAGGGCTGGGGCGCCCCAGGCCTGGGGCTCCCAAAGCCTAAGGGCTGCGGCGCCCCAGGCCTGGGGCACCCAAAGCCTAGGGGCTGGGGCGCCCCAGGCCTGGGGCTCCCAAAACCTAAGGGCTGGGGAGCCCCAGGACTGGGGCTCCTAAAGCCTAAGGGCTGGGGCGATCCAGGGTGGGACTCCCTAAGCCTAAATGTTGGGGCCCCCAGGGCCTGGGGCTCCCTGAGCCTACGTGTTGGGGCGCCCCAGGCCAGGGGCTCCCTAAGTTAAAGAGCTGTGGCTCACCAGGCCTGGGGCTCCCTAAGCCTAAGGGCTGGGGCGACCCAAGCTTGGGGCTCCCAAAGCGTAAGGGCGGGGGCGCCCCAGGCCTGGGGCTCGAAAAGCCTAAAGGCTGGGGCACCCCAGGACTGGGACACTCTAAGCCCAAGGGTTGGGACCCCCGAGGCCTGGGGCTCCCAAAACCCAAGGAATGAGGAGTCCCAGGCCTGGGGCTCACAAAGCCTAAGGGCTGGGGCGCCCCAGACATGGGGCTCCCTAAGTTTAATGGCTGGGGCACCCCAGGCCTGGGGCAGCGTAAGCCTAATAGCTGGGGCGCCACATGTCTGGGGCTCTCTAAGCCTAAGGGCTAGGGCGACCCTGGCCTGGGGCTCCCTAAGCATAAGTGCTGGGACGCCTCTGGCCGGGGGCTCCCTAGGTCTAAGAGATGGGGCTCACCAGGCTTGGACTCCCAAAGCCTAACGGCTGGGGCGCCCCAGGCCTGGGGCTCCCTAAGCTCAAGGATTGAGGCGTCCCAGGCCTGGGGCACCCTAAGCCTAAGGGCTGGGGCGCCCCAGGCCTGGGGCTCAAAAAACCTATGTGCTGGGCCGTCCCAGTCCTGGTGCTCCCAAAGCCTAAGGGCTGGGGCGCCCCAGGCCTGAGGCTCCCAGGCTTAAGGGCTGGGGCGCCCCAGGCCTTGGGCTTCCACAGTCTAAGGGTTGGGGTGCCCCATGCCAGGGGCTCCCTAAGCCTTAGCGCTGGGGCGCCCCAGGCCTGAGGCTCCATAAGCCTAAGGGCTGGGGCGCCCTAGGCCTGGGGCTCCCAAAGCCTAAAGGCTGGGGTGCCCCAGGACTGGGGCTCCCAAAGCCTAAGGGCTGGGGCGACCCAGGCCTGGGACTCCCTAAGCCTAAGGGCTGGAGCGCCACAGGCCTGGGGTTCCCTAAGCCTAAAGGCTGGGGCGCCCCAGGACTGGGTTTCCCAAAGCCTTAAGGCTGGGGCGCCCCAGGCCTGGTAATCCCCAATCCTAAGGGCTGGGGCGCCCCAGGCTTGGGGCTCCCAAAGCCTAAGGCCTGGGGCGACCCAGGCCTGGGGCTCCCAAAGCCTAAAGGCTGTAGCGCCACAGGCCTGGGGTTCCCTAAGCCTAAGGGCTGGTGCGCCCCAGGACTGGGGTTCCCAAAGCCTAAGGGCTGGGGTGCCCCAGGCCTGGGCATCCCTAAAACTAAAGGCTGTAGCGCCACAGGCCTGGGGTTCCCTAAGCCTAAGGGCTGGGGCAACCCAGGCCTGGGGCTCCCTAAGCCTAATTGCTGGGGAGCCTCAGTTCTGTGGCTCAATAAGCCTAAGGGCTTGGCGACCCTGGCCTGGGGCTCCCTAAGTCTAAGAGCTGGGGCTCACCAGTCCTGGGGCTCCTTAAAACTAAGGGCTGGGGCGCCCATACCTGGGGCTCCAAAAGCTTAAGGGTTGAGGCGTCGCAGGCCTGGGGCTCCAAAATACTAAGGGCTGGGGCGTCACAGGCCTCACGCTCCCAAAGCCTAAGGTCTGGGGCACCCCAAGCCTGGGACTCCCTAAGCATTAAGGCTGGGGCGCCCCAGGACTGGGGTTCCAAAGCCTAAGTGCTGGGGTGCCCCAGGTCTGGGGCTACTTAAGCCTAAGGGCTGGGGCGCTCCAGCCTGGGGCTCCCAAAACCTATGGGCTGGGGCATCCCAGTCCTGGTGCTCCCAAAGCCTAATGGCTGGGGCGCCCCAGTCCTTGGGCTCCGAAAGCCTAAGGGCTGTAGCGCCCCAGGCCTGGAGCTCCCAAAGCCTAAGGGCTTGGCCGCCACGGCCTCGGGCTCCCAAAGCCTAAGGGCTGGGGCGCCCCTGGCCTGAGGCTCTCTAAGCCTAAGTGCTGGGGCGCCCTAGGCCTGGGGCTCCCAAGGCCTAAGGGCTGGGGCGCCCCAGGACTGTGGCTAACTAAGCCTAAGTGCTGGGCGCCCCAGGCCTGGGGCTATCTAAGGCTAAGGGCTGGGGCGCCCCACGGCTGGGGCGGCCAAGGTCTGGGGCTCCCTAAGCCTAAGGGCTGCGGCGCCCCAGGCCTGGGGCTCCCAAAGCCTAAGGGCTTCGGCGCCCCAGACCTGGGGCTCCCAAAGCCTAAGGGCTGGGGCGCCCCAGGCATGGGGCTCCCAAAACTTAAAGGCTGGGGTGCCCCAGGCCTGGGGCTCCTTAAGCCTAAGGGCTGGGGCGCCCCAGGGTGGGGCTCCCTAAGCTGCAAGGCTGGGGCACCCCTGTCCTGGGGCTCCCTAAGCCTAAGTGTTGGGGCGCCCCAGGCCAGGGGCTCACTAAGTTAAAGAGCTGGGGCTCACCAGGCCTGGGGCTCCCTAAATCTAAGGGCTGGGGCGCCCCAAGCCTGGGGCTCCCAAAGCGTAAGGGCGGGGGCGCCCCAGGCCTGGGGCTCGAAAACCTAAGGGCTGGGGCACCCCAGGTCTGGGACTCTCTAAGCCCAAGGGCTGGTGCGCCCGAGGCCTGGGGCTCCCAAAAGCCAAGGAATGAGGAGTCCCAGGCCTGGAGCTCACAAAGCCTAAGGGCTGGGGCGCCCCAGGCCTGGGGCTCCCTAAGTCTAATGGCTGGGGCGCCCCAGGCCTGGGGCTGCCTAAGCCTAATTGCTGGGGCGCCGCATGTCTGAGGCTGTCTAAACCTAAGGGCTGGAGTGACCCAGGTCTGGGGCTCCCTAAGCCTAATTGATGAGGCATCCCAGGCCTGGGGCACCCTAAGCCTAAGGGCTGGGGTGCCGCAGGCATGGGGCTCCCTAAGCCTAAAGGCTGGGGCGCCCCAGTTCTGGCCTTACTTAAGCCTAAGGGCTGGGGCGCCCCAGGCCTGGGGCTCAAAAAACCTATGTGCTGGGCCATCCCAGTCCTGGTGCTCCCAAAGCCTAAGGGCTGGGGCGCCCCAGGCATGAGGCTCCCATGCTTAAGGGCTGAGGCGCCCCAGGCCTGAGACTCCCAGGCTTAAGGGCTGGGGCGCCCCAGGCCTGGGACTCCCTAAGCCTAAGGGCTGGGGCGACACAGGACTGGGGTTCCCAAAGCCTAAGGCCTGGGGCGCCCCAGGACTGGGGTTCCCAAAGCCTAAGGGCTGGGGCGCCCCAGGCCTGGGCATCTCTAATCCTAAGGGCTGGGGCGCCCCAGGCCTGGGGCTCCCTAAGCCTAAGGGTGGGGCACCCCAGGCCTGGGGCTCCCAAATCCTAAGGGCTGGGGCCCCCAGGCCTGGGGCTCCCAAAACCTAAGGGCTGGGGCACCTCAGGCCTGGGGCTCCCAAATCCTAAGGGCTGCGGCGCCCCAGGCCTGGGGCTCCATAAGCCAAAGGGCTGGGGCGCTCCAGGCCTGGGGCTCACTAAGCCTAAGTACTGGGGTGCCCCAGGCCAGGGGCTCCCTAAGTCTAAGAGCTGGGGCTCACCAGGCCTGGGCCTCCCTACGCCTAAGGGCGGGGGCGCCCTGGCCTGGGGCTCCTAAAGCCTAAGGGCTGGGGCGCCCCAGGCCTGGGGCTCCCAATGTCTAAGGGCTGGGGCGCCACAGGCCTGGGGCACCCTAAGCCTCAGAGCTGGGGCGCCCCAGGCCTAGGGCTCCAAAAGCCCAAGGGCTATGGTGTCCTAGGCCTGGGGCTCCCTAAGCCTAAGGGCTGGGGCGCCCCAGGCCTGGGGCTCCCAAAGCCTAAGGGTTTGGGTGCCGCAGGTCTGGGGCTCCCAAAGCCTAAGGGCGGGGGCGCCCCAGACCAGGCGCTCACAAAACCTATGGGCTTGGGCGTCCCTGCCCTGGGGCTCCCAATGCCTAGGCCTCCTTAAGCCTAAGGGCTGGGGTGCCCCAACTTGGGCCTCCTAAGCCTAAGGACTGGGGCACCCCAACCTGGGACTCCCGAAGCCTAAGGGCTGGGGCGCCCCAGGACTGGGGTTCCCTAATCCTAAGGGTTGGGGCGCCCCAGGCCAGGGGTTCGTTAAGCCTAATTCCTGGGGCACCCCAGGTCTGGGGCTCCCTAAGTCTAAGAGCTGTGGCTCACCAGGCCTGGGGCTCGCTACGCCTAATGGCGGTGGCGCCCCAGGCCTGGCGCTCCCAAAACCTATGGGCTTGGGCGTCCCTGGCCTGGGGCTCCCAAGGCCTAATCGCTGGGGCGCCGCAGGCATGGGGCTCCCTAAGCCTAAAGGCTGGGGCGCCCCAGGTCTGGGGCTACTTAAGCCTAAGGGCTGGGGCGCCCCAGGACTGGGGCTCAAAAAACCTATGTGCTGGGCCGTCCCAGTCCTAGTGCTTCCACAGCATAAGGGTTGGGGTGCCCTATGCCAGGGGCTCCCTAAGCCTTAGGGCTGGGGCGCCCCAGGCCTGAGGCTCCATAAGCCTAAGGGCTGGGGCGCCCTTGTCCTGGGGCTCCCAAAGCCTAAAGGCTGGGGCGCCCCAGGACTAGGGCTCCCAAAGCCTAAGGGCTGGGGCGACCCAGGCCTGGGGCTCCCTAAGCCTACGGGCTGTAGCGCCACAGGCCTGGGGTTCCCTAAGCCTAAGGGCTGGTGCGCCCCAGGACTGGGGTTCCCAAAGCCTAACGGCTGGGGTGCACCAGGCCTGGGCATCCCTAATCCTAAGGGCTGGGGCGCCCCAGGCTTGGGGCTTCCTAAGCCTAATTGCTGGGGCGCCCCAGTTCTGGGGCTTTCTAAGCCTAAGCGCTGGGGCAACCCAGGCCTGGGGCTCCCTAAGCCTAATTGCTGGGGCGCCTCAGGTCTGGTGCTCAATAAGCCAAAGGCTGGGGCGACCCTGGCCTGGGGCTCCCTAAGTCTAAGAGCTGGGGCTCACCAGTCCTCGGGCTCCCTACGTCTAATGGCGGGGGCGCCCCAGGCCTGGCGCTTCCAAAACCTATGGGCTTGGCGTCCCTGGCCTGGGGCTACCAAAGCCTAATGGCTGGGGCGCCCCAGGCCTGGGGCTCCTTAAAACTAAGGGCTGGGTAGCCCATGCCTGGGGCTCCAAAAGCTTAAGGGTTGGGGCGTCGCAGGCCTGGGGCTCCCAAATACTAAGGGCTGGGGCGCCACAGGCCTGGCGCTCCCAAAGCCTAAGGTCTGGGGCGCCCCAGGCCTGGGGCTCCCTAAGCATTAAGGCTGGGGCGCCCCAGGTCTGGGGTTCCAAAGCCTAAGTGCTGGGGTGCCCCAGGTCTGGGGCTACTTAAGCCTAAGGGCTGGGGCGCTCCAGCCTGGGGCTCCCAAAACCTATGGGCTGGGGCATCCCAGTCCTGGTGCTCCCAAAGCCTAATGGCTGGGGCGCCCCAGTCCTTGGGCTCCAAAAGCCTAAGGGCTGTAGCGCCCCAGGCCTGGGGTCCCAAAGCCTAAGGGCTGGGGCGCCCCAGGACTGGGGCTAACTAAGCCTAAGTGCTGGGCGCCGCAGGCCTGGGGCTATCTAAGGCTAAGGGCTGGGGCGCCCAAGCCTGGGGCTCCAAAAGCCTAAGGGCTGCGGCGCCCCAGGCCTGGGGCTCCCAAAGCCTAAGGGCTGGGGAGCCCCAGGCCTGGGGCTCCCAAAACTTAAGGGCTGGGGCGCCCCAGGCCTGGGGCTCCTAAAGCCTAAGGGCTGGGGCGCCCCAGGGTGGGGCTCCCTAAGCCTAAAGGCTGGGGCACCCCTGTCCTGGGGCTCCCTAAGCCTAAGTGTTGGGGCGCCCCAGGCCAGGGGCTCACTAAGTTAAAGAGCTGGGGCTCACCAGGCCTGGGGCTCCCTAAGCCTAAGGGCTGGGGCGCCCCAAGCCTGGGGCTCCCAAAGCGTAAGGGCGGGGGCGCCCCATGCCTGGGGCTCGAAAAGCCTAAGGGTTGGGGCACCCCAGGTCTGGGACTCTCTAAGCCCAAGGGCTGGGCGCCCGAGGCCTGGGGCTCCCAAAACCCAAGGAATGAGGAGTCCCAGGCCTGGGGCTCACAAAGCCTAAGTGCTGGGGCACCCCAGGCCTGGGGCTCCCTAAGTCTAATGGCTGGGGCGCCCCAGGCCTGGGGCTGCCTAAGCCTAATTGCTGGGGCGCCGCATGTTTGGGGCTGTCTAAGCCTAAGGGCTGGGGCGACCCAGGTCTGGGGCTCCCTAAGCCTAATTGCTGAGGCATCCCAGCCCTGGGGCACCCTAAGCCTAAGGGCTGGGGCGCCCCAGTTCTGGGATTAATTAAGACTAAGGGCTGGGGCGCCCCAGGCCTGGGGCTCAAAAAACCTATGTGCTGGGCTGTCCCAGTCCTGGTGCTCCCAAAGCCTAAGGGCTGGGGCGCCCCAGATCTGAGGCTCCCAGGCTTAAGGGCTGGGGCGCCCCAGGCCTGAGGCTCCCATGCTTAAAGGCTGGGGCGACACAGGCCTGGGGCTCCCTAAGCCTAAGGACTGGGGCGCCCCAGGACTGGGGTTCCCAAAGCCTAAGGGCTTGGGCGCCCCAGGCCTGGGCATCCCTAATCCTAAGGGCTGGGGCGCCCCAGGCCTGGAGCTCCCTAAGCCTAAGGGTGGGGCGCCCCAGGCCTGGGGCTCCCAAATCCTAAAGGCTGGGGCCCCCCAGGCTGGGGCGCCCAAAACCTAAGGGCTGGGGCGCCTCAGGCCAGGGGCTCCCAAATCCTAAGGGCTGTGGCGACCCAGGCCTGGGGCTCCCAAAGCCTAAGGGCTGGGGCGCACCAGGCCTGGGGATCCCTAAGCCTAAGTGTTGGGGGGGCCCAGGCCTGGAGCTCCCAAAGCCTAAAGGCTGGGGCGCCTCAGGCATGGGGCTCCCTAAGCCTAAGGGCTGGGGCGACGGGCCTGGGGCTCCCTAAGCCTAAGGACTGGGGCACCCCAGGACTGGGGTTCCTATACCTAAAGGCTGAGGCGCCCCAGGCTTGGGACTCCCAAATCCTAAGAGCTGGGGGGACCCAGGCCTGGGGCTCCCAAAGCCAAAAGGCTGGGGCGCCACAGGCCTGGGGCTCCCTAAACCTAAGGACTGGGGAGCCCCAGGCTTGGGGTTCCCAAAGCCTAAGGGCTGGGGCGCCCCAGGTCTGGGGCTAGTTAAGCCTTAGGGCTGGGGCGCCACAGGCCTGGGGCTCAAAAAACCTATGTGCTGGGCCGTCCCAGTCCTGGTGCTTCCACAGCCTAAGGCTTGGGATGCCCCATGCCAGTGGCTCCCTAAGCCTTAGGGCTGGGGCGCCCCAGGCCTGAGGCTCCATAAGCCTAAGGGCTGGGGCGCCCTTGTCCTGGGGCTCCCAAAGCCTAAAGGCTGGGGCGCCCCAGGACTGGGGCTCCCAAAGCCTAAGGGCTGGGGGGACCCAGGCCTGGGGCTCCCTAAGCATAAGGGCTGGAGCGCCACAGGCCTGGGGATCCCTAAGCGTAAGGGCTGGTGCGCCCCAGGACTGGGGTTCCCAAAGCCTTAAGGCTGGGGTGCACCAGGCCTGGGAATCCCTAATCCTAAGGGCTGGGGCACCCCAGGCTTGGGGCTTCCTAAGCCTAATTGCTGGGGCGCCCCAGGTCTGGGGCTTTCTAAGCCTAAGCGCTGGGGCAACCCAGGCCTGGGGCTCCCTAAGCCTAATTGCTGGGGCGCCTCAGGTCTGGGGCTCAATAAGCCTAAGGGCTGCGGCGACCCTGGCCTGGGGCTCCCTAAGTCTAAGAGCTGGGGCTCACCAGTCCTGGGGCTCCCTACGTCTAATGGCGGGGGCGCCCCAGGCCTGGCGCTTCCAAAACCTATGGGCTTGGCGTCCCTGGCCTGAGGCTACCAAAGCCTAATGGCTGGGGCGCCCCAGGCCTGGGACTCCTTAAAACTAAGGGCTGGGTAGCCCATGCCTGGGGCTCCAAAAGAATAAGGGTTTGGGCGTCGCAGGCCTGGGGCTCCCAAATACTAAGGGCTGGGGCGCCACAGGCCTGGCGCTCCCAAAACCTAAGGTCTGGGGCGCCCCAGGCCTGGGGCTCCCTAAGCATTAAGGCTGGGGCGCCCCAGGTCTGGGGTTCCAAAGCCTAAGTGCTGGGGTGCCCCAGGTCTGGGGCTACTTAAGCCTAAGGGCTGGGGCGCTCCAGCCTGGGGCTCCCAAAACCTATGGGCTGGGGCATCCCAGTCCTGGTGCTCCCAAAGCCTAATGGCTGGGGCGCCCCAGTCCTTGGGCTCCCAAAGCCTAAGGGCTGTAGCGCCCCAGGCCTGGGGCTCCCAAAGCCTAAGGGCTGGGGCGCCCCAGGACTGGGGCTAACTAAGCCTAAGTGCTGGGTGCCGCAGGCCTGGGGCTATCTAAGGCTAAGGGCTGGGGCGCCCAAGCCTGGGGCTCCCAAAGCCTAAGGGCTGCGGCTCCCCAGGCCTGGGGCTCCCAAAGCCTAAGGGCTGGGGAGCCCCAGGCCTGGGGCTCCCAAAGCCTAAGGGCTGGGGAGGCCCAGGCCTGGGGCTCCCAAAACTTAAGGGCTGGGGCGCCCCAGGCCTGGGGCTCCTAAAGCCTAAGGGCTGGGGCGCCCCAGGGTGGGGCTCCCTAAGCCTAAAGGCTGGGGCACCCCTGTCCTGGGGCTCCGTAAGCCTAAGTGTTGGGGCGCCCCAGGCCAGGGGCTCACTAAGTTAAAGAGCTGGGGCTCACCAGGCCTGGGGCTCCCTAAGCCTAAGGGCTGGGGCGCCCCAAGCCTGGGGCTCCCAAAGCGTAAGGGCGGGGGCGCCCCATGCCTGGGGCTCGAAAAGCCTAAGGGCTGGGGCACCCCAGGTCTGGGACTCTCTAAGCCCAATGGCTGGGCGCCCGAGGCCTGGGGCTCCCAAAACCCAAGGAATGAGGAGTCCCAGGCCTGGGGCTCACAAAGCCTAAGGGCTGGGGCACCCCAGGCTTGGGGCTCCCAAAGTTTAATGGCTGGGGCGCCCCAGGCCTGGGGCTGCCTAAGCCTCATTGCTGGGGCGCCGCATGTCTGGGGCTGTCTAAGCCTAAGGGCTGAGGCGACCCAGGTCTGGGGCTCCCTAAGCCTAATTGCTGAGGCATCCCAGCCCTGGGGCACCCTAAGCCTAAGGGCTGGGGCGCCCCAGTTCTGGGCTTACTTAAGCCTAAGGGCTGGGGCGCCCCAGGACTGGGGCTCAAAAAACCTATGTGCTGGGCTGTCCCAGTCCTGGTGCTCCCAAAGCCTAAGGGCTGGGGCGCCCCAGGTCTGAGGCTCCCAGGCTGAAGGGCTGTGGCGCCCCAGGCCTGAGGCTCCCAGGCTTAAGGGCTGGGGCGACACAGGCCTGGGGCTCCCTAAGCCTAAGGACTGGGGCGCCCCAGGACTGGGGTTCCCAAAGCCTAAGGGCTTGGGCGACCCAGGCCTGGGCATCCCTAATCCTAAGGGCTGGGGCGCCCCAGGCCTGGGGCTCCCTAAGCCTAAGTGTGGGGCGCCCCAGGCCTGGGGCTCCCAAATCCTAAAGGCTGGGGCGCCCCAGGCTGGGGCATCCCTAATCCTAAGGGCTGGGGCGCCCCTGGCTTGGGGCTTCCTAAGCCTAATTGCCAGGGCGCCCCAGGTCTGGGGCTTTCTAAGTCTAAGCGCTGGGGCAACCCAGGCCTGGGGCTCCCTAAGCCTAATTGCTGGGGCGCCTCAGGTCTGGGGCTCAATAAGCCTAAGGGCTGCGGCGACCCTGGCCTGGGGCTCCCTAAGTCTAAGAGCTGGGGCTCACCAGTCCTGGGGCTCCCTACGTCTAATGGCGGGGGCGCCCCAGGCCTGGCGCTTCCAAAACCTATGGGCTTGGCGTCCCTGGCCTGGGGCTACCAAAGCCTAATGGCTGGGGCGCCCCAGGCCTGGGGCTCCTTAAAACTAAGGGCTGGGTAGCCCATGCCTGGGGCTCCAAAAGCTTAAGGGTTGGGGCGTCGCAGGCCTGGGGCTCCCAAATACTAAGGGCTGGGGCGCCACAGGCCTGGCGCTCCCAAAGCCTAAGGTCTGGGGCACCCCAGGCCTGGGGCTCCCTAAGCATTAAGGCTGGGGCGCCCCAGGTCTGGGGTTCCAAAGCCTAAGTGCTGGGGTGCCCCAGGTCTGGGGCTACTTAAGCCTAAGGGCTGGGGGGCTCCAGCCTGGGGCTCCCAAAACCTATGGGCTGGGGCATCCCAGTCCTGGTGCTCCCAAAGCCTAATGGCTGGGGCGCCCCAGTCCTTGGGCTCCCAAAGCCTAAGGGCTGTAGCGCTCCAGGCCTGGGGCTCCCAAAGCCTAAGGGCTGGGGCGCCCCAGGACTGGGGCTAACTAAGCCTAAGTGCTGGGTGCCGCAGGCCTGGGGCTATCTAAGGCTAAGGGCTGGGGCGCCCAAGCCTGGGGCTCCCAAAGCCTAAGGGCTGCGGCGCCCCAGGCCTGGGGCTCCCAAAGCCTAAAGTCTGGGGAGCCCCAGGCCTGGGGTTCCCAAAACTTAAGGGCTGGGGCGCCCCAGGCCTGGGGCTCCTAAAGCCTAAGGGCTGGGGCGCCCCAGGGTGGGGCTCCCTAAGCCTAAAGGCTGGGGCACCCCTGTCCTGGGGCTCCGTAAGCCTAAGTGTTGGGGCGCCCCAGGCCAGGGGCTCACTAAGTTAAAGAGCTGGGGCTCACCAGGCCTAGGGCTCCCTAAGCCTAAGGGCTGGGGCGCCCCAAGCCTGGGGCTCCCAAAGCGTAAGGGCGGGGGCACCCCATGCCTGGGGCTCGAAAAGCCTAAGGGCTGGGGCACCCCAGGTCTGGGACTCTCTAAGCCCAAGGGCTGGGCGCCCGAGGCCTGGGGCTCCCAAAACCCAAGGAATGAGGAGTCCCAGGCCTGGGGCTCACAAAGCCTAAGGGCTGGGGCACCCCAGGCCTGGGGCTCCCTAAGTCTAATGGCTGGGGCGCCCCAGGCCTGGGGCTGCCTAAGCCTAATTGCTGGGGCGCCGCATGTCTGGGGCTGTCTAAGCCTAAGCGCTGGGGCGACCCAGGTCTGGGGCTCCCTATGCCTTATTGCTGAGGCATCCCAGGCCTGGGGCACCCTAAGCCTAAGGCCTGGGGCGCCCCTGTTCTGGGCTTACTTAAGCCTAAGGGCTGGGGCGCCCCAGGCCTGGGGCTCAAAAAACCTATGTGCTGGGCTGTCCCAGTCCTGGTGCTCCCAAAGCCTAAGGGCTGGGGCGCCCCAGATCTGAGGCTCCCAGGCTTAAGGGCTGGGGCGCCCCAGGCCTGAGGCTCCCAGGCTTAAGGGCTGGGGCGACACAGGCCTGGGGCTCCCTAAGCCTAAGGACTGGGGCGCCCCAGGACTGGGGTTCCCAAAGCCTAAGGGCTTGGGCGCCCCAGGCCTGGGCATCCCTAATCCTAAGGGCTGGGGCGCCCCAGGCCTGGGGCTCCCTAAGCCTAAGGGTGGGGCGCCCCAGGCCTGGGGCTCCCAAATCCTAAAGGCTGGGGCGCCCCAGGCTGCGGCTCCCAAAACCTAAGGGCTGGGGCGCCTCAGGCCAGGGGCTCCCAAATCCTAAGGGCTGGGGCGCCCCAGGCCTGAGGCTCCCAATGTCTAAGGGCTAGGGCGCCACAGGCCTGGGGCACCCTAAGCCTCAGAGCTGGGGCGCCCCAGGCCTAGGGCTCCCATAGCCCAAGGGCTATGGTGTCCCAGGCCTAGGGCTCCCTAAGCCTAAGGGCTGGGGAGCCCCAGGCCTAGGGCTCCCAAAACCTAAGGGTTTGGGCGCCGCAGTTCTGGGGCTCCCAAAGCCTAAGGGCGGGGGCGCCCCAGACCAGGCGCTCCCAAAACCTATGGGCTTGGGCGTCCCTGCCCTGGGGCTCCCAATGCCTAGGACTCCTTAAGCCTAAGGGCTGGGCCGCCCCAACCTGGGCCTCCTAAGCCTAAGGGCTGGGGCACCCCAATCTGGGACTCCTGAAGCCTAAGGGCTGGGGCGCCCCAGGACTGGGGTTCCCTAATCCTAAGGATTGGGGCGCCCAAGGCCAGGGGTTCCCTAAGCCTAATTGCTGGGGCGCCCCAGGTCTGGGGCTCCCTAAGTCTAAGAGCTGTGGCTCACCAGGCCTGGGGCTCGCTACGCCTAATGGCGGGGGCACCCCAGGCCTGGCGCTCCCAAAACCTATGGGCTTGGGCATCCCTGGCCTTGGGCTCCCAAGGCCTAATGGCTGGGGCGCCCCAGGCCTGGGGCTCCCTAAAACTAAGGGCTGGGGCGCCACAGGCCTTTGGCTCCAAAAGCTTAAGGGTTGGGGCGTCGCAGGCCTGGGGCTCCCAAAGCCTAAGGGCTGGGGCACCTCAGGCCTGGGGTTCCAAATCCTAAAGGCTGGGGCGCCCCAGGTCTGGGGCTGCTTAAGCCTAAGGGCTGGGGCGTCCCAGGACTGGAGCTCCCATAACCTATGGGCTGAGCCTCCCAGTCCTGGTGCTCCCAAAGCCTAAGGACAGGGCGCCCCAGGCCTTGGGCTCCCAAAGCCTAAGGGCTGGGGCATCCCAGGCCTGGGGCTCCCAAAGCCTAAGGGCTTGGGCGCCACGGTCTCGGGCTCCCAAAGCCTAAGGGCTGGGGCATCCCACGCCTTGGGCTCCCACAGCCTAAGGGCTGTGATGCCCCATGCCAGGTGACCCCTAAGACTTAGGGCTGGGGCGCACCAGGCCTGAGGCTCCGTAAGCCTAAGGGCTGAGGCGCCCTAGGCCTGGGGCTCCCAAAGCCTAAGGGCTGGGACGCCCCAGGACTGGGGCTAACTAAGCCTAAGGGCTGGGCGCACCAGGCCTGGGGCTCCCAAAGCCTAAGGGCTGGGACGCCCCAGGACTGGGGCTAACTAAGCCTAAGGGCTGGGCGCACCAGGCCTGGGGCTCCCTAAGGCTAAGGGCTGGGGCGACCCACGGCTGGGGCGCCCCAGGTCTGGGGCTCCCTTGCCTAAGGGCTGCGGCGCCCCAGGCCTGGGGCTCCGAAAGCCTAAGGGCGGCGGTGCCCCAGGTTGGGGCTCCCTAAGCCTAAGGGCTGGGGTACCCCAGGCCTGGGGCTCCCTAAGCCTAAGTGTTGGGGCGCCCCAGGCCAGGGGCTCCCTAAGTTAAAGAGCTGGGGCTCACCAGGCCTGGGGCTCCCTAAGCCTAAGAGGGGGGGGCCCCCTAGACTGGGGCTCCCAAAGCGAAAGGGTGGGGGGCCCCAGGCCTGGGGATCCCAAAGCCTAAGGGCTGGGGCACCCCACCTGAAGCTCCCAAAGCCCAAGGAATGAGGAGTCCCAGGTCGGGACTCACAAAGCCTAAGGGCTGGGGCACCCCAGGCCAGGGGCTCCTAAGTCTAATGGCGGGGGCGCCCCAGGCATGGGGCTCCCTAAGCCTAATTTCTGGGGCGCCGAATGTCTGGGGCTCTCTAAGCCTAAGGGCTGGGGCGACCCAGGCCTGGGGCTCCCAAAGCCTAAGGGCTGTAGCGACCCAGGCCTGGGGCTCCCAAAACCTATGGGCTTGGCGTCCCTCGCCGGCGGCTCCCAAAGCCTAATGGCTGGGGCGCCCCAGGCCTGGGGCTCTCTAAAACTAAGGGCTGGGGCGCCCATGCCTGGGGCTCCAAAAGCTTAAAGGTTGGGGCGTCGCAGGCCTGGGACTCCCAAATACTAAGGGCTGGGGCGCCACAGCCCTGATGCTCCCAAAGCCTAAGGGCTGGGGCGCCCCAGGCCTGGGGCTCCCTAAGCCTTATGGCTGGGGCGCCCCAGGCCTGGGGTTCGAAAGCCTAAGTGCTGGGGTGCCCCAGGTCTGGGGCTACTTAAGCCTAAGGGCTGGGTCGCCCCAGGCCTGGGGCTCCCAAAACCTATGGGCTGGGGCATCCCAGTCCTGGTGCTCCCAAAGCCTAAGGGCTGGGGCGCCCCAGTCCTTGGGCTCCAAAAGCCTAAGGGCTGGGGCGACCCTGGCCTGAGGCTCCCTAAGCCTAAGGGCTGGGGCGCCCAAGGCCTGGGGCCCCCAAAGCCTAAGGGCTGGGGCGCCCCAGGACTGGGGCTAACTAAGCCTAAGTGCTGAGATCCCCAGGACTGGGGCTCTCTAAGTCTAAGGGCTGGGGCGACCCACGGCTGGGGCGGCCAAAGTCTGGGGCTCCCAAAGTGAAAGGGCGTGGGCGCCCCAGGCCTGGGCATCCCCAATCCTAAGGGCTGGGGCGCCCTAGGCCTGGGGCTCCCAAAGCCTAAAGCCTGGGGCGCCCCAACTGTGGCTAACTAAGCCTAATGGCTGGGTGCCTCAGGCCTGGGGTTCCCTAAGGCTAAAGGCTGGGGAGACCCAGGGCTGGGGTGCCCCAGGACTGAGGCTCCCTAAGCCTAAGGGCTGGGGTACCCCAGGCCTGGGGCTCCCTAAGCCTAAGGGTTGGGGCACCCGAGGCCTGGGGCTCCCAAAACCCAAGGAATGAGGAGTCCCAGGCCTGGGGCTCACAAAGCCTAAGGGCTGGGGCGCCCCAGGCATGGGGCTCCCTAAGTCTAATGGCTGGGGCGCCCCAGGCTTGGGGCTGCCTAAGCCTAATTACTGGGGCGCCACATGTCTGGGGCTCTCTAAGCCTAAGGACTGGGGCGACCCTGGCCTGGGGCTCCCTAAGCATAAGTGCTGGGGCGCCTCAGGCTGGGGGCTCCCTAAATCTAAGAGCTGGGGCTCACCAGGCCTGGGACTCCCAAACCCTAAGGGCTGGGGCGCCCCAGACCTGGGGCTCCCTAAGCCCAAGGACTGAGGCGTCCCAGGCCTGGGGCACCCTAAGCCTAAGGGCTGGGGCGCCGCAGGCATGGGGCTCAAAAAACCTATGTACTGGGCCGTCCCAGTCCTGGTGCTCCCAAAGCCTAAGTGCAGGGGCGCCCCAGGCCTGAGGCTCCCAAGCTTAAGGGCTGGGGCGCCCCAGGCCTTGGACTCCCTAAACCTAAGGGCTGGGGCGCCCCAGGTCTTGGGCTTCCACAGCCTAAGGGTTGGGGTGCCCCATGCCAGGGGCTCCCTAAGCCTTAAGGCTGGGGCACCCCTGGCCTGAGGCTCCATAAGCCTAAGGGCTGGGGCACCCTAGGCCTGGGGCTCCCAAATCCTAAAGGCTGGGGCGCCCCAGGACTGGGACTCCCAAAGCCTATGGGCTGGGGCGACCCAGGCCTGGGGCTCCCTAAGGCTAAGGGCTGGAGCGCCACAGGCCTGGGGTTCCCTAAGCCTAAAGGCTGGGGCGCCCCAGGACTGGGGTTCCCAAAGCCTTAAGGCTTGGGCGCCCCAGGCCTGGGCATCCCCAATCTTAAGGGTTGGGGCGCCCCAGGCTTGGGGCTCCCAAAGCCTAAGGGCTGGGGCGACCCAGGCCTGGGGCTCCCTAAGCCTAAGGGCTGTAGCGCCACAGGCCTGGGGTTCCCTAAGCCTAAGGGCTGGTGCGCCCCAGGACTGGGGTTCCCGAAGCCTAAGGGCTGGAGTGCCCCAGGCCTGGGCATCCCTAATCCTAAGGGCTGGGGCGCCCCAGGCCTGGGGCTCCCTAAGCCTAATTGCTAGGGCACCCCAGTTCTGGGGCTTTCTAAGCCTAAGGGCTGGGGCAACCCAGGCCTGGGGCTCCCTAAGCCTAATTGCTGTGGCGCCTCAGGTCTGGGGCTCAATAAGCCTAAGGGCTGGGTCGACCTTGGCCTGGGGCTCCCTAAGCCTAAGGGCTGGGGCGCCACAGGCCTGGCGTTCCCAAAGCCTAAGGTCTGGGGCGCCCCAGGCCTGGGGCTCCCTAAGCATTAAGGCTGGGGCGCCCCAGTCCTGGGGTTCCAAAGCCTAAGTGCTGGGGTGCCCCAGGTCTGGGGCTACTTAAGCCTAAGGGCTGGGACGCTCCAGCCTGGGGCTCCCAAAACCTATGGGCTGGGGCATCCCAGTCCTGGTGCTCCCAAAGCCTAGTGGGTGGGGCGCACCAGTCCTTGGGCTCCCAAAACCTAAAGGCTGTAGCGCCCCCGGCCTGGGGCTCCCAAAGCCTAAGGGCTTGGGTGCCACGGCCTCGGGCTCCCAAAGCCTAAGGGCTAGGGCGCCCCTGGCCTGAGGCTCTCTAAGCCTAAATGCTGGGTCGCCCTAGGCTTGGGGCTCCCAAAGCCTAAGGACTGGGGCGAGCCAGGACTGGGGCTAACTAAGCCTAAGTGCTGAGAGCCCCAGGCCTGGGGCTATCTAAGGCTAAGGGCTGGGGCGACCCACGGCTGGGGCGGCCAAGGTCTGGGGCTCCCTAAGCCTAAGGGCTGCGGCGCCCCAGGCCTGGGGCTCCCAAACCCTAAGGGCTGGGGCGCCCCAGGCCTGGGGCTCCCAAAACTTAAGGGCTGGGGCGCCCCAGGCCTGGGGCTCCTAAAGCCTAAGGGCTGGGGCACCCCAAGGTGGGGCTTCCTAAGCCTAAAGGCTGGGGCACCCCTGTCCTGGGGCTCCCTAAGCCTAAGTGTTGGGGCGCCCCAGGCCAGGGGCTCACTAAGTTAAAGAGCTAGGGATCACCAGGCCTGGGGCTCCCTAAGCCTAAGAGTGGGGGCGCCCGAGACCTGGGGCTCCCAAAGTCTAAGGACTGGGGCGCCCCAAGCCTGGGGCTCCCAAAGCGTAAGGCTGGGGCGCCCCAGTTCTGGGCTTACTTAAGACTAAGGGCTGGGGCGCCCCAGACCTGGGGCTCAAAAAACGTATGTGCTGGGCCGTCCCTGTCCCGGTGCTCCCAAAGCCTAAGGGCTGGGGCGCCGCAGGCCTGAGGCTCCCAGGCTTAAGGGCTGGGGCGCCCCAGGTCTGAGGCTCCCAGGCTTAAGGGCTGGCGCGCCCCAGGCCTGGAACTCCTTAAGCCTAAGGGCTGGGGCGCCCAGGCCTTGGGCTCCCACAGCCTTAGGGTTGGGGTGCCCCATGCCAGGGGCTCCCTAAGCCTTAGGGCTGGGGCGCCCCAGGCCTGAGGCTCCATAAGCCTAAGGGCTGGGGCGCCCTACCCTGGAGCTCCCAAAGCCTAAAGGCTGGGGCGCCCCAGGACTGGGGCTCCCAAAGCCTAAGGGCTGGGGCGACCCAGGCCTGGGGCTCCCTAAGCCTAAGGGCTGGAGCGCCACAGGCCTGGGGTTCCCTAAGCCTAAAGGCTGGGGCGCCCCAGGACTGGGGTTCCCAAAGCCTTAAGGCTGGGGCGCTCCAGGCTTGGGCATCCCCAATCCTAAGGGCTGGGGCGCCCCAGGCCTAGGGCTCCCAAAGCCTAAGGGCTTGGGCGCCACGGCCTCGGGCTCCCAAAGCCTAAGGGCTGGGGCGCCCCTGGCCTGAGGCTCTCTAAGCCTAAGTGCTGGGGCGTCCTAGTCCTGGGGCTCCCAAAGCCTAAGAGCTGGGGCGCCCCAGGACTTGGGCTAACTAAGTCTAAGAGCTGGGCGCCCCAGGCCTGGGGCTATCTAAGGCTAAGGGCTGCGGCGACCCACGGCTGGGGCAGCCAAGGTCTGGGGCTCCCTAAGCCTAAGGGCTGCGGCGCCCCAGGCCTGGGGCTCCCAAAGCCTAAGGCTGCGGGGCCCCAGGCCTGGGGCTCCCAAAGCCTAAGGGCTGGGGCGCCCCAGGCCTGTGCCTCCCAAAATTAAAGGGCTGGGGGGCCCCAGGCCTGGGGCTCCTAAAGCCTAAAGGCTGGGGAACCCCAGGGTGGGGCTCCCTAAGCCTAAAGGCTGGGGCACCCCTGTCCTGGGGCTCCCTAAGCCTAAGTGTTGGGGCTCCCCAGGCCAGGGGCTCACTAAGTTAAAGAGCTGGGGCTCACCAGGTTGGGGCTCCCTAAGCCTAAGGGCTGGGGCGCCCCAAGCCTGGGGCTCCCAAAGCATAAGAGCGGGGGCGCCCCATGCCTGGGGCTCGAAAAGCCTAAGGGCTGGGGCACCCCAGGTCTGGGACTCTCTAAGCCCAAGGGCTGGGGCGCCCGAGGCCTGGGGCTCCCAAAACCCAAGGATTGAGTAGTCACAGGCCTGGGGCTCACAAAGCCTAAGGGTTGGGGCGCCCCAGGCCTGGGGCTCCCTAAGTCTAATGGCTTGGGCGCCCCAGGCCTGGAGCTGCCTAAGCCTAATTGCTGGGGCGCCACATGTCTGGGGCTCTCTAAGCCTAAGGGCTGGGGCGACCCAGGCCTGGGGCTCCCTAAGCCTAATTGCTGAGGCGTCCCAGGCCTGGGGCACCCTAAGCCTAAGGGCTGGGGCGCCGCAGGCATGGGGCTCCCTAAGCCTAAAGGCTGGGGCGCCCCAGGTCTGGGCTTACTTAAGCCTAAGGGCTGGGGAGCCCAGGCCTGGGGCTCAAAAAACCTATGTGCTGGGCCGTCCCAGTCCTGGTGCTCCCAAAGCTTAAGGGTTGGGGCGCCCCAGGCCTGAAGCTCCCAGGCTTAAGGGCTGGGGCGCCCCAGGCCTGAGGCTAACAGGCTTAAGGGCTCAGGCCCCACAGGCCTGGGACTCCCTAAGCCTAAGGGCTGGGGCGCCCCAGGCCTTGGGCTCCCACACCCTAAGGGGTGTGGTGCCCCATGACAGGGGCTCCCTAAGCCTTAGGGCTGGGGAGCCCCAGGCCTGAGGCTCCATAAGCCTAAGGACTGGGGCGCCCTAGGCCTGGGGCTCCCAAAGCCTAAGGGCTGGGGCGCCCCAGGCCTGGGGCTCCCAAAATTAAAGGGCTGGGGCGCCCCAGGCCTGGGGATCCTAAAGCCTAAAGGCTGGGGAACCCCAGGGTGGGGCTCCCTAAGCCTAAAGGCTGGGGCACCCCTGTCCTGGGGCTCCCTAAGCCTAAGTGTTGGGGCTCCCCAGGCCAGGGGCTCACTAAGTTAAAGAGCTGGGGCTCACCAGGTTAGGGCTCCCTAAGCCTAAGGGCTGGGGCGCCCCAAGCCTAGGGCTCCCAAAGCGTAAGGGCGGGGTCGCCCCAGGCCTGGGGCACGAAAAGCCTAAGGGCTGGGGCACCCCAGGTCTGGGACTCTCTAAGGCCAAGGGCTGGGGCGCCCGAGGCCTGGGGCTCCCAAAACCCAAGGATTGAGGAGTCACAGGCCTGGGGCTCACAAAGCCTAAGGGCTGGGGCGCCCCAGGCCTGGGGCTCCCTAAGTCTAATGGCTGGGGCGCCCCAGGCCTGGAGCTGCCTAAGCCTAATTGCTGGGGCGCCACATGTCTGGGGCTCTCTAAGCCTAAGGGCTGGGGCGACCCAGGCCTGGGGCTCCCTAAGCCTAATTGCTGAGCCGTCCCAGGCCTGGGGCACCCTAAGCCTAAGGGCTGGGGCGCCGCAGGCCTGGGGCTCCCTAAGCCTAAAGGCTGGGGCGCCCCAGGTCTGGGCTTACTTAAGCCTAAGGGCTGGGGAGCCCCAGGCCTGGGGCTCAAAAAACCTATGTGCTGGACCGTCCCAGTCCTGGTGCTCCCAAAGCCTAAGGGTTGGGGCGCACCAGGCCTGAAGCTCCCAGGCTTAAGGGCTGGGGCGCCCCAGGCCTGAGGCTAACAGGCTTAAGGGCCTAGGCCCCACAGGCCTGGGACTCCCTAAGCCTAAGGGCTGGGGCGCCCCAGGCCTTGGGCTCCCACACCCTAAGGGTTGTGGTGCCCCATGCCAGGGGCTCCCTAAGCCTTATGGCTGGGGAGCCCCAGGCCTGAGGCTCCATAAGCCTAAGGACTGGGGCGCCCTAGGCCTGGGGCTCCCAAAGCCTAAAGGCTGGGGCGCCCCAGGACTGTGGCTAACTAAGCCTAATGGCTAGGCGCCTCAGACCTGGGGCTCCCTAAGGCTAAGGGCTGGGGAGACCCAGGGATGGGGCGCACCAGTTCTGGGGCCCCCTAAGCCTAAGGGCTGCGGCGCCCCAGGCCTGGGGCCCCCAAAGCCTAAGGGTTGCGGCGCCCCAGGCCTGGGGCTCCCAAAGCCTAAAGGCTGCGGCGCCCCAGGCCTGGGGCTCCCTAAGCCTAAGGGCTGGGGCGCCCCAGGCATGGGGTTCCCTAATCCTTAAGGCTGGGGCTCCCTAGGCCTGGGGCTCCCAAAGCATAAGGGCTGGGGCGCCCCAGGGTGGGGATCCCTAAGCCTAAGGGCCGGGGCACCCCAGGGCGAGGGCTCCCTAAGCCTATGTGTTGGGGCGCCCCAGGCCAAGGGCTCCCTTAGTTAAAGAGCTCGGGCTCACCTGGCCTGGGGCTCCCTAAGCCTAAGGGCTGGGGCACCCCAGGCCTGGGACTCTCTAAGCCCAATGGCTGGGGCGCCCGAGGCCTGGGGCTCCCAAAGCCCAAGGAATGAGGAGTCCCAGGCCTGGGGCTCACAAAGCCTAAGGGTTGGGGCGCCCAAGGCCTGGGGCTCCCTAAGTAATGGCTGGCGCGCCCCAGGCCTGGGGCTGCCTAAGCCTAATTGCTGGGGCCCCGTATGTCTGGGGCTCTCTAAGCCTAAGGCCTAGGGCGGCCCAGGCCTGGAGTTCCCTAAGCCTAAATGCTGGGGCGAACCAGGTCTGGGGCTCTGTAAGACTAAGGGCTGGGGCGCCTCAGATCAGGGGCTCCCTAAGTCTAAGAGCTGGGGCTCACCAGGCCTGGGGCTCTCAAAGCCTAAGGGCTGGGGCGCCCAAGGCCTGGGGCTCCCAAAGCCCAAGGGCTGAGGCGTCCCTGGCCTGGGGCACCCTAATCCTAAAGTGTGGGGCGCCCCAGGCCTGGGACTCCCTAAGCCTAAGGGCTGGGGTGCCCCAGGCCTGGGGCTCCCAAAGCCTAAGGGCTGCGGAGCCCCAGGCCTGGGGCTCCCCAAGCCTAAGGGCTGGGGCGCCCCAGTCCTGGGGCTCCCAAATCCTAAAGGCTTGGGTGCCTCAGGCCGGGGGCTCCCTAAGCCTAAGGACTGGGGCGCCCCAGGCTTGGGGCTCCCAAAGCCTAAGGGCTGGGGCGACAAAGGCCTGGGGCTCCCTAAGCCTAAGGGCTGGAGAGCCACAGGCCTGGGGTTCCCTAAGCTTAAGGGCTGGGGCACCCCAGGACTGGGAGTCTCTAAGCCCATGGGCTGGGGCCCCCGAGGCCTGGGGCTCCCAAAGCCCAAGGAATGAGGAGTCCCAGGCCTGGGGCTCACAAAGCCTAAGGGCTGGGGCGCCACAGGCCTGGGGCTCCCTAAGTCTAATGGGTGTGGCGCCCCAGGCCTGGGGCTGCCTAAGCCTAATTGCTGGGGCGCCGCATGTCTGGGGATCTCTAAGCCTAAGGGCTGGGGCGACCCAGGCCTGGGGCTCCCTAAGCCTAAGTGCTGGGGTGCCACAGGTAAGGGGCTCCCTAAGTCTAAGAGCTGGGATTCACCAGGCCTGGGGCTCCCAAAGCCTAAGGGCTGGGGCGCCCCAGGCCTGGGGCTCCCAAAGCCCAAGGGCTGAGGCGTCCCAGGCCTGGGGCACCCTAAGCCTAAGGGCTGGGGCACCCTAAGCCTAAGGGCAGGCATGGGGCTCCCTAAGCCTAAGGGCCGGGGCACCCCAGGTGTAGGGCTACTTAAGCCTAAGGGCTGGGGCGCCCAAAGGCCTGGGGCTCCCAAAGCGTAAGGGCGGAGGCGCCCCAGGCCTGGGGCTCGAAAAGCCTAAGGGCTAGGGCACCCCAGGTCTGGGACTCTCTAAGCCCAAGGGCTGGGGCGCCCGAGGCCTGGGGCTCCCAAAACCCAAGGAATGAGGAGTCCCTGGCCTGGGGCTCACAAAGCCTAAGGGCTGGGGCGCCCCAGGCCTGGGGCTCCCTAAGTCTAATGGCTGGGGCGCCCCAGGCCTGGGGCTGCCTAAGCCTAATTGCTGGGGCGCCGCATGTCTGGGGCTCTCTAAGCCTAAGGGCTGGGGCGACCCAGGCCTGGGGCTCCCTAAGCCTAATTGCTGAGGCGTCACAGGCCTGGGGCACCCTAAGCCTAAGGGCTGGGTCGCCACAGCCATGGGGCTCCCTAAGCCTAAAGGCTGGGGCGCAACAGGTCTGGCGCTCTGTAAGACTAAGGGCTGGGGCGCCTCAGACAGGGGCTCCCTAAGCCTAAGGGTTGGGGCGCCCCAGGCCTGAGGCTCCCAGGCTTAAGGGCTGGGGCTCCCCAGGCCTGAGACTAACAGGCTTAAGGGCTGGGGCGCCCCAGGCCTGGGACTCCCTAAGCCTAAGGGCTGGGGCGCAACAGGTCTGGGTCTCTGTAAGACTAAGGGCTGGGGATCCTCAGATCAGGGGCTCCCTAAGTCTAAGAGCTGGGGCTCACCAGGCCTGGGGCTCTCAAAGCCTAAGGGCTGGGGTGCCCAAGGCCTGGGGTTCCCCAAGCCAAAGGGCTGAGGCGTCCCTAGCCTGGGGCACCCTAAGCCTAAAGTGTGGGGCGCCACCGGCCTGGGACTCCCTAAGTTTAAGGGCTGGGGTGCCCCAGGCCTGGGGCTCCCAAAGCCTAAGGGCTGTGGAGCCCCAGGCCTGGGGCTCCCAAAGCCTAAGGGCTGGGGCGCCCCAGTCCTGGGGCTCCCAAAGCCTAAAGGCTGGGGCGCCACAGGCCTGGGGCTCCCTAAGCCTAAGGACTGGGGCGCCCCAGGCTTGGGGCTCCCAAAGCCTAAGGACTGGGGCGACACAGGCCTGGGGCTCCCTAAGCCGAAGGGCTGGAGCGCCACAGGCCTGGGGTTCCCAAAGCCTAAGGGCTGGGGCGCCACAGGCCTGGGCATCCCTAATCCTAAAGGCTGCGGCACCCCAGGCTTGGGGCTCCCTAAGCCTAAGGGCTGGAGCGCCACAGGCCTGGGGTTCCCTAAACCTAAGGGCTGGGGCGCCGCAGGTCTGGGGCTCAATAAGCCTAAGGGCTGGGGCGACCTTGGCCAGGGGCTTCCTAAGTCTAAGAGCTGGGGCTCACCAGGCTGGGGCTCCCTACGCCTAATGGCGGGGGCCCCCCAGGCCTGGCGCTCCCTAAAACTAAGGGCTGGGGCGCAGATGCCTGGGGATCCAAAAGCTTAAGGGTTGGGGCGTCGCAGGCCTGGGGCTCCCAAATCCTAAGGGCTGGTGCGCCACAGGCCTGGCGCTCCCAAAGCCTCAGGGCTGGGGTGCCCCAGGCCTGGGGTTTCAAAGCCTAAGGGCTGGGGCGCCCCAGGACTGGGGTTCCCAAAGCCTAAGGGCTGGGGCGCCCCAGGCCTGGGCATCCCTAATCCTAAGGGCTGGGGCGCCCCAGGCTTGGGGCTCCCAAAGCCTAAGGGCTGGGGCGACCCAGGCTTGGGGCTCCCTATGCCTAAGGGCTAGAGCGCCACAGGCCTGGGGTTCCCTAAGCCTAACGGCTGGGCCGCCCCAGGACTGGGGTTCCCTAATCCTTAAGGTTGGGGCTCCCTAGGCCTGGGGTTCCAAAGCCTAAGGGCTGGTGCGCCCCAGGTCTGGGGCTACTTAAGACTAAGGGCTGGGGCGCCACAGGCCTTGGGTTACCAACTCCTAAGGGCTGGGTTTCCCCAGGCCTGGGGCTCCCAAAGCATAAGGGCTGGGGCGCCCTAGGGTGGGGATCCCTAAGCCTAAGGACTGGGGCACCCCAGGCCTGGGACTCTCTAAGCCCAATGGCTGGGGCGCTCGAGGCCTGGGGCTCACAAAGCCAAAGGAATGAGGAGTCCCAGGCCTGGGCTCACAAAGCCTAAGGGCTGGGGCGCCCAAGGCCTGGGGCTCCCTAAGTCTAATGGCTGGGGCGCCCCAGGCCTGGGCCTGCCTAAGTCTAATTGCTGGGGACCCGCATGTCTGGGGCTCTCTAAGCCTAAGGCCTGGGGCGGCCCAGGCCTGGAGTTCCCTAAGCCTAAATACTGGGGCGCACCAGGTTTGGGGCTCTGTAAGACTAAGGGCTGGGGCGCCTCAGATCAGGGGCTCCCTAAGTCTAAGAGCTGGGGCTCACCAGGCCTGGGGCACTCAAAGCCTAAGGACTGGGGCGCCCAAGGCCTGGGGCTCCCAAAGCCCAAGGGCTGAGGCGTCCCTGGCCTGGGGCACCCTAAGCGTAAAGTGTGGGGCGCCCCAGGCCTGGGACTCCCTAAGTCTAAGGGCTGGGCTGCCCCAAGCCTGGGGCTCCCAAAGAGTAAGGGCTGCGGCGCCCCAGGCCTGGGGCTCCCAAAGCCTAAAGGCTGGGGCACCCCAGGCATGGGGTTCCCTAATCCTTAAGGCTGGGGCGCCCTAGGCCTGGGGTTCCAAAGCCTAAGGGCTGCTGCGCCCCAGGTCTGGGGCTACTTAAGCCTAAGGGCTGGGGCGCCCCAGGACTTGGGTTACCAACTCCTAAGGGCTGGGGCGCCCCAGGCCTGGGGCTCCCAAAGCCTAAGGGCATGGGCGCCACGCCTCGAGCTCCCAAAGCCTAAGGGCTGGGGCGCCCCAGGCCTGGGGCTCCCAAAGCATAAGGGCTGGGGCGCCCCAGGGTGGGGATCCCTAAGCCTAAGGGCCGGGGCACCCCAGGGCGAGGGCTCCCTAAGCCTATGTGTTGGGGCGCCCCAGGCCAAGGGCTCCCTTAGTTAAAGAGCTCGGGCTCACCTGGCCTGGGACTCCCTAAGCCTAAGGGCTGGGGCACCCCAGGCCTGGGACTCTCTAAGCCCAATGGCTGGGGCGCCCGAGGCCTGGGGCTCCCAAAGCCCAAGGAATGAGGAGTCCCAGGCCTGGGGCTCACAAAGCCTAAGGGTTGGGGCGCCCAAGGCCTGGGGCTCCCTAAGTAATGGCTGGCGCGCCCCAGGCCTGGGGCTGCCTAAGCCTAATTGCTGGGGCCCCGTATGTCTGGGGCTCTCTAAACCTAAGGCCTGGGGCGGCCCAGGCCTGGAGTTCCCTAAGCCTAAATGCTGGGGCGCACCAGGTCTGGGGCTCTGTAAGACTAAGGGCTGGGGCGCCTCAGATCAGGGGCTCCCTAAGTCTAAGAGCTGGGGCTCACCAGGCCTGGGGCTCTCAAAGCCTAAGGGCTGGGGCGCCCAAGGCCTGGGGCTCCCAAAGCCCAAGGGCTGAGGCGTCCCTGGCCTGGGGCACCCTAATCCTAAAGTGTGGGGCGCCCCAGGCCTGGGACTCCCTAAGCCTAAGGGCTGGGGTGCCCCAGGCCTGGGGCTCCCAAAGCCTAAGGGCTGCGGAGCCCCAGGCCTGGGGCTCCCCAAGCCTAAGGGCTGGGGCGCCCCAGTCCTGGGGCTCCCAAAGCCTAAAGGCTTGGGTGCCTCAGGCCGGGGGCTCCCTAAGCCTAAGGACTGGGGCGCCCCAGGCTTGGGGCTCCCAAAGCCTAAGGGCTGGGGTGACAAAGGCCTGGGGCTCCCTAAGCCTAAGGGATGGAGCGCCACAGGCCTGGGGTTCCCAAAGCTTAAGGGCTGGGGCACCCCAGGACTGGGACTCTCTAAGCCCATGGGCTGGGGCCCCCGAGGCCTGGGGCTCCCAAAGCCCAAGGAATGAGGAGTCCCAGGCCTGGGGCTCACAAAGCCTAAGGGCTGGGGCGCCACAGGCCTGGGGCTCCCTAAGTCTAATGGCTGTGGCGCCCCAGGCCTGGTGTTGCCTAAGCCTAATTGCTGGGGCGCCGCATGTCTGGGGATCTCTAAGCCTAAGGGCTGGGGCGACCCAGGCCTGGGGCTCCCTAAGCCTAAGTGCTGGGGTGCCACAGGCAAGGGGCTCCCTAAGTCTAAGAGCTGGGATTCACCAGGCTTGGGGCTCCCAAAGCCTAAGGGCTGGGGCGCCCCAGGCCTGGGGCTCCCAAAGCCCAAGGGCTGAGGCGTCCCAGGCCTGGGGCACCCTAAGCCTAAGGGCTGGGGCGCCGCAGGCATGGGGCTCCCTAAGCCTAAGGGCCGGGGCGCCCCAGGTGTAGGGCTACTTAAGCCTAAGGGCTGGGGCGCCCAAAGGCCTGGGGCTCCCAAAGCGTAAGGGCGGAGGCGCCCCAGGTCTGGGGCTCGAAAAGCCTAAGGGCTAGGGCACCCCAGGTCTGGGACTCTCTAAGCCCAAGGGCTGGGGCGCCCTAGGCCTGGGGCTCCCAAAACCCAAGGAATGAGGAGTCCCTGTCCTGGGGCTCACAAAGCCTAAGGGCTGGGGCGCCCCAGGCCTGGGGCTCCCTAAGTCAAATGGCTGGGGCGCCCCAGGCCTGGGGCTGCCTAAGCCTAATTGCTGGGGTGCCGCATGTCTGGGGCTCTCTAAGCCTAAGGGCTGGGGCGACCCAGGCCTGGGGCTCCCTAAGCCTAATTGCTGAGGCGTCACAGGCCTGGGGCACCCTAAGCCTAAGGGCTGGGTCGCCACAGCCATGGGGCTCCTTAAGCCTTAAGGCTGGGGCACAACAGGTCTGGGGCTCTGTAAGACTAAGGGCTGGGGCGCCTCAGATCAGGGGCTCCCTAAGCCTAAGGGTTGGGGCGCCCCAGGCCTGAGGCTCCCAGGCTTAAGGGCTGGGGCGCCCCAGGCCTGAGACTAACAGGCTTAAGGGCTGGGGCGCCCCAGGCCTGGGACTCCCTAAGCCTAAGGGCTGGGGCGCAACAGGTCTGGGTCTCTGTAAGACTAAGGGCTGGGGATCCTCAGATCAGGGGCTCCCTAAGTCTAAGAGCTGGGGCTCACCAGGCCTGGGGCTCTCAAAGCCTAAGGGCTGGGGTGCGCAAGGCCTGGGGCTCCCTAAGTAATGGCTGGCGCGCCCCAGGCCTGGGGCTCTCAAAGCCTAAGGGCTGGGGTGCGCAAGGCCTGGGGCTCCCTAAGTAATGGCTGGCGCGCCCCAGGCCTGGGGCTGCCTAAGCCTAATTGCTGGGGCCCCGTATGTCTGGGGCTCTCTAAGCCTAAGGCCTGGGGCGGCCCAGGCCTGGAGTTCCCTAAGCCTAAATGCTGGGGCGCACCAGGTCTGGGGCTCTGTAAGACTAAGGGCTGGGGCGCCTCAGATCAGGGGCTCCCTAAGTCTAAGAGCTGGGGCTCACCAGGCCTGGGGCTCTCAAAGCCTAAGGGCTGGGGCGCCCAAGGCCTGAGGCTCCCAAAGCCCAAGGGCTCAGGCGTCCCTGGCCTGGGGCACCCTAATCCTAAAGTGTGGGGCGCCCCAGGCCTGGGACTCCCTAAGCCTAAGGGCTGGGGTGCCCCAGGCCTGGGGCTCCCAAAGCCTAAGGGCTGCGGAGCCCCAGGCCTGGGGCTCCCCAAGCCTAAGGGCTGGGGCGCCCCAGTCCTGAGGCTCCCAAAGCCTAAAAGCTTGGGTGCCTCAGGCCGGGGGCTCCCTAAGCCTAAGGACTGGGGCGCCCCAGGCTTGGGGCTCCCAAAGCCTAAGGGCTGGGGCGACAAAGGCCTGGGGCTCCCTAAGCCTAAGGGCTGGAGCGCCACAGGCCTGGGGTTCCCTAACCTTAAGGGCTGGGGCACCCCAGGACTGGGACTCTCTAAGCCCATGGGCTGGGGCCCCCGAGGCCTGGGGCTCCCAAAGCCCAAGGAATGAGGAGTCCCAGGCCTGGGGCTCACAAAGCCTAAGGGCTGGGGCGCCACAGGCCTGGGGCTCCCTAAGTCTAATGGCTGTGGCGCCCCAGGCCTGGGGCTGCCTAAGCCTAATTGCTGGGGCGCCGCATGTCTGGGGATCTCTAAGACTAAGGGCTGGGGCGACCCAGGCCTGGGGCTCCCTAAGCCTAATTGCTGAGGCGTCCCAGGCCTGGGGCACCCTAAGCCTAAGGGCTGGGCCGCCGCACGTCTGAGGCTCAATAAGCCTAAGGGCTGGGGCGACCCTGGCCTGGGGCTTCCTAAGTCTAAGAGCTGGGGCTCACCAGGCTGGGGCTCCCTACGCCTAATGGCGGGGGCCCTCCAGGCCTGGCGCTCCCTAAAACTAAGGGCTGGGGCGCAGATGCCTGGGGATCCAAAAGCTTAAGGGTTGGGGCGTCGCAGGCCTGGGGCTCCCAAATCCTAAGGGCTGGTGCGCCACAGGCCTGGGCTCCCAAAGCCTCAGGGCTGGGGTGCCCCAGGCCTGGGGTTTCAAAGCCTAAGGGCTGGGGCGCCCCAGGACTGGGGTTCCCAAAGCCTAAGGGCTGGGGCGCCCCAGGCCTGGGCATCCCTAATCCTAAAGGCTGGGGCACCCCAGGCTTGGGGCTCCCTAAGCCTAAGGGCTGGAGCGCCACAGGCCTGGGGTTCCCTAAGCCTAAGGGCTGGGGCGCCGCAGGTCTGGGGCTCAATAAGCCTAAGGGATGGGGCAGCCCTGGCCTGGGGCTTCCTAAGTCTATGAGCTGGGGCTCACCAGGCCTGGGGCTCCCTACGCCTAATGGCGGGGGCCCCCCAGGCCTGGCGCTCCCTAAAACTAAGGGCTGGGGCGCAGATGCCTGGGGCTCCAAAAGCTTAAGGGTTGGGGCGTCGCAGGCCTGGGGCTCCCAAATCCTAAGGGCTGGTGCGCCACAAGCCTGGCGCTCCCAAAGCCTCAGGGCTGGGTTGCCCCAGGCCTGGGGTTTCAAAGCCTAAGGGCTGGGGCGCCCCAGGTCTGGGGCTACTTAAGCCTAAGGGCTGGGGCGCCCCAGGGCTGGGCCTCCCAAAACCTATGGGCTGGGGCATCCCTTTCCTGGTGTCCCAAAGACTGAGGGATGGGGCCCCCCAGTCCTGGGGCTCCCAAAGCCTAAGGGCTGGGGCGCCCCAGGCCTGGCGCTCCCTAAAACCAAGGGCTGGGGCGCAGATGCCTGGGGCTCCAAGAGCTTAAGGGTTGGGGCGTCGCAGGCCTGGGGCTCCCAAATCCTAAAGGCTGGTGCGCCACAGCCCTCGCGCTCCCAAATCATCAGGGCTGGGGCGCCCCAGTCCTGGGGTTTCAAAGCCTAAGGGCTGGGACGCCCCAGGTCTGGGGCTACTTAAGCCTAAGGGCTGGGGCGCCCCAGGGCTGGGGCTCCCAAAACCTGTGGGCTGGGGCATCCCAGTCCTGGTGCTCCCAAAGCCTAATAGCTGGGGCGCCCCTGTCCTGGGGCTCCCAAAGCCTAAGGGCTGGGGCGCCCCAGGCCTGGCGCTCCCTAAAACTAAGGGCTGGGGCGCAGATGCCTGGGGCTCCAAAAGCTTAAGGGTTGGGGCGTCGCAGGCCTGGGGCTCCCAAATCCTAAGGGCTGGTGCGCCACAGGCCTGGCGCTCCCAAAGCCTCAGGGCTGGGGTGCCCCAGGCCTGGGGTTTCAAAGCCTAAGGGCTGGGGCGCCCCAGGTCTGGGGCTACTTAAGCCTAAGGGCTGGGGCGCCCCAGGGCTGGGCCTCCCAAAACCTATGGGCTGGGGCATCCCAGTCCTGGTGCTCCCAAAGACTGATGGCTGGGGCACCCCAGTCCTGGGGCTCCCAAAGCCTAAGGGCTGGGGCGCCCCAGGCCTGTCGCTCCCTAAAACTAAGGGCTGGGGCGCAGATGCCTGGAGCTACAAAAGCTTAAGGGTTGGGGCGTCGCAGGCCTGGGGCTGCCAAATCCTAAGGGCTGGTGTGCCACAGGCCTGGCACTCCCAAAGCATCAGGGCTGGGGCGCCCCAGTCCTGGGGTTTCAAAGCCAAAGAGCTGGGACGCCCCATGTCTGGGTCTACTTAAGCCTAATGGCTGGGGCGCCCCCGTCCTGGGGCTCCCAAAGCCGAAGGGCTGGGGCGCCCCAGGCCTGGTGCTCCCTAAAACTAAGGGCTGGGGCGCAGATGCCTGAGGCTCCAAAAGCTTAAGGGTTGGGGCGTCGCAGGCCTGGGGCTCCCAAATCCTAAGGGCTGGTGCGCCACAGGCCTGGCGCTCCCAAAGCCTCAGGCTGGGGCGCCCCAGGCCTGGGGTTTCAAAGCCTAAGGGCTGGGGCGCCCCAGGTCTGGGGCTACTTAAGCCTAAGGGCTGGGGCGCCCCAGGGCTGGGGCTCCCAAAACCTATGGGCTAGGGCATCCCAGTCCTGGTGCTCCCAAAGCCTAAGGGCTGGGGCGCCCCAGTCCTTGGGCTCCCAAAGCCTAAGGGCTGGGGCGCCCCTGGCCTGCGGCTCCCTAAGCCTAATGTCTGGGGTGGCCTAGGCCTGGGGCTCCCAAAGCCTAAGGGATGGGGCGCCCCAGGACTGGGGCTAACTAAGCCTAAGTGCTGGGAGCCCCTGGCCTGGGGCTCCCTAAGGCTAAGGGCTGGGGCGACCCACGGCTGGGGCGGCCAAGGTCTGGGGATCACTTAGCCTAAGGGCTGCGGAGCCCCAGGCCTGGGGCTCCCAAAGCCTAAGGGCTGCGGCGCCCCAGGCCTTGGGCTCCCAAAACCTAAGGGTTGGGGCGCCCCATGCCTGGGGCTCCTAAAGCCAAAGGGCTGGGGCACCCCAGGGTGGGGCTCCCTAAGCATAAAGTCTGGGGCACCCCAGGCCTGGGGCTCCCTAAGCCTAAATGTTGGGCCGCCCCAGGCCAGGGGCTCCCTAAGTTAAAGAGCTAGGGCTCACCAGGCCTGGGGCTCCCTAAGCCTAAGGGCTGGGGCGCCCAAAGCCTGTGGCTCCCAAAGTGTCAGGGCAGGGGCGCCCCAGGCCGGGGCTTGAAAAGCCTAAGGGCTGGGGCACCCCAGGCCTGGGACTCTCTAAGCCCAAGGGCTGGGGCGCCCGAGGCCTGGGGCTCCCAAAGCCCAAGGAATGAGGAGTCCCAGGCCTGGGACTCACGAAGCCTAAGGGCTGGGGCGACCCACGGCTGGGGCGGCCAAAGTCTGGGGCTCCCAAAGTGAAAGGGCGTGGGCGCCCCAGGCCTGGGCATCCCCAATCCTAAGGGCTGGGGCGCCCTAGGCCTGGGGCTCCCAAAGCCTAAAGCCTGGGGCGCCCCAACTGTGGCTAACTAAGCCTAATAGCTGGGCGCCTCAGGCCTGGGGCTCCCTAAGGCTAAAGGCTGGGGAGACCCAGGGCTTGGGCGCCCCAGGAGTGAGGCTCCCTAAGCCTGAGGGCTGGGGTACCCCAGGCCTGGGGCTCCCTAAGCCTAAAGGCTGCGGCGCCCCAGGCCTGGGGCTCCCAAAGCCTAAGGGCTGGGGCGCCCCAGGGTGGGGCTCCCTAAGCCTAAGGGTGGGGTACCCCAAGCCTGTGACTCTCTAAGCCCAAGGGTTGGGGCGCCCGAGCCTGGGGCTCCCAAAACCCAAGGAATGAGGAGTCCCAGGACTGGGGCTCACAAAGCCTAAGGGCTGGGGCGCTCCAGGCCTGGGGCTCCCTAAGCCGAAGGGCTGGGACGTCGCAGGCCTTGGGCTCCCTAAGCCTAAGGGTTGGGGCGCACCTGGCCTGGGGCTCCCAAAGCCTAAGGCGGGTGCGTCCCAGGCCTGGGGCTCCCAAAGCCTAAGGGCTTGGGCGACCCAGGCCTGGGCTCCCTTAGCCTAAGGGCTGTAGCGCCACAGGCCTGGGGTTCCCTAAGCCTAATTGCTGGGGCGCCCCAGGTCTGGGGCTTTCTAAGCTTAAGGGCTGGGGCAACCCAGGCCTGGGGCTCCTTAAGCCTAATTGCTGGGGCGCCTCAGGTCTCGGGCTCAATAAGCCTAAGGGCTGGGGCGACCCTGGCCTGGGGCTCCCTAAGTCTAAGAGCTGGGGCTCACCAGGCCTGGGGCTCCTTAAGCCTAATTGCTGGGGCGCCTCAGGTCTCGGGCTCAATAAGCCTAAGGGCTGGGGCGACCCTGGCCTGGGGCTCCCTAAGTCTAAGAGCTGGGGCTCACTTGGCCTAGAGCTCCCTACGCCTAATGGCGGGGGCGCCCCAGGCCTGGCGCTTCCAAAATCTATGGGCTTGGCGTCCCTGGCCTGGGGCTCCCAAAGCTTAATGGCTGGGGCGCCCCAGGACTGGGGCTCCCTAAAACTAAGGTCTTGGGCGCCCATGCCTGGGGCTCCAAAAGCTTAAGGGTTGGGGCGTCCCAGGCCTGGGGCTCCCAAATACTAAAGGCTGGGGCGCCACTGTCCTGGCGCTCCCAAACCCTAAGGTCTGGGGCGCCCCAGGCCTGGGGCTCCCTAAGCCTTAAGGCTGGGGCGCCCCAGGCCTGGGGTTCCAAAGCCTAAGTGCTGGGGTGCCCCAGGTCTGGGGCTACTTAAGCCTAAGTGCTGGGGCGCTCCAGCCTGGGGCTCCGAAAACCTATGAGCTGGGGCATCCCAATCCTGGTGCTCCCAAAGACTAATGGCTGAGGCGCCCCAGTCTTTGAGCTCCCAAAGCCTAAGGGCTGTAGCGCCCCAGGCCTAGGGCTCCCAAAACCTAAGGGCTTGGGCGCCACGGCCTCGGTCTCCCAAAGCCTAAGGGCTGGGGCGCCCCTGGCCTGAGACTCTCTAAGCTTAAGGGCTGGGGTGCCCTAGTCCTGGGGCTCCCAAAGCCTAAGGGCTGGGGCACCCCAGGACTGGGGCTAACTAAGTCTAAGTGCTGGGCGCCCCAGGCCTGGGGCTATCTAAGGCTAAGGACTGCGGCGCCCCAGGCCTGGGGCTCCCAAAGCCTAAGGGCTGGGGCGCCCCAGGCCTGGGGCTCCCAAAACTTAAGGGCTGGGGCACCCCAGGCCTGGGGCTCCTAAAGCCTAAGGGCTGGGGCTCCCCAGGCTGGGGCTCACTAAGTTAAAGAGCTGGGGCTCACCAGGCCTGGGGCTCCCTAAGCCTAAGGGCTGGGGCGCCCCTAGCCTGGGGCTCCCAAAGCGTAAGGGCGGGGGCGCCCCAGGCCTGGGGCTCGAAAAGCCTAAGGGATGGGGCACCCCAGGTCTGGGACTCTCTAAGCCCAAGGGCTGGGGCGCCCGAGGCCTGGGGCTCCCAAAACCCAAGGAATGAGGAGTCCCACCTGGGGCTCACAAAGCCTAAGGGCTGGGGCGCCCCAGGCCTGGGGCTGCCTAAGCCTAATTGCTGCGGCGCCACATGTCTGGGGCTCTCTAAGCCTAAAGGCTGGAGCGACCCAGGCCTGGGGCTCCCTAAGCCTAATTGCTGAGGCGTCCCAGGCCTGGGGCACCCTAAGCCTAAGGGCTGGGGCCCCGCAGGCATGGGGCTCCCTAAGCCTAAAGACTGGGGCGCCCCAGGTCTGGGCTTACTTAAGCCTAAGGGCTGGGGCGCCCCAGGCCTGGGGCTCAAAAAACCTATATGCTGGGCCGTCCCAGTCCTGGTGCTCCCAAAGCCTAAGGGTTGGGGCGCCCCAGGCCTGAGGCTCCCAGGCTTAAGGGCTGGGGCGCCCCAGGCCTGAGGCTAACAGGCTTAAGGGCTCGGGCGCCACAGGCCTGGGACTCCCTAAGCCTAAGGGCTGAGGCGCCCCAGGCCTTAGGCTCCCACAGTCTAAGGGTTGGGGTGCCCCATGCCAGGGGCTCCCTAAGCCTTAGGGCTGGGGAACCCCAGGCCTGAGGCTCCATAAGCCTAAGGACTGGGGCGCCCTAGGCCTGGGGCTCCCAAAGCCTAAAGGCTGGGGCGTCCCAGGACTGTGGCTAACTAAGCCTAATGGCTAGGCGCCTCAGGCCTGGGGCTCCCTAAGGCTAAGGGCTTGGGCGACCCAGGCCTGGGGCTCCCTAAGCCTAAGGGCTGGGGCGCCCCAGGCATGGGGTTCCCTAATCCTTAAGGCTGGGGCGCCCTAGGCCTGGGGTTCCAAAGCCTAAGGGCTGGTGCGCCCCAGGTCTGGGGCTACTTAAGCCTAAGGGCTGGGGCGCCCCAGGCCTTGGGTTACCAACTCCTAAGGGCTGGGGCGCCCAAGGCCTGGGGCTCCCAAAGCCTAAGGGCTTGGGCGCCACGCCTCGAGCTCCCAAAGCATAAGGGCTGGGGCGCCCCAGGGTGGGGCTCCCTAAGCATAAGGGCTGGGGCACCCCAGGGCTGGGGCTCCCTAATTTAAAGAGCTCGGGCTCACCAGGCCTGGGACTCCCTAAGCCTACGGGCTGGGGAACCCCAGGCCTGAGACTCTCTAAAGCCAATGGCTGGGGCACCCGAGGCCTGGGGCTCCCAAAGCCCAAGGAATGAGGAGTCCCAGGCTTGGGGCTCACAAAGCCTAAGGGCTGGGGCGCCCAAGGCCTGGGGCTCCCTAAGTCTAAAGGCTGGGGCGCCCCAGGCCTGGGGCTGCCTAAGCCTAATTGCTGGGGCCCCGCATGTCTGGGGCTCTCTAAGCCTAAGGCCTGGGGCGGCCCAGGTCTGGGGCTCCCTAAGCCTAAATGCTGGCGCGCACCATGTCTGGGGCTCTGTAAGACTAAGGGCTGGGATGCCTCAGATCAGGGGCTCCCTAAGTCTAAGAGCTGGGGCTCACCAGGCCTGGGGCTCTCAAAGCCTAACGGCTGGGGCGCCCAAGGCCTTAGGCTCCCAAAGCCCAAGGGCTGAGGCGTCCCAGGCCTGGGGCACCCTAAGCCTAAAGTGTGGGGTGCCCCAGGCCTGGGGCTCCCAAAGCCTAAGGGCTGCGGAGCCCCAGGCCTGGGGCTCCCAAAGCCTAAGGGCTGGGGCGCCCCAGTCCTGGGGCTCCCAAAGCCTAAGGGCTGCGGAGCCCCAGGACTGGGGCTCCCAAAACCTAAGGGCTGGTGCGCCCCAGTCCTGGGGCTCCCAAAGCCTAAAGGCTGGGGAGCCTCAGGCCTGGGGCTCCCTAAGCCTAAGGACTGGGGCTCCCCAAGCTTGGGGCTCCCAAATCCTAAGGGCTGGGGAGACACAGGCCTGGGGCTCCCTAAGCCTAAGGGCTGGAGCGCTACAGGCCTGGGGTTCCCTAAGCTTAAGGGCTGGGGCTCCCCAGGACTGGGGTTCCCAAAGCCTAAGGGCTGAGGCGCCCCAGGCCTGGGCATACCTAATCCTAAGGGCTGGGGCGCCCCAGGCTTGGGGCTCCCAAAGCCTAAGGGCTGGGGCGACCCAGGCCTGGGGCTCCCTAAGCCTAAGGGCTGGAGCGCCACAGGCCTGGGGTTCCCTAAGCCTAAGGGCTGGGGTGCCCCAGGACTGGGGTTCCCAAATCCTAAGGGCTGGGGCGCCCCAGGTCTGTGGCTCAATAAGCCTAAGGGCTGGGGCGACCCTGGCATGGGGCTTCCTAAGTCTAAGAGCTGGGGATCACCAGGCCTGGGGCTCCCTACCCCAAATGGCGGGGGCGCCTCAGGCCTGGCGCTCCCTAAAACTAAGGGCTGGGGCGCCCATGCCTGGGGCTCCAAAAGCTTAAGGGTTGGGGCATCGCAGGCCTGGGGCTCCCAAATCCTAAGGGCTGGTGCGCCACAGGCCTGGCGCTCCCAAAGCCTCAGGGCTGGGGCGCCCCAGGCCTGGGGTTTCAAAGCCTAAGGGCTGGGGCGCCCCAGGTCTGGGGCTACTTAAGCCTAAGGGCTGGGGCACCCCAGGGCTGGGGCTGCCTAAGCCTAATTGCTGGGGCGCCGCATGTCTGGGGCTCTCTAAGCCTAAGGGCTGGGGAGACCCAGGCCTGGGGCTCCCTAAGCCTATGTGCTGGGGCGCCACAGGCCAGGGGCTCCCTAAGCCTAAGGGCTGGGGCGCCACAGGTGTGGGGCTACTTAAGCCTAAGGGCTGGGGCGCCCCAAGGCCTGGGGCTCCCAAAGCGTAAGGGCGGAGGCGCCCCAGGCCTGGGGCTCGAAAAGCCTAAGGGCTGGGGCACCCCAGGTCTGGGACTCTAAGCCCAAGGGCTGGGGCGCCCGAGGCCTGGGGCTCCCAAAACCCAAGGAATGAGGAGTCCCTGGCCTGGGGCTCACAAAGCCTAAGGGCTGGGGCGCCCCAGACCTGGGGCTCCCTAAGTCAAATGGCTGGGGCGCCCCAGGCCTGGGGCTGCCTAAGCCTAATTGCTGGGGCGCCGCATGTCTGGGGCTCTCTAAGCCTAAGGGCTGGGGCGACCCAGGCCTGGTGCTCCCTAAGCCTAATTGCTGAGGCGTCCCAGGCCTGGGGCACCCTAAGCCTAAGGGCTGGGGCGCTGCAGGCATGGGGCTCCCTAAGCCTAAAGGCTGGGGCGCCCCAGGTCTGGGCTTACTTAAGCCTAAGGGCTGGGGCGCCCCAGGCCTGGGGCTCAAAAAAACCTATGTGCTGGGCCGTCCCAGTCCTGGTGCTCCCAAAGCCTAAGGGTTGGGGCGCCCTAGGCCTGAGGCTCCCAGACTTAAGGGCTGGGGCGCCCCAGGCCTGAGGCTAACAGGCTTAAGGGCTGGGGCGCCCCAGGCCTGTGACTCCCTAAGCCTAAGGGCTGGGGCGCAACAGGTCTGGGGCTCTGTAAAACTAAGGGCTGGGGCGCCTCAGATCAGGGGCTCCCTAAGTCTAAGAGCTGGGGCTCACCAGGCCTGGGGCTCTCAAAGCCTAAGGGCTGGGGCGCCCAAGGCCTGGGGCTCCCAAAGCCCAAGGGCTGAGGCGTCCCTGGCCTGGGGCACCCTAAGCCTAAAGTGTGGGGCGCCCCAGGCCTGGGACTCCCTAAGCCTAAGGGCTGGGTTGCCCCAGGCCTGGGGCTCCCAAAGCCTAAGGGCTGCGGAGCCCCAGGCCTGGGGCTCCCAAAGCCTAAGGGCTGGGGCGCCCCAGTCCTGGGGCTCCCAAAGCCTAAAGGCTGGGGCGCCTCAGGCCTGGGGCTCCCAAAGCCTAAGGGCTGGGGCGACACAGGACTGGGGTTCCCTAAGCCTAAGGGCTGGAGCACCACAGGCCTGGGGTTCCCAAAGCCTAAGGGCTGGGGCGCCCCAGGCCTGGGCATCCCTAATCCTAAGGGCTGGGGCGCCCCAGGCTTGGGGCTCTCAAAGCCTAAGGGCTGGGGCGACCCAGGCCTGGGGCTCCCTAAGCCTAAGGGCTGGAGCGCCCCAGGACTGGGGTTCCCAAAGCCTAAGGGCTGGGGCGCCCCAGGCCTGGGCATCCCTAATCCTAAAGGCTGGGGCGCCCCAGGCTTGGGGCTCCCTAAGCCTAAGGGCTGGAGCGCCACAGGCCTGGGGTTCCCTAAGCCTAAGGGCTGGGGCGCCCCAGGACTGGGGTTCCCAAATCCTAAGGGCTGGGGCGCCCCAGGCCTGACATCCCTAAACCTAAGGCTGGGGCGCCCCAGGCTTGGGGCTCCCAAAGCTTAAGGGCTGGGGCGACCCAGGCCTGGGGCTCCCTAAGCCTAAGGGCTGGAGCGCCACAGGCCTGGGGTTCCCTAAGCCTTAGGGCTGGGGCGCCCCAGGTCTGGGGCTCAATAAGCCTAAGGGCTGGGGCGCCCCAGTCCTTGGGCTCCCAAAGCCTAAGGACTGGAGCGCCCCAGGCCTGGGGCTCCCAAAGCCTAAGGGCTTGGGTGCCACGGCCTCGGGCTCCCAAAGCCTAAGGGCTGGGGCCCCCCTTGCCTGAGGCTCCCTAAGCCTAATGGCTGGGGCGTCCCCGTCCTGGGGCTCCCAAAGCCGAAGGGCTGGGGCACCCCAGGCCTGGTGCTCCCTAAAACTAAGGGCTGGGGCGCAGATGCCTGAGGCTCCAAAAGCTTAAGGGTTGGGGCATCGCAGGCCTGGGGCTCCCAAATCCTAAGGGCTGGTGTGCCACAGGTCTGGCGCTCCCAAAGCCTCAGGGCTGGGGCGCCCCAGGCCTGGGGTTTCAAAGCCTAAGGTCTGGGGCGCCCCAGGTCTGGGGCTACTTAAGCCTAAGGGCTGGGGCGCCCCAGGGCTGGGGCTCCCAAAACCTATGGGCTGGGGCATCCCAGTCCTGGTGCTCTCAAAGCCTAAGGGCTGGGGCGCCCCAGTCCTTGGGCTCCCAAAGCCTAAGGGCTGGGGCGCCCCAGGACTGTGGCTAACTAAGCCTAAGTGCTGGGAGCCCCTGGCCTGGGGCTCCCTAAGGCTAAGGGCTGGGGCGACCCACGGCTGGGGCGGCCAAGGTCTGGGGATCACTTAGCCTAAGGGCTGCGGAGCCCCAGTCCTGGGGCTCCCAAAGCCTAAGGGCTGCGGCGCCCCAGGCCTTGGGCTCCCAAAACCTAAGGGCTGGGGCGCCCCATGCCTGGGGCTCCTAAAGCCAAAGGGCTGGGGCACCCCAGGTTGGGGCTCCCTAAGCATAAAGGCTTGGGCACCCCAGGCCTGGGGCTCCCTAAGCCTATATGTTGGGGCGCCCCAGCCCAGGGGCTCCCTAATTTAAAGAGCTAGGGCTCACCAGGCCTGGGGCTCCCTAAGCCTAAGGGCTGGGGCGCCCAAAGCCTGGGGCTCCCAAAGTGTCAGGGCGGGGGCGCCCCAGGCCTGGGGCTTGAAAAGCCTAAGGGCTGGGGCACCCCAGGCCTGGGACTCTCTAAGCCCAAGGGCTGGGGCGCCCGAGGCCCGGGGCTCCCAAAGCCCAAGGAATGAGGAGTCCCAGGCCTGGGACTCACAAAGCCTAAGGGCTGGGGCGACCCACGGCTGGGACGGCCAAAGTCTGGGGTTCCCAAAGTGAAAGGGCGTGGGCGCCCCAGGCCTGGGCATCCCCAATCCTAAGGGTTGGGGCGCCCTAGGCCTGGGGCTCCCAAAGCCTAAAGCCTGGGGCGCCCCAACTGTGGCTAACTAAGCCGAATGGCTGGGCGCCTCAGGCCTGGGGCTCCCTAAGGCTAAAGGCTGGGGAGACCCAGGGCTGGGGCGCCCCAGGAGTGAGGCTCCCTAAGCCTAAGGGCTGGGGTACCCCAGCCCTGGGGCTCCCTAAGCCTAAAGGCTGCGGCGCCCCAGGCCTGGGGCTCCCAAAGCCTACGGGCTGGGGCGCCCCAGGGTGGGGCTCCCTAAGCCTAAGGGCTGGGGTACCCCAGGCCTGTGACTCTCTAAGCCCAAGGGTTGGGGCGCCCGAGCCTGGGGCTCCCAAAACCCAAGGAATGAGCAGTCCCAGGCCTGGGGCTCACAAAGCCTAAGGGCTGGGGCGCCCCAGGCATGAGGCTCCCTAAGTCTAATGGCTGGGGCGCCCCAGGCATGGGGCTGCCTAAGCCTAATTGCTGGGGCGCCACATGTCTGGGGCTCTCTAAGCCTAAGGGCTGGGGCGACCCTGGCCTGGGGCTCCCTAATCATAAGTGCTGGGGCGCCTCAGGCCGGGGGCTCCCTAAATCTAAGAGCTGGGGCTCACCAGGCCTGGGACTCCCAAACCCTAGGGGCTGGGGCGCCCCAGGCCTGGGGCTCTCTAAGCCCAAGGACTGAGGCGTCCCAGGCCTGGGGCACCCTAAGCCGAAGGGCTGGGGCGCCGCAGGCATGGGGCTCAAAAAACCTATGTACTGGGCCGTCCCAGTCCTGGTGCTCCCAAAGCCTAAGGGCTGGGGCGCCCCAGGCCTGAGGCTCCCAGGCTTAAGGGCTGGGGCGCCCCAGGCCTTGGACTCCCTAAGCCTAAGGGCTGGGGCACCCCAGGCCTTCGGCTTCCACAGCCTAAGGGTTGGGGTGCCCCATGCCAGGGGCTCCCTAAGCCTTAGGGCTGGGTCTCCCCAGGCCTGAGGCTCCATAAGCCTAAGGCCTGGGGCGCCCTAGGCCTTGGGTTCCCAAAGCCTAAGGGCTGGGGTGACCCAGGCCTGGGGCTCCCTAAGGCTAAGGGCTGGAGCGCCACAGGCCTGGGGTTCCCTAAGCCTAAAGGCTGGGGCGCCCCAGGACTGGGGTTCCCAAAGCCTTAAGGCTGGGGCGCCCCAGGCCTGGGCATCCCAATCCTAAGTGTTGGGGCGCCCCAGGCTTGGGGCTCCCAAAGCCTAAGGGCTGGGGCGACCCAGGCCTGGGGCTCCCTAAGCCTAAGGGCTGTAGCGCCACAGGCCTGGGGTTCCCTAAGCCTAAGGGCTGGTGCGCCCCAGGACTGGGGTTCCCAAAGCCTAAGGGCTGGGGTGCCCCAGGCCTGGGCATATCTAATCCTAAGGGCTGGGGCGCCCCAGGCCTGGGGCTCCCTAAGCCTAATTGCTGGGGCGCCCCAGGTCTGGGGCTTTTTAAGCCTAAGGGCTGGGGCAAACCAGGCCTGGGGCTCCCTAAGCCTAATTGCTGGGGCGTCTCAGGTCTGGGGCTCAATAAGCCTAAGGGCTGGGTCGACCCTGGCCTGGGGCTCCCTAAGCCTAAGGGCTGGGGCGCCAAAGACCTGGCGCTCCCAAAGCCTAAGGTCTGGGGCGCCCCAGGCCTGGGTCTCCCTAAGCATTAAGGCTGGGGCGCCCCAGTCCTGGGGTTCCAAAGTCTAAATGCTGGGGTGCCCCAGGTCTGGGGCTACTTAAGCCTAAGGGCTGGGGCGCACCAGCCTGGGGCTCCCAAAACCTATGGGCTGGGGCATCCCAGTCCTGGTGCTCCCAAAGCCTAATGGCTGGGGCGCCCCAGTCCTTGGGCTCCCAAAGCCTAAGGGCTGTAGCGCCCCCGGCCTGGGGCTCCCAAAGCCTAAGGGCTTGGGTGCCACGGCCTCGGCCTCCCAAAGCCTAAGGGCTGGGGCGCCCCTGGCCTGAGGCTCTCTAAGCCTAAATGCTGGGTCGCCCTAGGCCTGGGGCTCCCAAAGCCTAAGGGTTGGGGCGCCCCAGGACTGGGGCTACTAAGCCTAAGTGCTGGGCGCCCCAGGCCTGGGGCTATCTCAGGCTAAGGGCTGGGGCGACCCACGGCTGGGGCGGCCAAGGTCTGGGGCTCCCTAAGCATAAGGGCTGCGGCGCCCCAGGCCTGGGGCTCCCAAAGCCTAAGGGCTGCGGCGCCCCAGGCCTGGGGCTCCCAAAGCCTAAGGGCTGGGGCGCCCCAGGCCTGGGGCTCCCAAAACTTAAGGGCTGGGGCACCCCAGGCCTGGGGCTCCTAAAGCCTAAGGGCTGGGGCGCCCCAGGGTGGGGCTCCCTAAGCCTAAAGGCTGGGGCACCCCTGTCCTGGGGCTCCCTAAGCCTAAGTGTTGGGGCGCCCCAGGCCAGGGGCTCACTAAGTTAAAAAGCTGGGGCTCACCAGGCCTGGGGCTCCCTAAGCCTAAGAGGGGGGGCGCCCCAGTACTGGGGCTCCCAAAGCCTAAGTGCTGGGGCGCCCCAAACCTGGGGCTCCCAAAGCGTAAGTGAGGGGGCGCCCCAGGCCTGGGGTTCGAAAAGCCTAAGGGCTGGGGCATCCCAGGTCTGGGACTCTCTAAGCCCAAGGGCTGGGGCGCCCGAGGCCTGGGGCTCCCAAAACCCAAGGAATGAGGAGTCCCAGGCCTGGGGCTCACAAAGCCTAAGGGCTGGGGCGCCCCAGGACTGGGGCTGCCTAAGCCTAATTGCTCGGGCGCCGCATGTCTGGGGCTGTCTAAGCCTAAGGGCTGGGGCGACCCAGGCCTGGGGCTCCCTAAGCCTAATTGCTGAGGCATCCCAGGCCTGGGGAACCCTAATCCTAAGGGCTGGGGCTCCACAGGCATGGGGCTCCCTAAGCCTAAAGGCTAGGGCGCCCCAGTTCTGGGCTTACTTAAGCCTAAGGGCTGGGGCGCCCCAGGCCTGGGGATCAAAAAACCTATGTGCTGGG